>NW_008355786.1:1130318-1186231 GCF_000622305.1 Nannospalax galili | reverse complement strand
TTTTTTTTTTTGAGACCATTTTCTTTATGCTGTGCCCTTTGCTCTCAGAAATCAAGATCTAAAAGTTCCTTTTAATAATCAGCACAAGTGCCAACAAGCATTACCAGCCAGTGTGTGTTGCTCTGTTGCTTGTTCCGAATCCATTTAAAATCAACGCTTTTCTGCTGTATCTGTTGCTGGAACAATGCTGCAGTACAATAGGAATTGTATGCCCTCAGTGCTGCTTGGCCTGCCTCGTTTTCTCATCTTCTGTCACTTATATTCTGTCGCTTAGTTGTAAGTACAGCTTCTTTTTTCACTAGACACTCATGTTCAAACTGCCCGTTCAGGTAGCCATCCAGTCCTCTGAAGTTGGTGTGTGCTAATCTAGTCTTTTTCTTTCAGACACTTTTATCAGAGTGTTCTGAATTTTCATTATTTTAAATGCTAATGCAGTGAACATATTTCTGTATTTAAATACTTACTTTTTCATAAAATATTCCTTCAGGAAGAAAAATCTCCTGGAACAGGCTTACCTAGATGAAAAGATGTTAACACTATTTTGGAAAGCCAATTGCTTTCCAAAAATCACTTCTATTGCCGCCCAGAGGACATCTTCAGAATTCCTTGATGAGTAGCCCCTTGATTTTCTATTACACTGAACCTCTGGAGCTCTGAGTTGTTGGCTAGTTTTTGTCTAAACAAGTAGTCTATTTTAAACTCCATTTTCCAGTATACAGATGGATCTAATTCCATTTTCTGGATATTAAAATTAGCTGAAGGAAATTGGGAACATTTTTACCTACCTTAGTGAGCAGTTGTGTATCTTTGTTGGCTGTTAGTGTATCACTCAGCAGGTACAAGGCTTAATATTTCACACTGGCTTTGTTGGTGCCAGCTCTCCTTAGCATATGCTGCCTCTGAAAGCATATCCCAAAACGAACATTTTTGTATCAGGAACATTTTTAGAGAGGGCCCTGAAGTAGAACAGTTATCATTACCTGTCTCTGAACATGTAATAAATAGCCTTTGTGACTGTATTTCTGCATTTTGAGTTATTGCAAATATACTTTAGAAGCAAAATTTATATAATTCTAGGTTTTAGAATATGTCAGCACTTCTCTGGTTCATAGGTTTTTGGTTAGAGGTAAAAAGATAACTGTACATACACACAGCTGTTCCAGACACATCTCTGTCTTTAAGGGCAGGCTTTGTTTGGTGAAGAGTGCTGATTGTGTACTCTCAGCTGGTTGGTTAGATAGAATATGCTGTATCTGGATTATGATTTTGTGGACTAATGTTGGAGAATAAATTTTAAGAGTTGTTTTAAAGCCAAATTCAAAAATACTCATGTGATAGGGATATAAGCATGAACTACACTATTAACTCATTCATGATAACAGTGGAACATGTATGATCTTGAACTAGTCTATCTCATTTTGCATTGTAAATTAACTTATTTTCTGTAAACCTTTCTTTGAATTTACTGATAAATTAGAATCACTTTTTTCACAGCATATATTGGTATGCTTGTCATGTTTGCTTCCAGGAAAGGGGGATTCAGAAAAAACATTCTGAAGAAGGTTGTACATGATTGGGCTTTAGTGTGTGTGTGTGTGTGTGTGTGTGTGTGTGTGTGTGTGTGTTTAATGTCCATTACTTTTGTTATGGATGGTGAGCCTTTCCAGACACTTTGATTTTTCTCATGTTTACAGTAGAAGAGAAAAACTTGTTTTCATATTTCTATTATAAGTATTTCCCTTACTCTGAATTAGAGGAGATATATTTGACTTTCTTAACAAAATTTAACCTTACTACATCAAGTAGAGATGAAGATAATTATATGTACATAATAATTTTAGTAAAAGTCACTTACGCTTTGGCTGATGATTACATTTTAATAGGTACTCTAGGTAAAGATTTACCTATTCTTGTGCTCCGGGGAACACTAAAACTTTGAGAAACGATTATCTTTAATGGTTTCTCTACTGCATCTCTACTATATTGGTCTCTGGTTGACAAGCAGGGAGTGTCCTCATAGTTCATCGGTTTCAGGGGACGAGTAAAAGTCAGTTTTCTACAGGGAGAAGAGAATTCTTAAATTGACCTAGATGTTGAGAAAAGATAAGAAAAGCAATAGTTGTATTTATTCTTTTAGAATGGAGGAAAAAAATTAAAAAGGTGTGTGAAGTACAATCAAATCTCTACTGTTAGGTGATTCAGAGGAATAATGATTTTTTTCCTCATAAGGAAAAAATGTAATGGATAATAAAATGGTAAAACTTGAGACAATCTTGAACAATATTATTATTAATGAGGTTTCTTTGTTCTGTATAGTAGATGAACTACATAGTTTTGAAATGTCTTGTCTGGCTTCTTTTTGAAAGTAGGTAAGTGTTTTAGGAGATAAGTTTTTTTTAATATTTTATTTTATGTGTATGAGTGTATTGCCTGCATGTATGTGAGTACACCGTGTTGTGCAATGCCATGAAGGTCAGAAGAGGGCTTCAGATTCCCCTGCAACTGGAGTTAAGGACGGTTTGTAGCCACCATGTGGGTGCTGGGAATCGAACCCTGGTCCTCCACGAGAGCCCTTGGTGTTTTTAACCGCTGAGCCATCTCTCCAGCCCCGGAGATAAGTTTTTTGTTGATAACTTAGGAAGTACTTATGTTTGAGCTGATGTCTGAATTTGGTGAATTTAGTTTTCTTTGTTTGGACAAATGGATTAGAATTGACTTGAAACAGTTTATGGTTAGTGGTGTTTTGCTAGAAGAGAGCAGATTGATCTGTTCCTCCTTGTACATTTCCCCCTACCCTATGCAGGTTCCTAGGTTTTTTCCCCCTCGTGGATTTTTGTCCTGTACTTAACATTTAATATTCTTTTGTTTGTTTGTTTGTTTGTTTTTTGTTTTTTTGTTTTTGGTCTTTTGATACAGGGCCTCCCTGTAGCCCCAGCTGTCCTGGAACTCACTATGTAGACCAGGCTGGCCTTGAACTCACGGAGATCCACCTGCCTCTGCCTCCAGAGTGCTGGGATTAAAGCCATGCACCACCATGCCCGCTGGGAACATTTAATATTCTTTACAACTTTTTGAAACTTCTCCTAAGTTGAGTTTCTTAACAGTACCATGCTTCGTATCTGTGAGCTTTGTGTCCTTTGCAAATGTTTCTCTTTACCAGAAAGTGATGGAGTTTCATAGGTATCATTCTCTGTTATTCCAATAAGCCATAGTCTTAACTGTAGACCTGTAGCTATCTAGAATCTATCAACTTTTTTTCCTCACCTTAGCACAGGCCACACAGATTTCTTGCTTAGATTATTAAAATAGCCACTTAACTGATCTGTACTCCCATTTTTGGCAAGTATAATGCAATGTTTACTGTGCAGTCTGGACTAGCTAGGGATTCCTTTTTGCCTTTGAACTTTAACTTAGCTAACTAGGATGAATAATAATGCCAGGTAACTCTGAGAGTTCCTAAATAACTTTAAAGGCTGTTGAACATCTAAAAGGCTGCTAATTGTCAAAAATTGCCTTAGTTGGAGAGTAGCTATCACAATGGAATTGAGACCAAAGTTCTTTCTCTTGCTGCTTTTGTTTAATTTGAGACAGGGTCTCACTGTAGCCCAGGGTGGCTTTGAATTTGCAGCAGCTCTCCTGCCTCAACCTCCTGAGTGTCTGGGGTTATAGGCTTGAGATACCTTACCTGGGTGAGCTGTGTCTTTCTAAACTGATGCTTGCTTGCATCTTACTGCTTTATCATCTTTAACCAGCTATTTACATTTCTTCCCTTTAGACAGGCTCAACTTTCTACCTAAGTCTAAAAATGTTGTAAGGAAAATAAACATTTCAAAAAAGCATTGCTGATATTTTGGGGGAACCATTCCATAAAAGATATGAGACTTTAGCATCCCCTTAATAAAATAAAGAAGCATGAGACATAGGAAAAGTGTAAAGGTGGTTTTCCATATGTGGCCTGCTTTGAATTTCAAAACTGTTGAATTCCTCACATTTAATAAAAGCCTGAGTCAGAGCTGTGTTAGAGGAAGATTAGGCAGAGTGTGAAAGCACTTTATCTGACCTGTTGGAAATGCTAATGACTCCTTCAATAGCGGTTAGTCTGAACCTTGTGTAAAGGTCTGTTGTACATCCAGATGTGTAAAGTATCTGCTTTGGTCTCACAAGGCAATCAGCTTTACTCAGTCACATATTGTGGGGCAGACGAGGCTGCATACTAGCTCTTCTGTATCAGATGAAGACATTGCTACAAAAATTGCATCAACTAATACCACATAAAAAGGAGATGCAGGGGCTAGACAGAGGGCCTGGGTTCAGTTTCCAGCACCCACATAGTGGCTAACAACGTCTGTAACTTCAGGAGGGGATTTGACACTCTCTTCTAGCCTCCATGGGCATTGCACACACAGGTGCACCTATGTACATGCAGGCAAGACACTCATTCACAAAAAATAAAAAGTAAATCAAAAAAGAAAAAGTGCGTGGCAAATTAAAATTATTCCAAATCCTTTTTTAAAATTTCAAATCATTTCTTTTTACCTTCCTCTGCCATCTACCTAATAGTGTTTATATTTATAAAACAAAAGACTCTACATTGAGCAACAAAAAAAATAGCTTTTTTTATCTGTAGCTTTGAAAGAAATTGATACACAGACAAGGTAAGTGACTAGAACTTTGGAAAATGGGTATGATCAATAAATACGTTTAAGACAGGGTCTCTTGTAGCCACAGCTGGCATGGAACTCTGTATCAGCAGAGCTGGCCTCCTTCTCACAGAGATCTCTCTGCCTCTGCCTCCTGAGTGAGTGCTGGGATTAAAGAGGGAGTGGATTTTTTTTTTTTTTTTTTAATGTGTATGTGTGAAGAGGCTGTTGGAGCCCCTGGAACTGGAGTTACGGACAGTTATTAGCTGCCATGTGGGTGCTGGGATTCGTACCTGGTCTTCTGCAAGAACCACCCGTGTTCTTAACTGCTGAGCCATCTCTCCAGCCCAAGGGAGTGGATTCTTAATCACTGTTGGAGATAAAGAGTTATAGTACATATCCATGAGTTACCCATTATGAAAGCAGAGGCTTTGTTAAACTAGTTAAATTTTTTATTGAAAAATTTATAACCAAATAAGAAACATGTACTGAGAATGTCT
Source organism: Nannospalax galili (assembly GCF_000622305.1). Classification (NCBI taxonomy): domain Eukaryota; kingdom Metazoa; phylum Chordata; class Mammalia; order Rodentia; family Spalacidae; genus Nannospalax; species Nannospalax galili. The sequence continues at coordinate 1,181,091 of NW_008355786.1, read as the reverse complement.
TATTGTTTAAAATTTGTTTTGGTAGCAAATTCTCTTTGGGTAGGGTTTGACTATGTGGCCCAAGCTGGCCTCAGGTGTGATCCTCCTGCTTTGTTTTTCTAGATTGCTGGCGGCCCCACAGTACTCAGCACTCAGCATATTCCACAGAGTTGTCTGCAGAGACCTTAGGTAGTCTACCACTACTTACCTGGTCAGGTGAGTTTGCAAACTGCTGTTAGGTTTTCTGAAGGAAACTCATGTTTTCTGGTAAATTTAGAGAATATGAGCCTTTCCTATTCTGTAAGTCAGTACTGAATATTACTAAATGCCAAATTGTGTATAAATTACTGCTGTAGCATCTCATCAGAGAGGAAGAGGACTTTTAGGCCAAGATACCAGAAAGTTAGAATAAGGAAGATCCAACATGCCTTGATGAATTGTTACTGTTGTTGTGTGACACTCCTGAGTGATGTGAACAAAAGTCTGTTCACCCCAAACAGCCTGAAATAAGGATCCACCGAAATCCAACTTGGTGAACCAGTAAGTTTTATTGGGGGTGATTACAGGAATGTAGGTGAAGGGTTGGTTACAGGAGCAGAAATGACTCAAAAGCAACTGCATCACTAAAAGCCACCCCAGCACATGGGTGACAGACAGCTCATGAAAGCTGGAAACGAAGAGCGCACTGCCCAACATGGAGTCAGCTCAGCAGATTGGACTGTCTCCTCTACTTCCAGGCAGTGTGGTTGCTCTGAGAGTGTCTCTCAGCATTCTTTACTATTTTATATAAGCTTGGGGAGGGTATATATTTTATATAAGCTAGGGTATCTTGTCATGTACAGGAACTTCCTAAAGTATTTGAGTTGTTCACTTTCTGAGCTTAATGAACATCCCTTCTGGATGGATGCTTCATCTCCCTTTAGAAGAGCCTGTGTCTTAACAAGCCCAACCTTACCTTGGAGGGAAGGCTACATAACAACTGTCTAGTAACAGGGAGCCTTCTCCTCTAAACATTTTTATTGTAAAGCAAAAGTTGTTTTTTTCTCCTGAAAAGGAGCAGCTCTGAAATGGTAAAATAGAGAAAATAATAGTGATGCATTTGGGAAAATAAAAGGCATGTTTTAGTTTACTCCAACCAAAGTTTTGTTGGTTAGCAGATGCCGTCTGTTTCACTTTCTAGTAGCTCCTCCCTCACTCCTCTAGTTCTTGGGGTAGGGAAGAGTTTCCTAGGGTACCAAGGATATACAAATTAAGCCATAATGAGCTGTGAAGGCTTCAACATAAGGATGTAGTAAAAACAGAATTAGGCGAATTGATTCATTGCTTATAACTCCTATATTGAACACTGTATCAGACACATTCACTCATTTTTGCAGTGCTGAGTATCTAACCCAGGGCTGTAAGTCAGCTAGGGAAGTTCTCTACCTGGGACCTACATGCCTAGCTCCTGAATCATTTTTAACTAGATATATCAACACTCACATTGTTGTATAATCATCACACTATCCTCAAGCCTTTTTTCTCCCCCCCCCTCTTTTTTTTTTTTAAGAGTCAGTGTTTCTCAGTTTCACCCCCAACTCCTATTCTCAAGGATCCTCCTGCTTCAGCCTAAGGACTCAGATTATAAAGAACATGTCACCCCACCCTTCTAGAACCTTTAAAGTCATCTCTGGCTGAAATTATACCCATTAATCAGTAACTCCTCAGTCCTTCCTCCCAGTGGTTGCTGGTAGCTAGTGTTTTACTAGCAGTCTGCAAGGTTGTCCGTTCTAGGTACTTATTATAATTCAAAGCATTCAACACTTGCCCTTTTGTCGCTGGCCTATTTTGCTTAATACAGTCAAGACTCATTCATGTTGTGACTTGTGTCCAAACTTCATTTCTTATCAAGGGTTAATTGTTCTCTGTTGTGTATGTACATGCCACATTTTGTTTATCCATTCATCTGTGGATACCTACTTTACTTCTAGCTTTGGGCTGTTGTGAATAACTTAGGAGTGCTTATATATAAATCTTTGTATATGTGGTATATTTTTGTTTTTCTTGTGTAGAGATCTACAAGTGGAATTGTTTGGTCATAAGATAACTATAAGACATTACTAAACAGTTTTTCTTTCACTTGCATTGGTAACATACTAAAATTGCTTTCTCTTACAAGTACTTGTTATGATCAGATTTTTAAATTTCAATCATTCTAGTGGATATAGAACAGATATCTCACCGTGGAGTTAATTTGACATTTCCTAAATGACTATTAACAGGGCTCATAATGAATGCAAATGCTCTGCCTTTCTAGCAGGATATAGCCTTGCACCTCACCTTTCCAGTTCTCACTCTCCTAAAACTTAAAGCTTCTTGTCTCATCTTTTAGCCCCTGATTCCCTCTTGAATCACATTTCTTCCCAGTACTCTTGGTATGTAATGTTTATGGCCAGTTTTACTGTCTACTCTGCTCTAAATCTTAGCTGCTAGAGGAAAATCACATGTGTTTATGTTTTTGACACAGCTTATGAATTTTTCTGTAACTTTAAAAGATTGTATTCAAGTAAACATTTTTTGTTTTGATTTTATTTCAGTCTTATATAGAAGTTGTGTGAATAGTTCAACAGTTTTCCTCTCATGTTTGTCCTTTTGGATCCTTGGTTCTCATTTTGCCTGCTGTGTCATACTCTGAGTATGTTTATGCACATGTGAATCATTTTTCAGCTGGAAACGTTTACTCCTAAGTACAATTAAGTATTCTATTGTGCTTCTTTACAACAGAATATTCTCTTACATAGTGAGATTAAGTTATCAAAATCAAGGAGTTTAGTTAATGTTTATGCAATAGTATTACTTTATCATATATATCCAGCTTTATCAGTCAAGTAGCCCAACAATATCCTTTATAGCTTTAAAATTTTGTTTTATTGTAGACATTAAACTAGGGGGAGATGTGTTGGGAATAAGAAGAATTCCAGAGGAAGTAAGAAGGGATACAAGAAGGGATTGGGAGGTGATTCTGATCAAAATACATTATATACATGTATGAAATGGCCAAAGAATACATTAAAAATTATTTTTGAAAATGATTGTGAATTTTATAGTTCACAACTGAAACTTGACCTTGGCAGTCGTTTTTGTCATAGCCCTTTTCCATTCTTCTGTGTGGCTGTTTTAAGCTCTCCCTGCTTTGTAAGACTTGGACATCCCTATTGCCTCTTAACTTCATAGTTATCATCACAATTGTCTTGAGTTTTTCTCAGTTTCCTGTGCCTCCTTCCCTGACTTTCAGACATCTGTGCCTTCATTTCTTCTTTTCATAATGGGAGATACACACTGTTCTTCCAGAGCAAGAAAATTCTCTTTACATGTGCAATAGGTCAGTGCTGCTTACTGTTTTAGGTACTGGTAGCTTTTACAATTGAAATGAATTAAAATTAACATTAAAAGTGCTTGGAAGTTCCATGTAGGTAGTCGCTAGTATATTGGACAGCACATCTGTAGATTTTTTTTTATTTCTTGACATTTGAAGAATTTTGCTTTATTGCTGCTTTTTAAAAAAAAATTTTTTTATTTATTTTTGTTTTATGTGTATAAGTGTATTGCCTGCATGTGTGCAAGTGCATCCATGACGTAGAGGTCAGAAGAAGGTGTTAGATTCCTGTGGAACTGGAGTTACTAATGGTTGTTAGCTGACATGTGGGTGCTGGGAATCAAACCCAGGTCCTTTTGTAAGAGCAGTCAGTGATGAGCCATCTCCCCAACCCCTTCTTTCCTGCTTTATCTGTAAGAGGCCCACCATGATCTTGGGCCTTCATCTGTGTCCTCCTGTATCACAGTTGCATGTATGTCATGCCTCAGTCAACATGACACAACATCTCTCCAAATACCATGTGTCTTGCCTTTATTACCTTTGCATACCTCTGCCAGATATGACTAGGACCCTCCTGTCTTCTTTCAGGGTACTCAGAATTGACAACTTTTGTTCTTTCCTCATCATACAAGGTGGCAATACTTTAACATATTTGCCTCTTTATGCTAAAGCTGTGAAATCCTTAAACCGTAGGGATCGTACAGTACTGATCTTTGTCTCCTCATGCTCCATAGTCAAATGTACGTTGGGTTGAAATGGCCATTTGGTCTTCACCTTTAGATGCTTCTGTGGACTGAGGCCATTTGTGTAGCTCCCTGTGTCTGTGATAGTGAACTAAACCTCTCCATAGCTCTCTGAGCTCTCCCTTCTACCTTATCTCTTTTAGCCTAGTTTGAGCCCTAGACCTTGACTTTTCTGTGAATGCTTGAACATGAACTATGTTTTATTACTCTTCTAGTCCTCTAGAATCCAGGATGACTCTCTTGCATGTAGGTATTTATTATGCTTTAGGAGTACCAGGCTACTGTGGTTATGTGGCACACTGGATTGAATCATGATGCCATATATTCTTCAGCCTAGAATGTACATTCTGATTTAAAATATTAACCAGGCTGGGTATCATTTCACACATATTTAATCCCAGCACTCAGGAGGCAGAAGCAGTCAGATCGCCATAAGATCAAGACCAGCCTAGTCATGAGTTCCAGGCCAGCTGGGGCTACATAGTAAGGTACTGTCTAAAAAAGAAAAAAAGTTAACCAGACAACAACCACCATCATAAACAAAATAATTGTTCCCTGAGACAAAGCAAGTCACTTCAGCTTCCCTTCCTTGTTAGGTAATTTTTTTTTTTCATATTGTATTTGTGGTTTACCATCTTTAACTTTCTGAGAGTAGTCACCATACCTTACCTAAATCTTACAACTCAGGAACTTTTTTAGGTGCACAGCTGTTAACTGTGTATACCAAGAATTAGACCAGATGCTATGTATGCTTGACCCTAGGTAACTGGGGCCCCACCTGAAAGGGCCTGCTGCTTCTGTCTAGCTGACTGCTGACCAGTGAGGCCAGTGCTTCCCACTTAGGTCAGAAAGAGTGAAGTATGCATGTTTTGATAGTATTTCCTGACTTGGGAATTACAAGCAAGAGTATTTATTCTTTGATGCAGCTGACACAGTCTACTCCAGGCAAGTATGTGTGTGTGTGTGTGTGTGTGTGTGTGTGTGTGTGCGTGTGTGTTCATGTCAGGTATACTGACACTTGACGATCAGGAACTACCTCTTTGAATGACTAGTGACCATAACTCATACCCAAATCTGTATCTCATTTCTCTAGTTACTTGGGCTTTGGGCTTTGGAGGCAGAATCTCTAAGTTCAAATTACGGTTACCCTGCAGTGGTTTGGCTAGTGCTTGAGTGAGTCCCTAGAGGTTCAAGTATAAGGAGCCTAGTCCTCAGTGTGCCAATGCTGAGAGGTGCTAAAGTCTTTGAGAAGTGAGGGGTTTGTGCAAAGTAATTAGGTCACTGAGGTCATAATTAGGTCTGAGGGATTAATGCTGGTCTGGAAGAGTGAATGCCTTTGAGAGCAGGTAGTTATAAAAAAGGCCTCCTCTGGCCTCCCATCTCATCATGTGATCTGTTCTGCATGGCTGCTGCCCATTGCTAAGCTATCTGCCATGAGGCCCTCACCAAAGGTCAAACCTCTGGGGCCACTCAGTATTGGACTTTCAGACTCAAAGCAACAAGCTAAGTAGCCTCTTTTTAAGTATTTATACCCATGTATTTTGTTACAGCAGCGGGAAATAGACAACTACAGCCACTTACTAGCTGTGTAATCTGAGCAAGTTCTACAATTTCTCTAATTCTCAATTTCCTCATCTCTGAATAATTCCTACTTCCAAAGGACATTATGAAAGTTAGAAGAGACAATTCAGGGGCTGGAGAGATGGCTAAGTAGTTAAGAGCACTGATTGCTCTTGCAGAGGACCCAGGTTCAATTCCCAGCACCCACATGGCAGGTAACAACTGTCTATAACTCCAGTTCCAGGGGCTCCAACACTCTCTCTGTCCTTCATTGTATGACATGGATGCACTTACACATATGCAGGAAGTACACTCATACACATAAAATAAAAATAATAAAATATTTTTAAAAAGAAGGGACAATTCAAGCAAAGCATTTATCCTGAAAGTTCTCTTCTGTTCTTACCTTGTCCTGCTATGACATCACTACTGTGCTCTTTTAGTCTCTTCTGCCCTATTGTCTGGCCAGTGAGATTAATTTCCAGTAGACAGTTTTGCAGAGAACCCTGACAGATAGGCATATAGACACACACCTGTAATTCCATCATTGGGGGACCAGGGCTGGAGAATATTGTTATGTAGTGAGAGACCCTTTCTTAAAACAACACCTCCTCCCCACCCCCACCAAAAAAGGTCTGGGTAGAGTTATATTGGAAAGACATTTGTTCCCTGCTGCTAGTTAGAACTTTGAAACCTGAGCTTGTAGGCATAAAATGATAAACAGCAGATGATATGGGGTATTGAGATTTTAGTTCTAGGAATCTTACATCTTTGGACAGCACAGCCATAAAAAATTGTTTTGACTTGGGAGTTGTGGTGGTGCACGCCTTTAATCCCAGCTCTTGGGAGGTAGAGGCAGGTGGATCTTTGTGAGTTCAAGGCCAGCCTGGTCTACATAGTGAGTTCCAGGACAGCTGGGGCTACAGGGAGACCCTTTCTCAAAAAGATTTTTAAAAAAAAAATTGTTTTGACTTTCTGAATTTTTGAAATATTTTAGAAATACAAGTTTCGACATACACAAAATGCAGGGTCATGCTCTTGGAACAGCACAGGATTTGAAGTACTACTTTGCCAAAACCTGTTAGCTGTGGCAGAGATAGAGCTCTACACTGCTGCCCACAGCAGCCCAAGTTCTTTTCATAGACCTTCACTCAGGTAAAGCCAGAGCCCTTGACTGTTGTAGGTAATTTTAGAATGAACCAATTTGTAGCAGAGTTGGAATTAAATAGTAGACATTTTTTTCTTTTTTGAAATATTTTTATTTTAGGTACGTGAACATGTTTTGCATACATGTATGTAAGTGCACCTGTGTCATGAATGCCCATGGAGGCTAGAAGAGGACAGGATCCCCTGGAAGTGGAGTTACAGACTTCAACCCCAAGAAATTTTTTTTAACATGGTTTTAAGTATGGGGTTAATAGAGAGGCACTAAGGGAAAGGATAAGACATACCCCAGAGTAGGTATGGGTCTCTCAAGGGAGAACTCTGCTTTATTGTGTTCTTAGTAGTCAAGTGCATGATTTTGGTGAATTCCAGAGCTGTTGTTAAGAAATTTAAATGATGGGAACTGGAGAGATGGCTCAGCAGTTAAAAAACTGGTACTACTGGCTGTTTTTGCAACAAGACCTGTGTTTGAATCCCAGTACCCACATGGTGGCTAACAAGCTTATGTAACTCCAGTTCCAGGGGATCTGATGCCCTCCTCTGTCCTCCACAGGCACTGCACAACATGGGTGCACTTACATGCAGGCATAACACTCATATACATAAATAGAGTAAAGAACAGAATTACATTTGCTTTGGTAAAATTGTAAATGACAGGGATGCTTTAAGTTAGGACATCTTCACTGTAAGCCAAGTTAATACTCTTGTTAGTAAGATTCCCAGAAAATGTCCAAGATAAGACTAAGACTACACAAGGTCTTATATGCCTTGGTTTTAAGAAACCTGGTTCATTGCTGTTTTAACATTATAGAAAATATCTCTATGTAAAATGAATTATTGTCTTCACAACAAATGTCAGTTTTGCTAGAATTCTTGTTTCTCAGCTGTCAAAAGACTTCCCCCAGACTCTGGAGTGAGGGACTCCTTTTCCTTAACATGTCCCCATAATTTTTCCTCTTTTTGTATTGCCTTAATCTCACCACCAAAAGTTTATAGTTTTCCACTAAAATATTCTTTCATGTTAGAGCACACATCCTTTGGTTTTGATTTTAGAAAGTGTTATCATCATAGGTGTAGCCCCATTTGGCAAACAGAAGTCACCAAAGGAAATATTGCAAAGGATTTCATCAGTGAGTCAGACTAGTGCTGTGTGTTCCTCTAGTCCTAGCTACTTGGGAGGTGGGAGGGAGGGATATAACTTGAGCCTAGGAATTCAAAGCTGATGGACAACAGAGTGAGTCCTGTCTGGGGGGGAGTGCAGAAAGGTTTCATTAGTATTCTGTTGTCTTTTTAGTCTGTTGTGTTAGGTCATTTTATATCCAGATAAGGTGAGGGGAAAGAGGCTGCATACAAAACTACAGAAAGTAAGAGAGGGCACTACAGGATGCTTAATGACTGATATGCATATGATTAAACTCCAAGCCATATTTTATTCTAATAATTGGATAGTTTTCTCAGAGTAATAAAATATCCCTTTGAAGGAAATGGTTACCAGGGCCATCTGTCCATTTATTACAAAGAGTTCCATTTAGATAAAACAGTTAATCTTACTTTTTTATAATGCATTCTATGGAAGAATGAAATAATAAAAATAATACTAAGGTTACTAATTTGGTCTCAAATATCCTTGATTTATTCTTCCTTTAATAATAACCATTCTAATTTTAGCACATTTAATTAAATCTCAGCATAATCAATAGTATTAGCAGCTTGATTTCATCCCTGGACTTAAACTTTTGCTTCTGATAGTGCATAAATCTTATTTCTCAGCCTAAGAACAAATCATTCACAATAATTATTCAGTTGACAGATTAGAAGCTATTTTGTATTTTAATTACCTTAACTTTTTGAGAATGCTATATGATTTAGAGCATTTGTTAGAGGGTTTGCTAGTATAATCATTCGATCCAAACTTATGGTATGTCTTTAACATATGAATAATTTTAGGAAGATAAGTGTTCCATAGTAGTCGGAACCTTTGCATATTAAATGCAGGGAGAAAGGATAGTGTTGATTGACAGAAAGAGGAAAGGTAATTTTTGTACTGCTGGTAACATAACTTTGTATACCAACTGCTGTTTGTTAGCCTTACTGCCTTAAACGGAGTAAAGAGAGAAAAGCTTATTAAATAATGTCCCAAGTACACACAAAGTAGATAGGGAGATCATTATACCCCAGAGTTTCTGTAACATGTTAGTCACAGCTGAACATTTTATTCAATCTTTTTAGGTGTTTGGGAGTGGAACCCAGGGACTTGTACATGTTGGGAAAGTACTGTACCATTGATCCTGTCTTTAGCTGAAATGAGCAATTTTGTTCTTTATTTGGGGGTTTTTTACTCATTAGAAATGAGCATTTTTTTGTGGGTTTTTTTTTTTTTTGTTTTTTTTTTTGGTCTTTTTAAGACAGGGTCTCCCTGTAGCCCCAGCTGGCCTGGAACTTGCTAGGTAGACCAGACTGGCTTTGAACTCCCAGAGACCGCCTGCCTCTGCCTCCTGAGTCCTGGGTCTAAAGGCCTGCACCACCACGCCCAGCTAGAAATGAGCATTTTTTTAAAAAGACATTCAAGAGAGGGGCTGGAGAAATGGCTCAGCAGTTAAGAACACTGGATGTTCTTTCAGAAGACCCAGGTTAGGCATTGCATGACATGGGTGCACTAACCCACATGCAGGCAATATGTGCATACACATAAAATAAAAATAATAAATTTAAAAATTAAAAAAAAATTTTAAAAAGATACTCAAGTGATCAAATGATTTCATAATTTACAGCTCCCTGATCTGAAGGTGTTTTCTGATGGAAACATTTATTACATCATAGTTGGTTTTAAAGTTTAGAAAGAGAAAAAGCAGAAAAGAAAATGACTTAACCATAGAAGTCTCATTTTTGCAAAATGTGGCTGTCTTGGAATAATACAAGCATAGACCTGTGTGACTTTGCTCTGGGAAGTCATGATGCTTTATGCCACTTGGAGGAAGAGCCTGGGCACGGGAGCTCCTGTGGAGTGCCTGGGTCTCTGGCTACCATCTTAGCAAAGCGGGCCTTTGTGGTCTCCTCTCCCAGTGTGGGAGAGACTCATGGACATGTTTCCACGGAGATCAAGTTCTTCTCTGGAAATAATCAGGGCAGAAAGAGTGAAGGTAGGAATCTTATCCCTCTCAGAAAAGGTTTTCTGTTTTTTTCCTCAGCTACCACAGCTTTTCTGATTTACCTCAGCAGTGGTACCAAAGCCAGAGTGAGGCCAGAGAGTACTGGCTTGGCAAGTTAGGTTAGAAGATAGACATTTTTTGAAATGAGCTAAATGTGTACCCAAGACTTAGATGTGACGTGGTAAAAACTGATTCCTCAAACTTCAGATGATTTTGAAAAGTCTGTCAAGTGTCGAGTCAGTGTGGACTTTCAGAGAGGAGGCATTTTGTGTATTTCCACCAAAAAATAGAATCCACTTTGTAGGTGGTTGATTTCTTGGTGGTGGTATTTGTAGATTTTTCTCTTCCGTAGTTTGTAACAGTTTCTAGAAATCTGTGTCCTTGCCACATCTCTTTTACCTAAGAAACTTTCGTTTGTTGAAGACCTTTCATGTGAAAGGGGGTATGGTGAGCAGAGGGGAGGCCTAAATCTTTTTGATTCAAACTTCCATTTTCCTGGACTGGGAAGATAGCTCCATGAATAAAGAGCTTGCCACTCAAATTTGAGGACTGGAATTCCTCAGCACCCATATAAAATGTGCAGCAGCTCAACTAATGAATGCAGAGATGGAACCCCTGGGGTAATCCAGCTAGCTAGACTTAACTGAATTGACAAGTTCTAGGTTCAAGTGAGAAGACCCTGCCATAATACACAGAGTCTATCTCTGGCTCCATATACACCATGCATGTTGGCACACATGAAAAAAAAAAAAAAAGGTGGGGGGAAAGGGGGAAAAAAGCACCTTTCATCTTCCTGACGACTTACAGATGTGTACTGTATGGACACTTTTCTTCTCATCCGTTAACTTAAATTTGACTTTTCTTCCCTTGACTAAATCATTTGTCATCTCCTTGCTCATCATGTCATAGACTATATGGTGGTTTGTAATTGCACTTCTTTTCATGTTTAATTGAAGCTACAACTCATGTAACTATTTTGTTTGTGTGTGTATGATGTGTGAGTGTGTGCACGAGATGTATGTGTGTGGGTACTCTTGGCACAGCGTGTGTGTGGAGGTCAGAGGATAACCTTGTGGAGTCATTTCTTTCCTTCTGTCTTTATGTGGACTCTGGGGATGAAACTCAGGTCACCAGACTGGTGCAGCAAGCAATCTCTCTGGCTCTCAGGTTAATTTTTTTTTTTCTTTTTTTTACCCTTGTTTTATTGCATGGGCTTAAAAAGGTTTTATTCCCATGTAGGTATACAAGTTAATGGGTTTCACCATGAAAGCATTCATTGTGTCCCTTCTCCCTTCTATTCTCTTTTACTCGTTTGGTTACCATCCTTCCAAAATAGTAAAATGGTGATGAGTACTACGTGGTCCCTAGCAGCTACTTAGGCTTAGTACTGACACACACACATACACACACACACACACACACACACACACATACACACCACTTTATTTTTTGGAGGCAGGATCTTATATATCCCGGGCTGGCATCAAACTTGCCATGTAGCCCAAGAATGACCTTGAATTCTGATCTTCTGTATCTACCTCCCTCCTGAGTGCTAGGATTATAGGTGTGTTCCACTATGTTGCAGCGGGGTTTGAATGCAGGCATGTGTGCTAGAGAAGCACTTTACCACTGAGTTGCATTCTCACCCTGACGACATTTTTTGGGGTCTAGCTAACCAAGAGCACTTACTAATACTTTTCTCTAAAGTTTGCAATAGGAAACATTTTTGACAATTCTTTTGGGAATGCATAGCTCAAATTTTCAAAAGACGAATTTTAAAAGTTGAAGTTAACTAGGTATGATGGTTGCATGCTTGTTTTCCTGGCACTCAGGAGGCTCAGGCAAGAGGTCAGTAGTTGGAGGCCACCTATGCTGCATGGGCTTGGAACAAACAAATAACAAACAACGAAGATTGGAGTTTTCTCGAATCACTAAACATGGGTGTATGGATCCCTTCCTCCCTTCTTTCCTCTTTCAGTCACTTTTTCTTTTTATAAAGACAGGGTTTCACTGTGTAGCCCAAGCTAGCCTCAAACTTTTGGCGGTCTTCAAACATACCCAGCTAAACATAAATTTTGGCATATAATATCTACATGTGTGTGTTTGTTTTTAAGTTTTTTTTTTTTTTTTTACCATTTTTATGTATGTGAAGGTGGGCACACAAGTGCATTAGGAGGACAGAGAACATCTCTCAGAAGAGAGTAGATTCTCTTTACCAAACTCAACTTTGCAGGCTTATGAGACAAGTGCTTTTACCCAATGAGCCATCTCTCTGACTGTATGCGTTTCTTGAGCCAAGGATTATCCAGACAGGATGCCTTTTGGAGATGTACTCTTTGACCTCATTTTAGTAGACTGAATTACTCTGAATTTACTACCTTTATAGTAATTTAAAGCCATTTTCCTTTCCACTATAAATATGTAGTTAGTGTGTTCTGTTACCTTTCTCATTATAAATCATGAAGAGTCTAAAATTCCCTAAGAACTACCTAGAAAGTGCTGTGTGTGGTTTTCAGAAACCAATTTCTTTAGGAGTAAAGTACATCAAGGAATTTGTATCTCTCTGATGCTGTTGATTCTGGGCTTTGAGAGATACCCATCTAAAGGTCACATTGGAAAAGATGTTTGTGACCATTTCTAGACAAGTATAATATTTTAAATTTTATCTCTTAAAACATTTTGAATCACACTCTCCTGCTTTTTTTAATAATAAAAAGCTTTTGCCTTTTAAAAATTATTTATTGGGAATAGAGAAGCATATAGAGAGGTCAGAGGACAATTTTTGGGAGTTGGTTCTCTTCTTCCATCTCCTTGAGGCAATCTCACTTGTTTTTTGCCAAGGTAGCTGGCGCAGGAGCAGCTTCTCTGCCTCCCATCTTGTCATAGGAGTGCTGGGGTTATATGTATGCTACTACATCCAGCTTTTTAAAAAAATACTATTTTTATTTTATATGTATGAGGGTATTGCCTGCCTGTAGGTAGATGCACTCCTGTTGTGCAGTGCCCGCAGAGGTCACAAGAGGGCATCGGATTCCCTGTAACTGGAGTTATGGATGGTTGTTAACCACCATGTAGGTCCTGGGAATCAAACCCGGGTCCTCTGCAAGAGCAGTGAGTGTTCTTAACCACTGAGCCATCTCTCCAGCCCCATATCCAGCTTTTTTATGTGAGTTCTGGGGATTGAACTGGGGTCATCAGGCTTCCACATCAAGAGCTTTTACTGTGTTAGTTTTTGGTTCTAGCCAGTTTAAAGACAGGCCCTGGGAACTTTGACTTTTTAGTATTGAGTCCATGCTGGAGTCTAGTATACTTGAGCAAGTTTAGGAGGACTCTGCTACTGGACCCATTGTTAGGAGAGTGGGAACTGGGCGCTAGCTGACTTCAAAGAAAGCCTGGTACCTGGGAGTTCATTTTATGGCTTTTCTAACCACAAAGAACTGGAAGAAAAAAGCTGTTCTTGGAATGACTGAGTTAGACCTGTCAGGTCTCCCTTACTCAGGACCTGAGTTGTGGGTAATCTTCATGCACTATTGAAGCCACATCAGTGGAAAGCAGTCTTTTGACTGCTTAGTTTTAGAGTTAGTAGGTTTATTCTTTTTCTCCTGATTAAGGGATACTTTAAATTGGTCAAGTTAGTAACAGTTTTTTTAGTTGTTGTAGTGATATGAAAAGGAGACTGCTTAGGCTGTATTTGTAGTTTTTGTTGATTTGTTTTTCTTAAAAGATCTTTGGATGCTGTGCGTGGTGGTGCACAACTTTAATCTTAGCACTCAGGAGGCAGAGGCAGGTGGATCTCTGAGTTCAAGGCCAGCGTGGCTTACACAGTGAATTCCAAGCCAGCTGGGGCTACAGGGAGACCTTACCTCAAACAGACCAAAAAAAGGGACCTTTGAATGCCATTAAATTCTTGGAAAGAATATAGTATAGATCCTACAATGCTATTTTTAGACACATATCTTAACCTTCTGCTGATTATTTAATGGTCTAGAAGAGAGAAAGGAGTGACTTTAGACCAAATTAGTGTGCTATACTGTTACTGATTGACCCTGCTAAAATTAATGGTGGAAAAGTCTTTGCTAACTGTTTTGGGGGGGGGGGTATCATACTTAATATGTAGGGGATTAAGATTTTTTGATGTGGAAAAATGCAATGCAAGTATTATCTTACTACATAAACCCTTGGATGCACTTGTTAAAACTCCCTTTTTAAAAACATGTGTGACAGAAACTAGAAAGGCTGTGGTAATAAGCAAGACAGAAGGCTCCTAATATTGTGTATAGAGGGGTAAATAATTACATAACTTCACTTCAGTGATGAGCATGGCCTATTGACCTCTTTCTAAGAAACAGTTTTTTAGATTTAGTTTTCTCTACACTTATCTATCCCCCTGCCAGCACATAGTATGTTTCTGTGAGACAACTGTTGGCTAGAATTTATAGGGAAAAAGACTTGGTACTTGGAAATTTTTAAGGAAATTGAACATGGTGTTTATTAACATTTCTTAAGTAAGTGTTATAACGTTAATTTATTTGGAGATCTGTTAAGTGTTGCGGGAGGAAAAACTCATTACCTACTTAGCTGGATTGTGTCTTATAGCTTATTTCCTTTAAGAATGTATTTTACCTGGTGAGTGATATGTTCGGGAAGCTGGTAAATTGGAGTGTGTATGTATCTGAGCAGTACTAATACACACATAACACTGATAGGGCTAAGAAAAAAATGTTTGAAGATTATTCTTTTTAAATACAGCTGTTGCAGTGTTTTCACATCACTTTCTTTGAACCATTTGCAATGTTCTGTATGTAGATCACATTTTTAAAGACATGAAATAATGTCTAAACTCAGGCTAGAGAGATGGCTCAATGGTTAAGAGCATTGGCTGCTCTTGTAGAGGACCAGGATTCCATTCCCAGCACCCACATGGTAGCTAACAACTGTCCTCAACTCCAATTCCAGGGGATCCTACACCTTCTGACCTCTGGGGATTGCATGACATGGGTGCACTTATACACATGCAAACAATACATTCGTACACATAAAAATTAAAATAAAATAATAAAAAAAGAATTACTAAAGTCCTAAAATCAATTGTATTAACTCTGCTTCATACACAAGATGGGGCAACCAAACACAGAACATAGAATAACCCTTTCAAATAAGTTTGCTAAGAAACATACTGAATTCTTAAAGTTTAGTGTTAAAAATAAAATAATTTCCAATCAGAAATGAAAGTATTCTCTTTATAAAATGGGATATTTGATTAGTAAATTCTCTTCTCGCCACAGTTTAATACTTTCTTGTCAATATTTAGTAATTGTAAAATCATAAGAACAAATTTTGTTACATATAAAATTCTTCAGGAACAATAAATTGTAAGTACAACAAATTGTAAAGTACTCAATTTTATTTTAATAAGTGTTTACTTCTTAAAATGTAAATATCCAATAAATAAAACATTTAATATAGCAACACCAATATTTCACTTACAGAACACACATTTTAGTATATTTGTTAGTATGTTTTTTGTTTTATTATAAGAAGTAGTTCAGCAGGCCAGGCATGGTGGGGCACACCTTTAATCTCAGGCAGAGGCAGGCAGATCTCTGTGAGTTCAAGGCCAGCTGGGCCTACAGGGAGGCCCTGTCTCAAAAAGACCAAAAAAAAAATTTTTTTTTTGTGTGTGTACACTGGTATGTGTGGGGTGGGGGCGGGGGGGTGGTTCAAAAAAGGCCAGAGGAGACTATTGGGTGACCTCTTACATTGCACTCTATGCGCTTGGGATAGGATCTCTCACTGAACCTGGAGCTCACTGTTTTGGGGGAGGCTGACAGGCCAGCAAACTCTAGGTGTCTTTATGTCTCTTCCTGCCTCCCAACCCCCAGTACTGGAGTTTGTAGGTATGTTCAGTCACACCCTGGTTGTTGTTGTGTTTTTGTTTTTTGTTTTATGTGAGTGGGTCCAAACTGTAGCAAGTACTTTTACCGACTGAAACCTCCCAACTCCAGGACTTTTTCAATTTGGGAGCTTTTAGCAGAGAAATTTAAACACTTTAGAAATGTGATTATTTTGTAGTATTAA
Source organism: Nannospalax galili (assembly GCF_000622305.1). Classification (NCBI taxonomy): domain Eukaryota; kingdom Metazoa; phylum Chordata; class Mammalia; order Rodentia; family Spalacidae; genus Nannospalax; species Nannospalax galili. Next base: position 1,165,063 of record NW_008355786.1, on the reverse strand, counting down.
AATAATTTTAATTAAAAATTTTAATTTGTGTGTGTGTGCGCGTGCGCGCATGTGCATGTACCACAGTTCATGTGTAAAGGTCAGAGGACAATTCGCATTCTCTCTTTCTACCACGAAGATAGGTCATCATATTTGGTGGCAGGTGTCTTTACCCACTGAGCCATCTTGCTGGCCCCCCGTTTACCATTTAATATCTACTTGAGTTGTTTTCCATTTCTTGGCCATTACGAATAAAATCACTATGACCATCTCAGTACAAATGGATGAGAACTTTCTCTTTAAAATATATTCCATATTTTAGTTTGGTAGGGAAGACTTAAACGTTTATTAAAAACTAAAAGTTAGGGGCTGGAGAGATGGCTCAATGGTTAAGAATACTGGCTGCTCTTGTAGAGGACCCAGGTTCAGTTCCCAGCACCCATATGACAGCTAACACCCATCCATAACTCTAGTTCCAGGGGATCCAATGCATAATTCTGACCTCCATAGTCATTGCGTGACACAGGAACACTGGAACACTTCCATATATGTAGGTAGAACATTCGTGCACATTTAAAAAAGAAAAGAAAAACAACTAAAGGTTAGTGTTTATCTCAGGTAAATAATTTTTCAGTTAATTATCGTTTCTTTAGCCCCTCCCCTCCCACAAAGCTGCTACCTTTTCTCTTAACCTCTTCTAAGATGGTATTTCTTAATTAGAACTTATTTATAAGAAAGCTATGCCAGGGCTGGAGAGATGGCTCAGAGGTTAAGAGCACTGGCTGCTCTTGCAGAGGACTCAGGTTTGGGTCCCAGCGCCCACATGGTAACCACCTGTAACTCCAGTTCCAGGCTATACGACACTTTTCTTTTGACTTCCTCAGGCACTGCACAACACAGGTGCACTTACATACATGCAGGCAATATACTCATACACATAAAATAAAAATAATAAATAAAAATAAATTGAAGAGGCCATTTGAATTTTGACTACAACACACCCTGCCGCCTTCTAGTCTTTCTCCCTTACACTGGGTTTTATTGCCTCAGAGCCTTTCTTCATTAGATTCCACCTCCTTTCACCTCTAATGGCATCACGGTAAGGGAAATACTGAAGAAACTGTAGTGAAGGGCTATGCTTTGTAATGGTGAGGGTTGGCAGTTGAGTTGCACGAACATGCTGATTGGTAGCTTAAGGACACCTGTGAAGTGAGCTATAGGTACTGACTTAAGTATATATTGTAACTGCTTTGGCAGCAGAAGTACAGAGAACATACCCCCACCTTCCCAAGGTTATGTGTGTATTCCTGTATATGTCCACATAACAGCTATATTTCTAAATTTTGTTCTTTTAGGTTTAAATTGGTTTAAATTTTTGATTTGGATTAGTTAGGTTTCATTGATAGTGTGTTATTCTGATTCTTTTATGACATCATCTATCTGCTTCATTCAGGAAAATGGTCTTTAAATTTAGACCAGAGTTAAGCTGTTAGAAAACTGATAGAAAAATCTGGCAGAGTTAGAGGATTTAGCCTACTTACTACCTGAGACTACAAAGAGAAAGCAGGGTTGGGATTGGAGTAAGAACGTTTTGCTGTTGAGCATTCTGTAAGATCCCATAGTGTTGAGTTCTCTGGACTTAAGAGACTACTCTGCTATAGAGCCTACCTGAAAGAATGCCACACTCAGCCATGGAATTCAGTGCCCAGAATCAGCTGAAGTACCAGTAGATGCTGTATCCTGGATTACTGTTCCAGCATAGCATAGGGAGCCAAATGTCAGCCCATTCCTTCCAGCAGGCTCAGTCCTTGCCTCTCTCTCCTGATAGACAAGCCAGGCTGTCAGTTCTACCAGTCTTCCTCTTTCCACGGTTTTTTTTTGTGAGATTTCCTAGTAGAAAGACTGCTGCATTAGGCTTCTGAAAGTTTTAAAGAAATACAAATGATTGCATGTAATTGCATTCATACTGTCTTCAGTGCTGAGTCTTGAACCCTCAGACTTTTCAAGTAGGTCCTATACCACTGGGCCACACCACCCACCCCACTCTTCCTCTTCCTTTTACTATTTTGTTTTGTTGTTGGCAGCGGTGACCATCGTGTGTGTGTGTGTGTGTGTGTGTGTGTGTGTGTGTACGTGTGTACACATGCACATGCATGTGAGGCTAGAGGGCAGTCTTGTGTGTCGTTCCTCAGGAGACATCTCCCTTATTTTTTGAGGTAGGGTCTCACTGACTTAGGGCTAGCCCATTGTATTAGACTGGCAGGCCAGCAAATCCCAAAATCCTTGTCTCTGACTCCTAGCCTTGTGTGCCACATTGCCCATTTTTGTTGTTTTTTACAAGGGTTCTTGGGATCTAACCCAGGTTCTCATCCTTTCAAGCAAGCACTTTACCAACAGTTGAGTGGTTTGTTTTTGTTTTTTCTAACTCTTGAGAATTAAGTTGTATACATCATATCCCATTAGCATGTAATATTTCAGGATACAGGACAAGGACATTCTATTTTATAAGGACATTACAGTTACCAGATTAAGAAAATGTAGCATACATACTGTCTAATTATCTAGTGTACAATCTGCAATCTGGAACTGGAGTTATAGATGGCTCTTAGCTGCCCCCTGGGTGCTAGGAACTGAGCCCAGGTCCTCTGGAAGAGAAGCCAGTGCTCCTAACTGCTGAGCCATCTCTCTAGCCCCTGAAATGGACATTTTTGAAGACGATGGCAAACCTTATTCAGATTGAGTATATCTGCTGGGTTCATAGCTGAGTTTAGAAAATGTAGTTATGCCGGAATGGCCATCTGTGATATGAGCGCCTCTGTTTACTACATCAGAAGGCAGGAGTCCACCTGTGTCTTTGTCACTGATACTCATTTTGACCATCTGATTAGTGTGAGATCTGCTGTGGTCCTCTGATTTCCCTCTTTTAATAAGTAACCTATGTGCACACACTTTGAGAAGCAGTGTACTGCAGTCCTTGTCTAATTTTCATCTACTTTTGAACCCTCTCTGATAATTTGGCCTGCATCACGTACTATGCTGGTAATGACTCAGGCATTTAATTAGTCTCAGATGTTTAATTTTGCAAGCTTAGTACTACAAGAGGGAACGTGTTTCAGCTGTTACGTTCCCTAACTTAAAAAAAAAAAAGTTTAATATTGAACTGGAGTCCGTCTCCTGTGACATGTGAGATAAACCTGCTCTTTTCCTTTCCCTTTAATAGTTGTATTCCTTTTTTTATATTCTGGAGGTCGCTCCCTCTAGTCTGACCATAGTTGTTTCTCCTAAGTTGGTCTTCCTAAATTTATAGTCCTCCTGTTGTGTTCCTGATAAAACTAGCTTACTAGTCTTGTACTTAACTATTGATACTCAGTTCCAGACATGGTTTGCTCTGAGCACAGTGGATCACTGTGGCCTGTCATCTAGCCTGAAGCTCAAGAGCACTGGGTATGGGAGACAAGAGAGTCAGCCTCAAGCCACAGCCTGATGATCTTGCAAACATTTCTAACATCTTCTCATCTCAGTTCATAGTGCGTAAAGAATTGGTAATAATAGCACCTACCTTTTAGGCAGAAAGGGTTAAGTGTGCCTAGGACACTTTTATATGAAAAGCATTCTAGGAAGTTACAACTGAGATGTTGAATTGCTCTTAGTTCTTTTGTGTTTATGTAGTATAAGTAGATTATAAAGAAATACTTGTTTTAAATAAACATTTACTCATATTTTATAGCATATTTTAGCATTAAATAATACTTGTAAAGTTGGTGACTTTGGATGCTATTTCTTATGATGTTTTAAAGCCGTGCTGCTACTGTAAGTGGTACTTTGCCTATATTTATGAAATTGTAAAACTTTTCCTAAGCTTTACTATAGATATTGAGGCATATATATGCATGCCAGTGTTCATATCAAAGAAAAGTAGCTACTGGATTTTTAAGGACATTTTTATTGACGTATACTTTTTTCCCCGAAGTTTATTTATAATTGAGGGAAAATGCCAGTAAGAACGAAAACCATTGCACCATCTAAGCCTAAAATCCGTCTCTAATGTGGCTGTCGTACATTAAATTTATGCATAGCAACAAGCCTAGAATTTTAAAAGTAGATGGCTGAGGGATATGGGCACTAATACTATTAAGAATAACCTGTATCATTTTTTTTTGCATTATTTTGTTCATGTGTGCACAAGGAGGTACACATGTGCCAGGGCATTGTAGGTGTAGGTCAGGATCAAACTCAGGTCTTCAGGTCTTTGCAAGTGCCCTTATCTGCCAAGCCGTCTTTACTGGTCCCTTTATCAAATTTTGAGATAGTTCACCATTTTTTATTCAGGAATAGAATATTTTAATGGACTCCTTTAAACTATTTATTTTTGTAATGTAAACTTTTTATGACTGCCCATGTATTTATTAATGAAATGGAGATACAGGATCTTTATCTTAACTGTAGTGTGGGATGGGAATGGAGTTGAAAGTAAAGTTTCCATGGGATAAACTTTCTTAGGAATTGCAATCTTAATCTCCAGAGAAGCCTTCTCCACTTAATTCATCTGTAGCAGTGATGTTACTGTAGAAAACTAAGTGTGGGGAAGTGTGCTACAGACCTTGATGGTAGATACCAGAAGTACAGCTAGCTCCTGCTGTCAGAACAGTCAAAAGTTGTGACAGGGTTGTCCTTGGGGGCACTGAAGGCATTCTAGGACTTAAAAGGAAATGGCTGATTATTCAAAATAATTTGATACACTTCAAGAAAATAGAAAAATACTAAGTTTCAATTACTTTGGATATAAATGATTATAAAAAGTAATTCTTGCTCACATAGCCTGTGGCCATGTGTAGAAAAATTGGTAGGTTAAAGTTATGTATTATTACATTTTTGTGTTAATGTCAACACCCGTTTTTATGTCACTGTAATAGTGAAAGCATTCCTTTAACTTTTAGATGATTAAAATGTGGTACATGACAAATTTTAACTGTCTCAACTCTGTTTCATGTTAAATGTGTTACAGGAATGAATCTGAAGTCTGCTGCAGTAAAACACTGAAGGCTTTAAAATGTTTTCTTGCATAAAACTCAAACTTTAAGTAGCTGCTTATGAGGATAGGGAAGGCAGGAAGCTAATGTCTGTCTCAAGATACAGGACAGCTGTTTGCTCATCAACCTCAACTGTGTGAGTAGACTTAAGCCTGAAACCCTATGTAAGTGGACATAGAACTTAATTTTTAAAAAATCTACAGTGCGTGAAGATGCACCTAAGTCAGCATGATAAGACCTTGAGGCCTGTTTTTTTAATTTTTCCTGTGGGTAGAACTTGTGGGGTGGAGTATTTATTTATTTATCAAGGGGTAGGTATTTATTCATAAAATACTGTTAGCAGTAACAAGTGCTGGTGACCATGCATCTGTAAAAAGCTACCCAGAGAACTAGAATCTGCATGACTGATTTCATTGTGAAGCAAAAGATTACAGTTCTTTAGATTGCTGTTTATTTTCTAGTTAATTTCCGCATTTATTTTGACCAACCATAAAATTTACTGTAGGAGTATATTTTATGTTAATACAGAAAATTGCTCTTGATAATAATTTAATAATTCAGAGAGAACATATACCTGAAAATAAAGGAATGCGTATTTCTTAAATGCGATTTAAATATTTTAAAGTACTTTATTAAAGTACTTTAACAGATACATTCACAGTAAAAAGTCTTTTTCTCTTTCTTAATTAAAAATACCACCTCAATAATCTTTCTGGGAAGATACCTTTCTTTTTCTATGTTATCTATTTTTGTTCATGGATTTTTGGAATGAAGCTTTAACTTGGATCCCACCTTCTCCTTAGAAAAATGTGTGCTGTGTGCAGGTGGGCTGGTGGAAGTATGCACTCTGAGCAGCATGAAGAAGCATGTCTGTAGACGCCAAGTTTAATTGTTAGTAAGGTGTGGAGCAACGGATGATGTTTTTGTTCTTAAGTCTGAGTTTCCAGCTGACCATGGTGGCACAGGCCTTTAGTACCAGCAGTCAGGAGACAGAGACAGGCGGATCTCTGTGAGCTGATCTACATAGTGAGTTCCAGGCCAGCTGAGGCTACAGGGAGACACTGTCTCCAAAAAAAAAAAAAAAAGGATTGAGTTTCCTTTTCTTTAATATCATAAATATTCTGGCCGAAGGAAAATCAAAATGGACTATCCTTCAAAACAGTGACTGAGAAGACACTTAGAAAGCATGTGAAGAATATGCATTGAATACAGATATTCTTATGAAACAGGAAGGCTTCTATTTACCCTCTCTTTCCTTTCTAGTTGCTGAGGTGATACACAATTGCATATGTCTGAGAAACTCGGGAGAGACATTATAATTTCCTTGTTTAAGGATGACAAGCCTCCCTTTACTGAACCTCTCAGGTCTTTAACAGGAGATTTAACTCTCTCTGGCCAGTTGTTTGGCATTGCAATTCAACTTGTTACTGCAGTTTTGTTTTTGCTACTTCAACACTCTTCCCTCTCTTTTTAAATTAGAGTGAAAAATAAAGAAAATGCTAAGTGAAAGAAGCCTTTGGAACATGCTAATAAAACTTTGATTTCTAAAGTAAGATTACATAAAGGAAGACACACGGTAGGAAAGGGAAGCTTTGATAACTTAGCATGCTAGAGGAGGGGCTAGATAGGAAGAGACAGGAAACTGGTTGCAGGTCTTCTCTTCCTTTCCTCACTCTGAGTTCTGTATCACCCCTTTATCAAGGGGTGCAGGGCAGCTCCAAGAAACTTCACTGTACTGCAATAGAACGTCCATGAAGAGCATGTGTGTGCTACACAAAAGCACTCTTCTGTCCACTCTGCATATTGATAATCTGCCCTGCCCTGCCCTGTCCTTTACCTTACCATGAGGGTGTCGGCTTCTCATTGATCCTGGTCTCTCTTAACCCAGATTTTTATATGAATGTGTGTGCTGCTTGGGATTGAACTCACGACTCATACTAGGCAAGTACCTTATCGCTGAACAACATTCCCAGCCCCATGACAATAGATTTTTAAGGCTTTACGATTAAGAACCTTAAAAATTACATCTATTTAAGTGTATGTGGGGGGGAGGGGTCATAGGACAACTTGGAAAAATCTATTTTCTTTTACTTTGTGAGTCCAGAGGTTGAACACATGGTGGCAAGTGCCTTTACCCTCTAAGCCATCTTGCCAGCCAAGGATTAAAAAGTTAGAAATCATGAGGTAAGATATTTGAGCACAGTGAATGACCACCTTCACTTCTGTCCTCCTTCTCAACCCAGCACCTGCATCCACTCCCTTCACCCTCTGGATCCATATGGTCTTAATAGCTTACTGTATTCGATGCTGTTCTAGAAGATAGACTGAGTACAGTTCGTCTGAAGCATGAGTATTGATGGCTCTGTTGTTTGTCTAGAAGGTAAAAGATTGCCTCTTCTGTGTGCTTTAACTCCATAAATAGAGAAAAAGAAGCACAATTTTTTTTTCAAGAATCTTAGAGAAGATTAAGTATCTTTTCTCTGGGTTTTAGTGGCATGATTTGCAAAATTCATCATAATGTAGTTTATAAATATGAAATTGACAGATGAGCAGGCAGTATCACAAGTATCAAGGTTTGTCGGTGATGGAGTTTTGAAGTTCACTGCTTGGTCTGTCCTTATGGAAATGAAGGCTGACTTACATCAAGGTGCTAGTACAGCATCTCCTAATCCAGAAGCGCCATGGAAGACTGACTGGTGGGCGCATTAGTCCTTCCAGAAGGAACAGGTTAAGTAGTGGTTTTTAAGAGAGTCTTACCTGTTTTGGATGATCCCATTGAAAGCTAAAAGTAATTGATCTGCATATTGATAATCAGCTGCTCTGTTTTTGTAAATGTTGTAGGCATTGGGGGAAGATCCCAAGAGTAGAAATATGGTCTTATTTTCTCCAGGTAATCACTGTTTACTGGAGGTTAATCAGGACCAGAACACATGGGAACAGAAATCTGCTTTCCGTGAAGAAAAAAGGAAAGATTGTCAAGCTGACTTCATATGTGCTTTTATGTGTCCAATGTTCTTTTCCTCTCTTCCCAGATTTTAGGAATATCCCACATGTTTAACTAGCTTTTCTGAAGGAATTTTCCCTGGTACCTCAAGTGGCTAGAGCCAAGAGCTATAGATGGAGAGACTGGATCAGAAGGGGATCATAGCAGTAGCGGGCACTCAGCGAGTATGAGGTGTAATTTTACTCTACTTAACTGAGAAAGAAAGGGATGTGTGAGGATATTGCTTCCTTCAACTTTTGGTTGTTGTTTTGGTTTGGTTTTTGCCCCCATCCCCCAAGGATCAAACCCAGGGCCTTGTACATCCTAGACAAGAGCTACATCGCTGCCCATTTTTCCCCCTCTAGGGGGATGGTGGTAGAATGGGAGCAGGTCTCATGAGCCCAGGCTGGCCTTGAACTCCTGCCCCTCCTGCCTTGTCTTCCTAAATGCTGGAATTATAGACCTGGCTCCAGTTTTTAATCCAGGGGGAAAACTTGGAAATTTTAGTAGGCTGAATTGGTGAGCTATTATACTTAAGAGTATCTCATTTGAGAAGTGGGTGACTGCCTAATTGGTCTGATAGCTTTGTTATGCTCTAATGTGTTCATGATGGCTGGCCTGCCTCCCAGGTACTGGGACTAAAGGCATGTGTCACCACACCCAACCTTAGAATATCATGCCTCTTAACTAGTCATATCCTTTGTATTAGCTGGTAGGAGGAATGACATCAACTAAATGGCTTCTAATGAACAAATAGTAGATCAGAGGGAACATACCTGCATTTTTGTTTAGTGACAGTATTAGTTTCTTTTCTCATTGCTGTGATAAAACCAAATCAAACAAAACCAAACCTGAGCCTATGAGATGGCTCAGCAGGTAAAAGCACTTGTTACCAAACCTGACAACCTAAGTTCAGTTCCCCAAGACCCATAATGGTAGGAGAGAATCAGCTCCACAAGTTATCCTCTGACCTCCACACATCTGACCTCTACACGTGTGCTATGGCTCACACAATAAATAAATCAATGTAATCAATTTTTAGTTTAATTTTAATATTTTAAGAAAGTAAATTATCTAATCTACCCCTTCTCCCTCCCCTCCATTTTCTCCCCTACCCCCCTCCCACTGTTCCCTCCCAACTTCATGTGCCTTTTTTTAATGGACTCATTGCATCCACTTAGTATTGCTAGCATGTACATGAGTGTAGGGCCAGCTACTGGAACATGGGCAGCCTCTCGGGCCACACATACTAAAATAAATAAATGCAATAAAAAATTGAATTGACAAAAGCAATTGAAGGAAAGGTTTATTTTGGCTTACAATTTGAGGGTACAGCCTGTTGTGGCAAGAATGTGAGGCAGCAGGTCACACTGCATCTGCAGTCAGGAAGAACTGTGGGTGCCAGTGTCCTACTTGCTTTTTTCTTTTGAGTCCATCTAGGACCCCAACCCATGGAATGGTTTCCTTCAGATTCAGGGTTGGGTCTCTTCCCTCAGCTAAAGCTTTCTGGAAACACCTGAGGTGTGTTTCCTTCTGATTCTAAATCTAATCAAATTGACAATGAAGGTGAATCATCACAGAAAGTATTTTGACTTGTCTCTTTTTTTCTACCATTTTCCCTTCATTTTTTCTTACCTTTGATGTCATGTAACATTTGTTGTTGTCACCCTGAATTCTTTTCAGAACATGAAATGTATAAAAAAAAAATAGTAGCATGTGATGAGTAGTGCTTGCTAAGCCTCCTTCCCATTGCAAGGGGGGAGAATTGGCCAGTTCTGGTCATTGAAATGCAAACTCCTCTCTAACATGGATATTAAGCTTTTTTGATGTTACCTTATTTTGTTTGTAGGGTTATTTTCCACCATTTGATATTCCAGGCACACAGAATTCTTTCCCCAGAAAGAATACAGTCACATGTCTGTTAGCGATGGCCACACGAGAGTGAAATGAAAACTGAGACAGCTGGGGTGTGTGTCACCAGGCGTTGTGTCTTATGGGACCACTGTCGTATATGGTATATGGCTGTGTTTGCTTTTGTCTTTCTGCCATGCTAAATGCTCAATATAAATGCTTAGGAAATTTGTGTTAACAGAATAATTAGTACATCATTGTATGAGCTTTTGTTAGAACCCATTCGCTTACACTTTAACCAAGGAAGTGGTATTGTGTCAGGTGGGGGTGATGTACTTTCAAATAAGTCCTAACAAACAATCTCTATTTTCTGGTAAGCAGGCCGTTTATGTGCCTGCTATGAACCGTGGACAAATAGTCTTGAATTTATGATTGCGACTACTATTAAATACCTGACAGCTTGCAACTCTCTTCATAAATTTCAGTTACTTGACTTAAATAAGTCACCCAATTCTCATCTGAGTTTTGTTCTGCAATTTGTATGTTGTAGTGTGTTTTCATCATCCTTATCCTATTTACTCTTGTGAAAATCCCATGAATTAGAAAAGACAAGTATCATACCTACCTTCATCTAGGAGACTTGGGAGCGCACCATTTGAGTAGACCATATCAGAATCAGAACTGACTCCAGAATTGTCAGTCTTTTGTTTCACTTTACTATCCTATACATAAAGTTGTCCCTTTGAATACAATAGTTTTGTAGTGATTTGTGGCTTTGCTTCTTTTCAAGATACTTGTTATCCATTTCCCCAAGCTACTGATCTTTAACTAAAAGAGAAATCAGCTTCTGGAATATCATGCACTTTATCTGTTTTTGTGATGTTAGGGATCAAATCCAGGGCCTCATGTGTGCTAGGCAGGCACACCACCACTTCTCTCTGTCACCCAGGCAGGCCCCCTGATCTTTTTGAGGTCCATTTCAAAAAATACCTCGATGAAGTTAGAACAATTAAAAATGTTGAGTAAACTTTGTGGTTTTGTGGCTCTTTTGAAGGCAGATGTTTTGTTTCTAAGTACACAAAAATCGGACATTTATATCTGGCCCTGGTCCTTTGGTTTTGAGCTAGATATTGAACTCATATGATCTACCACAGAGCTACACTCTCAACTCCCTACAATCATCCTTGAGAACACAACTATATATCATAACACTTGTATCTTTTAGAGTGTCCAGCAGAGCAATAGGCACACAGATACATGAATCAGGTTATCCTTGAATAAAGCTATAACAAAAGAAAAACTGGTTTGCTATCATGGAGCCCTGCTGTGTCTTTCCTGATAACATTTTAACCAAGAGTTTTGAAAGCATTCATTCATCAGCCTTTTACTTGAGTTCCTACTACATTGCTGGCATTAATCCTAAAGCAAGAATTAGCAGACCTGTGGTCCAATAAGCAAGTCCTTTCAGTCTCCTCAAATTGTAGATGGAAGTTTTATTGAGACTTAGCTGCACTCATTCATTTGGCGTCTTTCCATTACTGAGGTAGAACTGGAGAGTTGCCATAGAAGCAGTATGTCCCTCAAAGCCCAGTATTTATTGTTAGTGCTTTTGAGGGAACATTTGCCAATCTTAGTCTAGAGTACTTGCAGATACAATTCTGAAAAAAAATTGCTTTGTGTGTTTGATTCTTCTCTTTTCTGTCACATTCTTTGTCTTCACAGACTTTTTTTTTTGGTCATTCATCATTCAGTTGGTACTGGGATGCTGCTGATTACAGGCTGCTGTAGCTGTCTGCCTCTGAGTTTGTAGGTGTCAGTTTCCTCAGCAGGCCTGTTCTCTAAAATGGGAACCATGAATCTCAAGGGTTCAAAGGTGACTTTATTTCATGGCTTGTGGACAGGAAACTAGAATGAAGAAGGCTGAATGTACCAATATCCCAGGACAGATCCAAGAGGAATACAGTGAAGCATAATCAGCATCAAGATCTAATAAAATTATGGCAATTTTTCTTATTAAAGTATAGCAATAAAACATAATGACTTTTGGCACAGCATAGTGCTGCTGCTAAGATATCAGCTGTTTTATCCTCTTGCTTTTATACTGTTAATGGGAATGGTAACAGATTGAAAAAAGCATGTAAGTTCTTTGTTGTTGTTTCATTCTTTTGAAACTAGGTCTCAAGGTGTAGCGTGAGCCTGCCTGGAACTTGCTGTATGATCCTCTTGCCCTAGTCTTCCCAGTACTAATACTCTGTGTGCCATTACACCAAGTGCTTTTTTGAAATGGATTTCACTGTATTGTCCAGGCGGGCTTTGAACTGGGTAAAAATGACCCTCCTGTTCCAGCTTCCCAGTAGCTAGGAACTACGTATATGACACCATACTGGGCTATAACTTCTAGTGTTATGAAAATAGTTTTGTTATCCTGAAACTTAGAAAGGTGCTCAGAGAATCCCCAGTGTTCTACTGGTGGGCTTTGCAGACTGTGGTTTAGAGAGTACGCTGTAGCTGGACTGCTTAGGTTGAATCCTAGCCCTATCATTGTACACTGTTAGTTTCTTCATTCTTGGTTGAAGGTGATAATGTTGACCTCACAGCATTATCAAGAGTGTTTAAGGAGTTAGCATTTTCATATAGTATCTGGAATGGTACTAGGTATATAATGCCCTGTATCAATAAAAATCAGTTACTTGTATAAAAAATATTGTGCAAAATTTCAGGGAATTTACAGCAAGATGGTACTGAACTGAACAACTTTGGCAAGATAGTTATCTACAAATATTATAGACTAAGTTGGGAATTTGCTTTAAAGAGGGTGAGGAGATATTCTTAAAGAGAGGTACGGGACAGGAAGATGAAGCCTGCTAAATGGTTGCAAGGAGGTGGTGGCTGGATGGCTTAGAAGCTTTAAGGCCAATTAAAGAGGAAATTGAAAAGTATGTTTATAAGTATAGACCTTGTGTATTACAGGTCTTGTGTTTGATTTTTGTCATTGTTTGGGGTTTTGTTTTTATTTTGAAAAGCAAATGAAAGTCCATGAATGAGGAAGCCACTGGAGAGTTCTGAGTGGATTTCTCCTACTCCTCCCAACCCCCCAAAAAGGATATTTAGTGACTTTGTGCAGCTAAAATCTGTCTTATTCTTGAAGGTATATGATGTGGAACCAAGGTCATTTCTGAGAACATGAAATTGAGTGCAGCTTAGTTTTTATTCTACAATTATTGTTGATATATGCTAAGCCTCGCGGATTGCTAAATGAACTGTTTCTAAAAAGACTGAACTGGAAAGGTGCCCAGAAGCACAAGGTGAGATAAGACACCTTGGTTCAGTGTACAAACTATACAACCATAACTAGAGACACCACTGCTAATCTTAGGTCACTCTGCAAATTTCCAACTTGGTTTTATTATTCTTTTTAATGTATTATTTTTATTTTCTGTGTATGTATGTAAGTGTACCAGTTCATGCAATGCCTGCAGAGGTCAGAAGAGGGCGTCAGATCCCCTGGAACTGGAGTTACACATGGTTGTTTGACACCGTGTTGGTGTTTGGAATTGAACCCAAGTCCTCTGCAAGAGCAGTCAGTGCTCTTAATCACTCAGCAATCTCTCCAGCCCACCAGCTCAGTTTTTAAAAAGGAATCTTTTTCGTTTTCTTGCCTTGGTGTAAACATCTAACTACTAATAACAGAATGCTGGCAAGCTGGCAGGGCACCTTCATTCTGCCATTCAGCAACATTAAATGCCTACCTTTTGCCAAGCATTATTTTAGGCATCAATCAACAACAACAACAACAAAATCTTTCTGTCATTATAGTTAATATTTTAGAGGTAAAATAGAATAAGCATAATTTCCTAAGATCGGGATATAAAGACATTAAAAGCAGCACTGAGAAGGATTATAAAGACTACTGGGACAATTTAAAATAGAAAAAGACTTTCCTGAGAGGCAGACCTTTGGGCAAAGATCTAAGGGAATCATGGGAACATACCCACAAGAATTTTAGAGGTAGGAGTAACAGTAAGTACAGTCTTTGAGTCAGGAACGTCCCTGAGCAAACATAGTTATGTGTAGGACCTAAGGAAGAAAGAGGATATCAAGCCACAGGGTCAGATATCAAGAAACCTGTAAGCCTGGTGATCAGTTGGCTTTGATGTGAGCTGGGAAACCTTTGGAGAATTTTAAGGATGCAACCACTGTGATTTGGTATAGATTTTTGAAGATTTGTATTGCTATGTTGAAAGTAAACTCTCAGAGGGTAAGAACAGAAGCCAAGACATATGTAACTGTAATAGTTATCAATTGCTATGTAACACATTATATCAAAATTTAATGACTTGAAGCAACAAAATTTAAAACATTGGGTCGGGGGGTTCTTTTCTGAGGCAAGGTCTCTCTGTGGCCCCAGCTGACCTGGAATTCACTGTTGTAGACCAGGCTGGCCTCAGTCTCACAGAGATCTGCCTGCCTCTGCCTCTCAAATGCTGGGATTAAATGCATGTACCACCATGCGTGGCCCTAAAACATTTTTTAAAATGTCTTAAGATATGTCTGTCTGTGATGTTGGGCTTTGTACTTACTAGGCAGGTATTGTATGGCTGAGCTATAGCCCTGTTCAAATTTGTTTTTTGGTCTTTTTAAGACAGGGTCTCCCTGTAGCCCCAACTGGCCTAGAACTCGCTATATAGATCAGTCAGGCTGGCCTCGAACCCAGAGATCCACCTGCCTCTGCCTCCTGAGCGCTGGGATTAAAGGCATACGCCACCACACCCAGTCTTAATATTTTTTAAAATTTAAAGGTTGTCAAACATTTATTATCTCACAGTTTCTTTAAGGAATATAACAGTGACTTAACCATTTGGTTTTGGCTAAGGTCTCATGAGGTTGCAGATGAGACATCAGTCAGTCTTGTAGTCATCCAGCTGCTTGACCAGGGCCAAGTTTACTCACTCCTGCAGCTATTGGCTGGAGGCCTCAGCTACTCACCACATGGACTTTTCTTTATGATATGGCAGCCAGCTTCTCCAGAGTGAGTTACAAGCATACGAACAAAGTGACCGTGCACTGTAGTAAGGAAAGAATGGTCTTATCAGTAAGTGATTTGGTGTTAATTACATAATCCATGTGAGGGAAAACATAAATCTTGGACCCAACCTCTTTTTTTTTTTTTTTTTGTCTTTTTGAAGCAGGATCTCCCTGTAGCCCCAGCTGTCCTGGAACTCACTATGTAGACCAGGCTGGCCTTGAACTCACAGAGATCCTCCTGCCTCTGCTTCCCGAGTGCTGGGACTACAGGCATGTGCCACCATGTCCAGCTCATTCCATATTTTTAAAAAATTAACTCCAGATAGATTACAAATGGAATATAAAATTATGCAACTTAGAAGAAAATAACAGAACGTTTTCATGATCTTGGACTAGGCAAAGACTTATTAAATAGCATCTAACTATAAAGCATTGACTAAACAAGAAACTCTGTTAACACAGTTTCACATCATTGTGATGAAAATATCTGATAGAAATAATTTATGAGAGGAAAAATTATTTTAGCTCAGCTCTGGAGGGCCTCAGTCCATCATGGTATAGGAGGAATGACGGAGTTTATGACATTAGAAATATGAGGTAGAGGTTCGTCTGTTCACAATGGACCAGGAAGCAGAGGTGTAGGACTGGAACCATAGACTTGGCCACTTTCAAAGGCCCATCACCAGTGACCTATTCCTCCAGCTAGGCCCCACATCCTGAAGGTCCCACAGCCTTCCCAAACAGCACTACCAGCCAGGGAACAAGTGTAAAAAGCATAAGCCTACAGGAAACATTTTATAATCAAACCCATTAAAAATGGAAAAGTCAAGCCACATAGTGGGCAGAATAAACAAAAAGCTCACACAACAGAAAACAGGCAGAAAAGATGGAAGAGGATGCCCAGTGGTCCATCAGTATGTAGATATGCTCTGCTGTGTTAGTCTGACAGTGAAAACTACAAGAGTATTCTGAGATACAGCACCCAGGCACAAGAGTATTTAAATAGAAAGGCAGCTAGTAATTTTTCAGCACTCCTATAACCAATTATGCAAACTGAATGGTTAAAAAACAAATGTATATCAGAGTGTGATGCACAGAAGGCCACATCTGGCCAAGTTTTGGAGAATAAGAGACTAGAGTGTAGGATAGGACTCGTATATGGGACCTCACCCACCCAAGGCTCAGGGACCATTGTGGAAGAGGAGGTGAAAAGATTGTGAGGGCCAGGGCTGGTTCATGATTACAGGGAGGTGGAGGCTTCCAGGCCACTGAGGCTTGCTCATGTGAGCCTGTGGCAGCGTTGGCATCAAGTGTGAGACCCATGTCACCTCAGTGAAACAAGGGCCTAAAGGGCAGGTAAAAATTAGGTGGTGAGCTAGCACTAGATTGAGAACTATTGAGACTGATTGCTGCTGGGTGAGGGAGAGTATGACTTACATGTGACCATTACATGGACTGACTAGACTCCAGGGGACACATTTATGCTAAAGGACGCGGGTATAGACACCTGAATGAATAGGACTCAAAATGTATGGCAAAGTGCATAGGGTTCACTGGGGGGTTAGGAGAAGGCATGGATGGTGGGGTGGTCTGGATTTGAGTGGGAAATGTATGAAATTTAAAAAGCTCACTTAAAAAAACAAATAAGTTCATTCTCTTGATTTTTGGAATCCAGAAGTCAGAAATGAAGGTGCTCCTGGATGTCTCAAAGCTCACCTTGCCCCTTTCTTCTAAGGACACATCTGATTGCATTTTGGGCATGGTTAATCCAGAATGAGATCTTCCTTAGATTCTTACACTATATGAGAAGATATTTACAGATTTAGGAATTAAGACTTCGGCTTATCTTTGGAGCCATCATTCAGCCTAGTACAGGACACAGTACTAAGTATTGGGGATGAAGAAGAGCCCAGTGCTTACATACACATTGTCAGGAATATGTAAACTTGTGTAACTACTTTGGGAAACTGGTAGTCCCTGCTGAAGAGAAAGTTCTAAAATCCCTGTCACCAAGAGGAAGTTGTTGGGTAGGAGATGGTTTCTTTTTTTATAATTTTTTATTTATTTTTATTTTATGTATGTGAGTATTATGCCTGCATGTAGTTGTAAGTGCACCCGTGTCATGCAATGCCCACAGACAGAAGAGGCTGTCGGATCCCCTGGAACTGGAGTTATAGACAGTTGTTAGCTGCCATGTGGGTGCTGGGATTCGAACCTGGGTCTTCTACAAGAAGTCAGTGTTCTTAACTGCTGAGCCATCTCTCCAGCCCAGGGATAGTTTTTTTTTTTTTAATACCATGGAAATTTATTATGTAGGAATGAAATTACAATTATATAAAAGCGTAAGATCTCATTGTGTGAGAGAAGCACTATGTTATATACTATATAGTAATCTCATTTACAAAGTTCAAGAACAAGGAAAGCTACTAAGTATAGCATGCATACACACCACTGCCTCCCTCCACCCCCAGCTGTGAACACAGATTGACTTTGAACTTGCAGTGCTGCTTGGGTGCTGAGATTAGAGGCATGTGTTATCATGCTTAGCTACTATGGCCCCTTTTGATGAAATTTATCATACAGGCCAATGGAAGCTTTTCTTACAGTGGCAACTGGACAAGTGAGGTTTCTGTACTAGAACGACTTCCTATGTATAGCATGTTAGGAACTATATGCTGTGTATTTGCTGGGAAAGAATACGTAGTATCCTGGGGCCGGAGAGATGGCTCAGTGGTTAAGAACACTGACTGTTTTTGCAGAAGACCCAGGTTCGAATCCCAGCACCCACATGACAGCAAACAACTAACTGTCTGTAATTCCAGTTCCAGGGGATCCGACAGCCTCTTCTTTCCTCTGCAGGCATTGCAAGACACGGATGCACTTACCTACATGCAGGCAATACATGCATACACATAAAATAAATAAATAAATAAATATATATATATATATATATATAAAGAATGTGTAATATCCACATAGATCACACTCCCATGTTGGCCATACTCAGGTTCTTTTGTCTTTCAATGCACAGTAGGAAAGATAACCTGAATTAGGGAACTGGGGATAGCTATATAGAGAGAATTAATCATCAAGTGTTCTCGTTCTTTTGTTGGAGTGCATAGCTCTCTTCCCAAGTTTTTCATGTCAAGTTGTATTT
Organism: Nannospalax galili; assembly: GCF_000622305.1. NCBI lineage: Eukaryota > Metazoa > Chordata > Mammalia > Rodentia > Spalacidae > Nannospalax > Nannospalax galili. Next base: position 1,147,038 of record NW_008355786.1, on the reverse strand, counting down.
TCTGATCTATTTGTTTTATGAACTTTGCTGATGTTTATCTCTGTAGACAATCTATGAACAATATATATAGATCTCCACTCACGTCATTGCAGAGCCAAATGCTCAGAATTTTAAGAATTACTGTATACCATCTAGAAATTGTAATCTGAAGCCCCTACATCAGACTGAGTATTGATCCTTGGATTACTTACTATTACAAAAAAAACTGTAGTAGAATGTACCTTAAATTCTACTCTGTTCTCTTCTGGGATTCCCTTTTGATACAATAGAAGAGAATTAGCCGTCATGGAGCCATTAGTTTTCAGTGACTGAAGAAAGGCAGGTAGGAGGGCTTTCCTTACAAGTTTGTCCTGCAGTACTGGTTCAGAGTTTAATTGGTATTTTTAACTTGCTACATTATATGTCCCCCCACCCTTTCTTTTGAAATTACTAATGAAAGCTCAAATTCAGAAGATCACATGCTAACCAGGGGTTCAAAAACTCCTATCAGCTTCGTGGTAAAACGCAGGTCATCCTGAAGAGTGCAGGCCCCCTGACAGGACCTTCTGAGTTTCACTTTAGGGAACATAAGCCCACTCTGTCAGGTCTTCCTATTTTTTCCAGGAAATCTGGAATGTGTGTATAACATTCCCCATTTTTGAAGGCTAACAACTACGTTTTAAAAGATTTAGTATGTGCTGGCCAACCAAACATAGCTGAATCAGATTTCACTTAATTTGGCCATGTTACAACTTCTTTAGCCTGACTCCTTACTGTAAACTATGTTTCTTCCCTGCTTTCTTCAGGTCAAGGAAGAAAAACAGTAAATGAAAAAATATGCATGCATCTTAAATAGCTGTTTTAAGCTGTCATTTATGCCAAGTATTTCAGAATTACTTTTAAAAAGAGTGAAATATGGCTAGTCAACAGTATTTTGTAGGATTGATGTTAACCATAAAAGGGGTTTGGAAAAGAAACTTGGTTTAGCTGGGAAATGAGTTGTTTACCTATGAACCCTTGCCTATGGTAAGATTGAGCATCTCAAAAAATGCTACAGGCCGCTTCCTGAGGAATGTAGAGCTGATTCCCTGAAATACATAGAACTGCTTGGGCAGAGTGCCACAGCGGACAGTATTTGAAGAGAAAGAACACAAGAGCTAGGAATGAACAGTTTGGGTGAAGCAATTAGAGCAGTGGTTGCACATCAGCTGTGTGGCAGGCAGGTGTATATCCTTAGAGCGTTGACAATAGGGTAGGTTAGTTGTCCACAGTTTTGTAGATAGGAAAATGGCAGTTGCTAACCTTACTCTAAGGCCATTCTCTCTCTCTCTCTCTCTCTCTCTCTCTCTCTTTTTTTTTTTTTTTTTTTTTTTTTTGGTCTTTTTGAGACGGTCTCCCTGTAGCCCCAACTGGCCTGGAACTCTCTATGTAGACCAGACTGGCCTCACACTCATAGATCCACCTGTCTCTGCCTCCCAAGTGCTGGAATTACAGGGTGTGCCACCACACCTGGCAACACAGCATACTTTGTAGGCTGAGCGTTATGCAGAAAATGAATGGTATTCCTCTGGGGTGATTACCATATAATAACCAAAACAAATAATATGACAAGAACTAGGTGTTCCAGAGAGTTGAAGTCAGTGGATCTGGAAGCAGGGCAGCAAAACAGAACTGTTAAAAAATAATGCAGGTATCACATACATGGCCTTGGGACTCAATCTATATCATCCCCAAAACACGCCCCCCCCAAAAAAAATAAAAAAAAAAAAACTTCAGGTAGGAACGAAGGAGAATCACTGTTAGAATGGAAAATAAAATAGCATGAGATATTTCCAAATCATTAGAACATGGTGACTTAACTACAGGAAATGAAGCAAAGGCAAATGGGTTTGCCCTTAAAATTTAGTCTATTACTTCATTTATTATGGATCTTTTGTAGGAATTTTAATAGTAATGAATTTTCTTGTGCTCTCAGAATTTGATCTTGAATTTTTATAATGATAAAAACTTTTGGAGAAAAAGATATAAAAAAACATTTTCTAAAGTGTGGTTGGTTATAGCCAATTAAAATTGCATGCTATCTGGGAACTGGAGAGATGGCTCAGCAGTTAAGAACACTGGTTGCTCTTGCAGATGACCCGGGTTCAATTCCCAGCACCCCATGGTGACTAACAACCATCTGTAACTCCAGTTCCTCAGGAATCTGGCGCCTTCTTCTGACCATTGTGTGACATGGGTGCACTTACATACATGCAGGCAATACACTTATACACATAAAGTAATAAAATTTAAAAACCCTTAAGAAATTACATGATATCTTTTTATTTTTATTTTGTGTGTATGAGTGTTATGCCTACATGTGTGTAAGTGCACTCGTACAGTGCCCGCAGAGGACAAAAGAGGGCATCAGGTTTCGTGGAACTGGAGTTAAGGACAGTTGTTAGCTGCCATGGGTATGCTGGAAATTGAACCCTGGTCTTTTGCAAGAGCAGTCAGTGCTCTTGACCACTGAGCCATCTCTCCAGCCCCATAAAGTTTCATGCTATCATAAGACTGAATAAATTAATGAAATTTTTAACTTTAAATGTAAATAATAAGAATTTCTGAATACTCATAAAAATGTTTTAGATAGGACAGATTCATTCTTACCATTTTTAAGATAAAAGGACTGATTTATCTTCTTACTAAATGTGTGAGTTTGGGTATGTTATTAAGTCTTGTATCATTTTTCTCACTTTTAAACCCATGATGCCAATAGCATTATCATGGGGCTGTTTACAATACATTCCTTAATAATTGTGAAACATTGTCTAGAGGACAGAGGGAGTGATGGATTGTGATTTTGACTCTGAAGTGTTAGAGCTCAACATTTTATGAATTCAGTTTGTAAGCTGTTTTATTATTATGCTGTGCTATTCAGTGTCTGGTACTTTCACTTTTGTTTTTGGATTTGTTAGCTTTAGAATCCCACTGTGCAGGATGAAAAATTGTTCTATCTTCTTTTCGTCCCTTACCCATTCTACTCTCTGATTGTAGGAGTGATGAACTGATGCTCTGCAAGTTGTTCACCTGCCAAAAAAAAGCACAGTGTCTAGGAGAGACAGGACCAGGATTTCTCCATAGTACCTTAGCTATGCCATTACCTTCACAGAAAATACCATCTTAGGATTTTAGGGCTCATTTTGAATCTTTACAAAAAAGTGCTTTTTTAATGTCCTGAAGATGAATAAATAAAATTGATTCCTTTTATAATTACCTGTAAAATCTGTGTGTCTTGAGTTCTGAAAAAAAGCAATCAGACTTGTGCCAGGCCAACAGTTTGACTTGAGAAAACAGCTGGAGTTAAGATGGTTTTGAATTTTAATCTTGCTGTTTTAAAATATGAGAGAAAAGCATAGTGGCATATTATATATTTTGTCTGTTTTCTTCAATTTTTATAGAAATGGTTATCTCTTCTAAATCTTTGTGATTTCTAGTTAAAATACTGAAATGTTTATCGGCATCAGTGGGGAGAACTTTTAATTATGTATTAATCACTTTAATGCTATTACTGGGTGGCATGATGAAGTAATGGTTTGGATCAGTGTTTTTATGTCATCTTTTCTGTTTCCCACCTCAGGGAGCCTTTAAAGGTTTTTCCCCTCTCAAGTAGTCTCCACCTACATGAAATTTTAAGTCCACAGATAATGCTATATATGTGTATATTATATGTTTATCTGTTTTGTGCATAAAGAGTAACTTGTTTTTTGCCTCCTTCCCCCAAAGGATCAGTGTTAGCTTCCTTGAACTACCGTGGCCTATGTTTGGCATGTCCATTTTGCAGCAGTGAATTCTCACCATTTTTGGTTCCAGGACCTCTTCTTTCTAAAATTAAGGACTATCATGAGAAGCTTTTGTTATGAGGGTTATATTTTTTCCTGTATACATGACAAGTGAAACTGAAGGGAAAGCTAATACTAATTCACTTATACATTTTTATGGAAGTTGCATCCCGCCCTCCATACACATGCTTCATAGGGATAAGAGGCTTAATAAGGCAAGATTCTCATGGTTGCATCTGATTTAACTGTAAGTGTTATAAAGAAAATCTGGGCTCTTGTCATTGAAAAAACAAAGGATACTTATATAACCTTTTCAGATAATACATGTTATTCTTTAATATTACACCAAAACTTGGCAGTTGGTAGTTTCAAAAGATGGTTGCAGGGTGGAATCTGACACCATATGAAAATCTTTTGTCTTTATTGGTCAACTTGAGTGGGTCGTTTGTTCATGAATGATTTTGTACTATCATACATTGGGTACTTGTTTCACTGACTTAAGGCCTTCACATGTTGATTCAGTATTATTTACTCATATTTATTTAACACCACCATTAATCTCCCTAAAACACTCAAAATAGGAGAATAGTCAAGCCTTTTTCCATCTGAATGCTTGAATGTTGTGTTCTTGGTTAGTGACTGCTCTTGGTTTGAAGTGGCAGGTACATATACCTCCTTTGTTAAGAAAATCTCTGCCATATATGCAAGTCTGAATAATCAATTCATCAGTCATCATTTCAAATAAAAGAGGTCATGAAAAGAGAAATTTAGTCAACTCAAAATTCAAACAGTTGTAAAAGCAGTTTTCCTTGAGATGTTTGTCTCTATGTGTAGTAGGAATGTTTCATAAGTTTCTCTTAGTCACACAAAATATTACAAGATTTAGTGGTATATGCTTGTAACTCCAGTCCTGCATAGTGAAACCTAGTCAGAAGAGAGAAGAGAGGAGGGGAGGGTCAAGACAAAATGTTTTCTGTTTTGAGGTAACCTCATTATTCCGTGGACTATAATACACATAAATCTATTTAAAATAGCCTTCTTTTAGAAGTGCTGCTTTTTAATAAGCCTTCTTTTTAAGAGCCTGTTATTATTGTTTACTGTCTTGTTATTTGTGCCAAATAACCAATTGCTTTCTGGGAGAAATAGCATGTGGAGTTGCTCCATCTGCTGTCATTGATTATTGCCTTCATGTGGCTCCCAGTTTCTGAGTTCCAGCATCCCATGACTAATGGCTCTGTCTGACTAGATTTTAATTTCTTTTTTTTAAAAAAAATTCAGTGCTTAAATGATTTCTTTCTAATTAGGCAATTAATATCTTAATTTAAGGTTTTTGGGGTTGGGGTTTTATTTATTATTTTATGTGTATGAGTATATTGCCTGCATGTGTGTATGTGCACCCATATGGTGCAGTGCCTGTGAAGGTCAGAGGAGGGCATTGGATTCCCCTGGAACTGGAATTATGGACGGTTGTTAGCCACCATATGGGCGCTGTAATTTGAACTCAGGTACTCTGCAAGAACAGCTCATGCTCTTAATTGCTGAGCCATCTCTCTGGCCCCATGGTTTTTATTCATTTGTTGTTGTTGCTGTTCAAGATGGGGTCTCCCTATAGCTCCAGTTGGCCTGGATCTTGTCCTGAGGACAAGGCTGGCCTTGATCTCTAGAAATCTGCCTGCCTCTCCCTCCAGAGTTGTGGGATTAAAGATGTGGGCCACCATACCCAGCTCATCTGAGAAAAAATTTAAAGTTACAGAAAAGGTACCTATCAGAAAAACCTTAGCATTGTCATTCTCAGGTGTTTCCTGCTCTCTTTTTGGTAATTAATAGCTGTTTTAGTAGCAGTTGACATCCTATTGTATATACATTCAAATTGTGCCTTTTTATTAGCATTTTCTCCTTAAGAAAATATTTTAAAACATTAATGATCCTGACATTTTTGTCATTAATACTTTAATATATTCTAATGTTGGACAGTAATAGTATTTTCAGTTTACCAACATTAAGATGTGCGGTGGAGTGCATCCTTGTTATTCTTTGTCCTTTTTCTGGTTATGCTCTAGCTATTCTATAGATGACTCTAGAGAAAAAAATGGCGGGTTCAGAGAACAAATAGTATTTGTCTTCTGCTGGACTCTTAAGGTGATTTGCTAAAGCGCCTTCCAAAATAATTGAATCCATTTCTCATTTCACCAGCATTCTGCCCAGATCTCCATACTGTTGCCAGAATGGATATTATATTAGATGCTTTTTCAACAGAATTAATCACAAGTTAGCATGAACTTCTAGCAAAAATTTAAATGGTTAGAAACTAAATAGTATAATTTAAGCAAAACTTAGAATGGTTGCTTATTATTATAAGAGACTTAACTGAGGTTAACCTGTGGATAGTGCAGCCTTCAGAAAGAAGTTCCTTTCTCTAGGACTTTTTTATATTTTCTGAGCCAGCACAAACCTGCCTTTGTACAGTGGCTTGCGGGTAGAAATTCACCATGTGTCTTTGCTCTTTTCTGCCTTTGCTTTAACCCTGTGTCTTGGGACAGTGGTGTAGTAGTTGGGGAAGGGGTACCATATGGAATATTTCCCTTTATTAAAGAAAGCAGACTTGGGTAATGTAAGCTCAAAGTCTTGTGTTTGAGTTCTTTGCTAATGCTATGTACATTTCAGGTGTGCAACAGAAGAACATGGCTCAAGAAACTAATCATAGCCAAGTGCCTATGCTTTGCTCCACTGGCTGCGGATTTTATGGAAATCCTCGTACAAATGGCATGTGCTCAGTATGCTATAAAGAACATCTTCAGAGACAGAACAGTAGCAATGGTAGAATAAGCCCACCTGGTAAGTAATCCTATTAAAACACAGCAGTATTCATGACCAAAGCACACAGGGTAGTCAGTATGTCCAGTACCTCTTTCCAATACAACTCTCCTGTTGTATTTGCATTACTATATATCTCTCAATAAATTTGTCACTACACCATGTGAGGATCAGTAGTGAAAGTCAGGAGTGAGAGAATCCCTGCTTCTTGTGAATACCACAAAGCTATTTACATAGTCTTTCTTGATGCAGAGCTCTTAACTCCCTCTTTAATACAGAGATACAATCTAAACTCAGAATAGCCAGCCATTGTAGAAAGTAAGGTAAGGGAGTTTGGGCTAAGAGGACTTGGGTTCTTTTATCTGCCAGGACTTTTACAGCCAGGGGGTTGTTGAAAAAATATATAGATACACAGTGCAATGTAGATAGCTGCCCCTGTGCCTCACCTTTAGAAAAAGTGTGTGACTCTATTAGGAAGGAAAATATAGCTGACCACCTCAATCCAGTTCATTTGGATCTTTTTATAACAAAGGATTTTCCTAGAATTGATGTGGTCTTTGGGTTGTTGGGTAAGAAGGATTGTGTGGATTAAGTCTAAACTTTGCTAGATTAAAGTGTCAAAATTTTTCAGCTAGTACAGTTCTAATTAATGTAGGTTAATAACTGAATGAATAGGGTTTTTAATTTACATAACCTATTACCTTAATCTAAAATATTTTGGGCAGCGTTGTCATTTTATGTTCAACTAAAACTATAATTATTCAGAATTTTTTTAAGGCTAACAACAGGTGAATTTAAATTGTTTTATAGTCAATAACCATCTCTATCTTATATAACCTGAGCCTGATGTGTTCATTTTGAACCTATGTGTGCCTTAATTATCTCTTAAATATTTCATTTGTATATTAGTATTTGGAAGGGGTTTGTGAATTAAAGGATTTGACTTTGAGTAATAGTTCCCAAGAAGCAGTATAGTTAATAGACATGTACAGATTGTATATGGTTTCCTTCTAAGTTAAAACTAACATTTTTAGAATTTAAAAAAAAAGAGTAAACTTTTTTTTAATGACAGGCAGAGGATATAGATGTAGCTCGGTGGTAAAACACAGCCTTAGCATGCACAGGGCCCTAAGTTCAACCCCTGACACTCAAAAAAAGTTTCTGCCCATCAACAAGCTGTTGCAAAGTATTAAATTAAAGATAGCAAGAATCCATATGCAATGTGTTATGGAAATTGATCTTGCTTTGCTTTTAGATCAGGTCTTGGGCTGGTGGAATAGCTAACATGCAGTGTGGTTGTGTTGCAGCAGCTTCTGTGAGCAGTCTTTCCGAATCATTACCAGTCCAGTGTACAGATGGCAGTGTCCCAGATGCTCAGTCAACATTAGACTCTACGTCTTCATCTCTGCAGCCAGGGTAAGGCATAGTGTATGAGTGGTAACTGAAAAACTACTGAAAACTAAAGAATATTGTTTTGTTTTATTTTGAAATCATTTTTCTTTTTTTTTAATTGAGCCTTTTAAATTTCATACATTTCCCACTCAAATCCAGATGCCCTCTGCCATCTATGACTCCCCCTCCTCCCCCACCGAAACCCCATGCACTCTGCCATACATGCTGAGTCCTGTTCATCCAGGTGTTTGTACCCAAATGTCCTTCAGTGTAAATGCATCCACTGGAGTCTAGGCAGCCCATCCAGTGAAATCATTTCTCTTAGAGAACACTATAAAGCCACTTCAAGATTAGCCTAAAATTGTATTTGACCACTATTCCCTAATTAGAAAATGCTTTTTATTTTTATGTTGAGGGAGAAGTCATTTACGTTTTTAGATTCCCTTTCTCAGATGTCTTTTTTCCGTTATTCTTCATACTGTTCTGACCTGTTCCTGAAGTTCTTTTAAAGCATGTTTAGTTAATTCTTTAAACTGCAGTCCTTGGTCTGCACATATTAGTACCTTGAATCAAAATGCAGTCTTGTTGAGGGGTCTTTTTGGTTTTGTCATGAGATAATTTTTTTTCTTTGTTTTATAATGGTATTTTTAACTCTGAAGTAAGAGATAAGGGATGCATACAGAAATACTTGTTTTAACTTCTGAAAGTCAGGTGCATGCCCATAATCTCAGTACTTGAGAAACTGAGACAGGAGGATCAGTAGTTCAAGACCATACTTGGCTACATAGCACATTTGAGACCATCCTGGGCTCCAAGAAAGAAAGAAAATGCTTGTTTCCATTCTATTCTGTTACAGAGCAACATATTAGGTTTTCGCACTGTGGTTCCTTTTTTTTCTATTTATGGTAGATGTTCATTTATAACTTAATTCTACAGTTCCTAAAGCAAGGCCTTAACATGCTAGTTTTCAGTTTTGGGAGTATGCAGAAAACATACATCTGTTTTGCTTTGGTTTCCAAATACATCTATGGTTCATCAAAGCTCTGATTATGCTAGGGGCCATAAACAAGTGTGCTCTGTAGTAACGTAATACTTATTATATCACTTTAGTTTATATTGATGTTTGGAGGTTATCTTTAAAAAATTGTTATGCTGGGAGCAGTGGCACTCACCTGAAGGAGGCAAGGGGTTCACTTGAGCCCAGGAGTTTGAGACCCACCTGGAAACATAGCAAGCTCTGTTTCAAGACAAAAAAGAAAATTAATAAAATAATACATATTAAGTTAAAAAATAAAAATATCTTTTGCTTTTCTAGCCCTGTATCAAATCAGTCACTTTTATCAGAATCCGTAGCACCTTCCCAAGTGGACAGTACATCTGTGGACAAAGCAGTACTTGAAACAGAAGATCTGCAAGGTTTGCATCTGAAGTAGTGTGTGTTTGTCATTTATTATAACACCTGAGTATTGTAGGCTGAACTCCAGCATAGGCCTGTGAATGAAAAATTGCTTATGAGGTAACTTTTATATTTTCATTATGAGAATATTTTATAGCCTCAAATAAATGACTAAAATATTGTCAGCCACTTACATAATTAGATCAACGTAAAGAGAAAATTCAAAATTTGTTGGAAAAATAATAATCAAAATGACCAGGTAGACACACTATTTATCTTCTATTATTTTGTCTAGCAAAAATGTAAAACCTTTTTCCTCTCAAAGCAAACTGTATGTTGGCTTGCAGGAATATGGCACTCTGGTTTTGACTGATTATTTTGAGAGGCTTTTCTGCTTGGTTGCCAGGCATGCCTCTCCGCATCTGTGACTTACAGTGTGTAGTCAGTCAGTCAGGCTGTTGGTTACCTTCACAGTCTGGTACCTTATAGTCTTGCCCTGGCTACATGGATTCAAGTGACCTAAGAACTTTTAGAAATTGTCTGAAGGCTTTCTTAGTGGGAGGCATGATCTCTGCCAGGCTGTATTCTCCTATCAGCTATGCAAAGATCAGCGCAAGGGTGCAGTATGTGTGACGTGGTTTAATGGAAAGAATATTCTGAGCAGTGAACTCTGTATTGTGTATGTTATGTGCATACTAATGACATAATATGAAGTAGTAGTTTTAAGTTTGTTGAATTTAAATTTAAATGATCTAGCTAGTTCCCTTGATTTGTTTCTGGTCTAGCAAATGTTTGACCTGCTTTACCTGTATTAGATGGACAATATAAATATTCTGATTTACCAACATGTTACTATAAATTCATGAAATATAATTAGTGGACAATAGTTTTGTAAAGGTCACTAGATTGTCCCTAGTAGAAGTAGTATGCTAGTAGTGTGCCCTGGCAAGAATTCCCTGAGTTTTTACTGGGGCTTTCAGAGCAGCCTTCTTGCCACAGCCATTCTGCTTATAATTAGGGTGATGCCATCAGATGTATTGCCTCATTTGGGCCTCATGGCTCTAAAGAATTTTTCTTAGTTTAAATGAAAATTTTAGCATATTGCAGTATGTTTATTATTATTTGTTCTTTTTTTTTTAAGTTTAAGAAATAGCAGCAGCTCAAGCTCTTAGAAGTGTAAATCAGAGTTCCAGTTCAGAAAAAGTAGTTTAAAAACAAAATACTTAAAACCTTAAGCATTTGGTGTGTTATACCCTGCCATACTGGATCACTGCCTTATTAAAGATAGAGCTTCACTTTGGGTAACTTCTTTAGTCCTCCAGATCTTGAGTCATACATACTGAAAAGAATTTGGAATTTAGATTTAAAGGCTCTATTTTTATACTATCATTCTCTCCTTGACAACTTCTGTGCTTATTTTTAAATCATGTCCACCCAGGGAAAATGAGCTGTGTAAATAATGGACATTCTTATTTTGTATATTGCCCCAAGTGGAAGTTACAGAAGGCTTAGAATTAGACATGGTTTTAAAGCTTTCCAGCAGCAGAACGAATCTGCTTCTAGGAGAGCTGGGCTGCCAGGGACAAAGCCGGGGGAGTGGCAGGGTGAACCAGGATTCTTGGAGTGATTTGTTTAGAGCAGTGGTTCATAGCAAACTGAGGGGAACAGTTGGACTAATTTTGGACTAATTTAGGAAAGCTTACATGAGGTAGAAATCAGGGATTTCATCTGATTTTTGAGGAATAGGTGAAAGTAGCCAAAACAATCTTAAAAAAGTTGGAAGACTAGTAATTTCCAATTTCAAAATTAAAGCTATAGTAATCGAGACATTAGTTTGCTGTCGTGAAGATGGTCACATAGATTGATGGGATAGAATTGAGAGTCCAGAATGCTTAAGGTCAATTGATTTTCAAGAAGGATGCTTAAGGTCATCCACTAGGAAAAGAAAAATCTGATAACTGCTGGGCCATTCAAAAGGAGTCCTCCTTCATAAAAGATGTAAAAATCCACCCAATAGATATATATATATATAAAACATAAATGTAAGAGTAGAAACACCTAAAATAAGTGTAAATTTTGCCCCTGGCTTAGGCAGTGATTTCTTAGATAAGATACATAAAGAAGAGCAACCAAAGAGAAAGGTAGATAAATATTTTGTAGTTTCAAAGAACACTTATGAAAAGGATGGAGAACAGTACATAAAATGAATGAGAATATTTTAGATCATAATAATGCAGAAGGCAGTACAGTTTATTGCTGGGGGATATATCTCAGTGGTAGAGGGTTTGACCAGCATGCATAGATTCCTAGGTTCAATCTCAAGTAGCTAAAAAAGAAAAAAATAATGTTTAACAATATAAAGCAATTTAGTGGAAAATAGACAAAGAGTCTGAATAGATATTTTTCCAGAGAAGGCATACAAACTGACAGTCAGCAAAGCATCAGTAGTCACAAGAGAAATGAAAACCAAACTCATAATGAATTACCACTTGACACATGCTAGAATGCTATAAGCAATAGCAAATTGGTATGTGCACATTGGAATCCTTGCAGAGGTGGTATGATATCTTTGGTAAACAATTTAATAGTAATGCCAAAAGTGAAGTATAATTATCATATGACTTAACATTTTTACTCTTAATTCTGAAGAGAATGAACTGTCCTCACTTGGTGTTGGAGCTCAGTGATAAAATAACATGCTTAGCAAGCTCAGAGTCCTTGGTTCATTCCTTAGCATCAAATAGACAACAGCAAAACAACCCACATACATTCACACAAACACATGAACATTGAATCTTCGTGGCAGTAGTTATGATAATGAAAAGAATGGAAATAACCCAGATATCTATTAATCAATGCTTAGATAAATAAATGTGGTATAATGCATTACCAAAATAATCAGTCATGAAAAGAAATTCTGATATATGCCACTCACTGGTGAACCTTGAAATATCTTAAAGAAGCCAGGTACAAAAGCCACCATACAGTATGATTCTACATATATAGACTATCCAAAAATAGTCAGTCCATATATACATATACAAAGATTGGCAGTTGCAGGAGATGTGGGACATGGGAGATGTTGTAAATATGTATGTTTGCTTTAGCTTGAATAAAATGTTAAGGAATTAGATATTGGTGCTGATTTCACAGCTTTGTGACTATATTAAAAACCTGAATGACTTTCTTTTAAAGGATTAATTCTATGGTAATTATTATGTCTTCCTCCACCCTTGCAAAATATATAGTGATAAGGAATTTGCTGGAGGAGAAATTGTGAGAACAGGGGTGGGTACACAGGTAGAAAACCATGAAATTTGGGAAACAGTTTCGATGAAGTAAGTGATTCATGCAAGTATATGTTGAGCTAAAGTTCAGAAGATTTGGAATCAGATAATAGAGTTTGTTTTGTTTCCTTGGTCTTTTTGTTGCTAGGACAAAGGAGCCTTAGCCTGTTAAAATATGCCTACCTTGGGAAGATTATTATAACAACTTTTTGTCCCAAGGTAGCTACTAACAGAAAGTGATCTTTGAGCCCTCTTTTTCTTTTATTGTTTTGTGGAGCTGGACATGAAACTAGGGTGTTGTCCATGATAGACAAGTGCTCCGCACTGAGCTTATGTCCAGAAGTAGAGCTGCTCTCTGCATCAGGATGGGCATGAGCCTCATGTACTTAACAAACTCAGGTAATGGCAAATCAAAATTAAGATTTTTGAGTATATTTATGTATTGGTTACCCTGTAAGGGTAATAGATGCCTCAAACTGAGTTTTGAATACTTAATGCCCCCAAGATATAAAATATTCAGTTAATATTTTTATATTGAGTACATTTTTGAAATGATACGTTTTCACTTTTTTTTACTTTAAAAAAAATTTATTGAGAATTTCATACATGCATATAAGGTGTTTTGATCAAATCCATGCTCACTCCCCTCCAACTCCTCCCATATCTCCCTATCACTTTTTTCTGGCAACTTCATGTACTCTTTCTTTTTTGGTCTTTTTGAGACAGGGTCCTCCCTGTAGCCACAGCTGTCCTGGATTCACTATGAAAACCAGGCTGGCTTTGAACTCACAGAGATCCGCCTGCCTCTGCCTCCTGAGTGCTGGGATTGAAGGCATGCACCACCACTCCCGACTCTCTTTTTTGTTTTCTACTCTAACATTCCCCCCTCTGAAGAGGTAACCCTAAAATCTTTTAGGGACTAGATAAAAGTTCCCAAGTACTTTTGACATTCCTGGCCTTTGGAACAAAGTATGTTGCTAAGAGGCCCAAAGACACTTTGACTTTTAGCCAAAATGTTTTTACTTTTTTTTAAACATAATATTTGGGAGGGACGACAGGTGAGAGCCTCCGTGCCTGTGTGGAAGTAAGAGGACAACTTGGGGGAGTTGGTTCTCTCCTTCCATCCTGTGGGTTCTGGGAATCAGACTCAGATTGTCAGGGGTGGTGTCAAGCATCTTTTCTACTGACCCATCCTGCTGGCCCTATTTTTATTTTTTAATGTGATTCCTAGAAAATAATGAATATGACATTTCTTTTGGATGCTACTACCAAATACAAGTCTTTTTCTCTTCATAAATATTGAAAAATTTCCATTTCATAAAAGAATTTTTAAACCATACATAGCTTAAAATAAAGTTTAGGTACATATATGAAAATGAGGTCCAAAAAAGAAAAATGAATGTTAGCCCAATGGGTTGTTGTAAACGTCTGCATTGATTCAGTAACTATCTTTTGAGCACTTGCTCTGTGTCAGCACTAGTTATACAGAACTAAGAAGAAAGATGGACGATCTTCAAAACCTTATTCTAATTCTCCACTGAGCTTGTAGCCCAGTTGTAGAGCACTTGCCTTGCATGCTTGGGCCCTGGGGTCAATTCCAAACATACAAACCCCAGAAGAGCTTTGTCTAATTCTTCAGTGAGGAGAATGTTATGACTTTCTGAGAAAATGATTTGTGTATCATATTATGTAGAAATACTGTATCCACCACCAAGAAAAAGTAGATACATGAAGACAATGAGTTTACTTTTTAATGTCGTCTTAAATTCAGTTTTGTTTATCACTCTGTTTATGAATGTGCCCCAAACAGAGGTAGTGCTTAAGTTGTGTTATGCACTTACTATATTTGTATTCTTTTGTTTGTTTGTTTACAGGACCCAGAGCAGAGGGCCTTGTTCCTCTTGAATGTGATCCTCCATGTGGGTAGTTAAACCACTTTTACCTGTCCAGTGCTTTTTGATATATTTTTAACACTAGTAGCCAGTAAAACTTACCTAGTAGGAATTACCCTTAGAAATTATACTAGCAAGCCTGCCTTTATGCTGTTTCATAGGCCTCCCAAGAAACCTCTGAGAACAGTGGGTATAACATGCAGTCATCTTAATTATTAACAAGAAGCAGTTTGTTTCCAGTTCTCATTTCCCATTCTAGTTCTGAGGAAATAATACTTATTTGGCTTCAAGTTCAATAAGGCTATGATTCTTTGACTTCATTGCCACTATATAGCTTTTCTAAAGATTGAATATTTCATTTTATGTAACTAGAATTGGATAAGGAATTCTTTGGCCTTAAATCTCACATATAACCTGAGGGGAAACAGTAATTTCTTGGAAGCCAACTTTCAGAGTTCTCTAATCTTGCTCATAAATTCATTTAAACTCAAGCTATTTAGTGTCTTAAATTCAGGCTGTGCTGGTAGTTTGAGGCAAGTAGAGGTTCCCTTCCTGTCTTGGGGTTATGTTTGATACTCACTGGCCCCAAATTCAAGCCCTAGTTTATGAGCTTTTAGATAGCCTATTGGTCCTTAACTTCAAAGGCTGTGTGCATCTGCCACCAGTAAAAAGAAACCATTTGCCTTAGGTCTTCAGGGTTAGTATTACAAACTGTCATTGTTGAGGTATGTAACTCCATTTGTATGCATAGAAGGTGAATGTATTTTCAGTCTTCTCCATATACAGATGCCATTCAAAATTGGTTTCTCAGTAGTTAAACCAATTCTGGTTTTCTTTTTTTTTTCAAAGCTATGGCAGTGTTATTGATGTTTAAGCATTAGTTTATTTGAATGTCATATTTTTTAGAGACTAGGTTAGGTATTATTAGGGCTTAAAAATTTTAAAGATAGTTACATAATTTCATTTCTGGTTACAGTTTAATAATTTTTTAAATTTAACTTTTGTGAATTTCATACATTTTGATCATATTTAGACTTCCACCCCATCTGGACTCTGGCTTACTACTCCTCACCCAATTTTTAAAGTAAATTCTTTAAATTTAGTTTTTAATTTTTTATGTGTATGAGTGTATTTGCCTACATGTGTGCAAGTGCACCATATCCGTGTAGTGCCCACAGAGGCCAGAAGAGGACATCAGATCCCCTGGTATTGGAGTTACAGGCAGTTGTGAACCACCATGTCAGAACTGACCCTGGTCCTCTGCAAGGGCGGCCAGTGTTTAAACCATTGAGCCATCTCTCCAGCCTTTGCCCAATTTTATGTACTCTTATTTTATCAGAGCTAAACCTTATCTGATACTCTAGAGACAGGATAAAAGAGTGAACAAGAGTCTAGAGAAATGACTCAGAGATTGATTACTTGTTACTCTGGCAGAGAGCCTGGGTTTAATTCCCAACACCCACAAGGTGACTCACAACCACCTGTAACTCCAGTTCCAAGGAATCTGACACAGGCATCAAGCACACATAGAGGCAGACCTAAATAAGCATAAGATCAAAAAAAAAAAAAAATCTTGAAAAAGAGTAAACAAAGCATTCAACCCTTCCCTTCAATGCACTCATATTTTGTTAAAAAATACAATGTGGAGGCTGGGCACTGTGGCACACACCTTTAATCCTAGCACTCAGGAAGGCAAAGGCAGGCAGATCTCTGTGAGATCGAGGCCAGCCTGTTCTACATAAGGAGTTCCAGACAGGCAGGGGCTATAGGGAGACCCTGTCTCAAAAAGACCCTCCCCCCAAAAAATATAGCCCAGGGATGGATGGTGGTTCAGGCCTATAATCCCAGCATGTGGAAGGCTGAGGCAGGAGGATTGCTCTAAATTCACGGCCAGCCTGGGACAGAGTTAAGACAGCCTGTCTCAAAACCCATAAATAAATAACTGTGTATTAGTAGAACTTTCTCCTGCCTAGCTTCAGCATGTCTAGTAGATTATACTATAGAATTCTTCATTACTATACTTTGACTCATTAGTGTGAGATAGTTCCCCTGTTGTCATTGTTTTAAAATAGATCAGCTGGAGAGATGGCTAAGCGGTTAAGAACACTGGGTTTGAATCCCAGCACCCACATGGCAGCT
>NW_008355786.1:1102739-1130261 GCF_000622305.1 Nannospalax galili | reverse complement strand
ATAAATAAAATATTTTTAAAAAATAGTAGATAAGTTAACATCA
Source organism: Nannospalax galili (assembly GCF_000622305.1). Lineage (NCBI taxonomy): Eukaryota > Metazoa > Chordata > Mammalia > Rodentia > Spalacidae > Nannospalax > Nannospalax galili. The sequence goes on along the minus strand of NW_008355786.1, from coordinate 1,130,218 downwards.
TCAAGTTATAATCCACCAGCAAATATTTGAGCATCTGCCATGAGTAGCTGGCTATAAAAGGTGCTGTAGTGTTGTTGGGGCAGTGACTTCTGTAGATACAGTGAATAAGTGACAATACAGTTCAACAGATAATTGAGTGGCAGAGGCATCTGGATAGGCTCTGATAACAGGATGATAGGACAGGTTCTTGTCCTCCAAGAATTCAGTTAAACTGGGTTAAGACAAATGGGCAGTTATAGTAGTGTGTAAAAAGTGCTATTGGGAGCTCAGGGTAGGGTTTCCAAGACTGTAGGGGTGGATTATGTAAGCTTAAACAGGAAAGACAAGTTGGAGTTAGTGGCCAAATAGGGCACAGCAAGGACACTTCACAAGGGCCCATAGGTGAGGGAGAGGTATACATGGCTGAAGCTCAGAGTGTCCCGAAGAATGGTGTAGCAAGGCTTGAGAAAGGAGACCAAAAATGATGAGGGTCCCTGGGCCTTACTCTGGGGAGTGGTACAAAGCCATCAAGATCTTTTAAATGTTGCAGGAGAGCCATCATTAGCTTTTCACCTACAGCAGATGATTAGAGCAGGGTGGCAACAGTAACAAGGGTAATAGAGTACAAAGCTGGAGAGTATAGACAAGGAAAGGGTATTTATTTTGGCCTTAAAGAAGATGGGGTCGAGTGGGATCAGGAAAGCTCTTTGGGATGGCTTGTGGGAGGTTTGAGTCATGTTCCCCATGTACACTGGAGGGAGGAACAGTGACTCCTGGGAAGGCCTAGATTTTGACAAAATGGACAAGATAAGAACTTGAGCCTGCTAGGGGGTGGTGCATGCTTCCCAGCACAAGAACAACTTGACCCCATGACAAGCCACTCACTGTCTTCAAGTAAGATACTATGGTGCCTTTGCCTTGCAAGGTTTCTGATGATGATGATTCTCATGAGAGCCAGAGTAGCAACTGACAGGAGAGGGGCACATGAGCTAGAGTTTAGGAGCAGTAATTCTAATTCTGAGTATATCTGGTCTTGCTTTTAGTATACAAATGCATTGATTTTATCTCAGTTACAGCATCTTCAAAGTTTCTTTGCACCATTTCTTTTCCCTAGCATTTTAGCTGTTTTTGAGGATTGGAATAGGGTTGAGAAAATGTCTCACTTTGTAACTTTGACTGAACTCAAACAGTAGTCCTCCTGGGTACTGGGTTATAGGCATGTGTCACAATGTGGAACATTCTGAGAACATCAGTTCGAGAACATTCCTTTCCTGTCCTCTGAGAAATCTATATAATTCCACCTGTGAACAATATTAAATTGCCTATGGCTATTTTCTTATTCCCTTAGACTTCCCATGTAATCTGTTCATATCTCTCTCTCTCTCTCTCTCTCTCTCTCTCTCTCTCTCTCTCTCTCTCTCTCACACACACACACACACACACACTCACACACTCATGAATATCTTTCCTTGCTTATAAATTGGTTCCTCAGCTAGCCTTTAAATTACAGATCTGTAGGGTAGGGTGGGGTGGGTGAGGGCGAACCACCACCCAAATACCAAAATGTTTCTGAATAATTAAATTTTTCCACCTTCCTGTTTTGTCAGCTTCAGTATCAGACACCACACAGCAGTCATCTGAAGAGCAAAGCAAGTCTCTTGAAAAACCAAAACAAAAAAAGAATCGCTGTTTCATGTGCAGGAAGAAAGTGGGACTTACTGGTAAGGCCTCCATCAGATGGTTTGAAGCTAAGATAATGCTTTGGAATAATTTATGACGGCACACTGTTACTGACCAGTTAAAATGGCTTCTGTCCCCATAAGAGTTGGTGTTATATACACTTCAGCTTCTGAATTTGCTTAAAAAATAAAAATAGCTTTTCTTTTAGAAATTTATGGCAGCTGATTTTAAGAGTATTTGATGACTAAGGTCAGTGATAAGGCAAAGGTGTGTCTCCTGCCTTCAAGGAGGGTATTTTTAGAGAACTTATTAAGCTGTGAAGTGCTTTACATGAAATGGGACTGATCATGGACCATACGCATTCAGTGAGCTTCCATGCTGGGTGTAATAACTCAGTTGTTAACATAGTTAAGGAGGAAATGTTCGTAAGTAATTTAGTAAAGAATGTACATTAAGTATAATCAGACTGCCCTAAACTTTCAGGGACAGGAGTACCATGATCAATTTATAGAAAGGAGGGGCTTGAAGGCCTGTCAAGGAAAGTACCAAAATGCTAGGATGTGTCAAGCAAACAGAATAACCTGAGCTGAAGCTGCCAGCAACCTGTTCACACAGCAGGAAGCGGGGAGGCGACTACAGCCTGACCTCTGACAAGGGTGCTGTGGGCTGAGACCAGACAGCACATTGTTGGAAAGTCCTGCAGCGACAAATAGTCGTGTTGTTTACCATGGCCAAGCATTATGCCAAATACTAGGCATAAAAATCAGAATTATAAAATGAACAGAAGGGTAGGTGAGGTTTTGAGTGAAAATTAAATTTTAGAGCTGGGCATGGAGGCACATGCCTGTAATCCCAACACTTGGGAGGGAAGTAAGTGGAAGCAGAAGGATCCAGAGTTCAAGGCCAGCCTCTGTCTCCAAAAGCAAAAGAAGAAAATTATACTTTAAGAAGACCACTTTGGGCTAAATAATAGGTTGTTGCTAAAAAAAAAAGAGATTAAAGTTAATGTCATTCCTTCACCAATATATATTTATTTAGAATATACATACATTTACAATATACATATTTAATATCAAATACAGCCTTTTATATTTATTTATTTTATCTTTTTGAGACAGGGTCTCCCTGTAGCCCCAGCTGACCTGGAACTCAATATGTAGACCAGGCTGATCTTGAACTCACAGAGATCTGCCTGGCTCTGCCTCCCGAGTGTTGGGATTAAAGGCATGCAGCACCATGCCTGGCTCAAATACAAGTCTTTTAAAAATCTCAGTGTTTCAGACTTCATGACTATAAGACTAGGATTTATTTTGTATCTAATGTGGTTATTGTTTGCTTCAATTTTCTTTTAGTATATGAACTGACAGAAAATGTTTTTGAAGTTAAAAATATAGTAAAGGAAGTAAACATAAGCTGTTGATAGTTATTCCCTGGGCTTCATTCCCCCAAATCCCATCATAATATGAAAGCCTGATCTGGAAGAGCGAGAATGTCCAGTCTTGGTACATCTGTATTTTGCCTTCAACTCTTAGGGCATTTCCTTAAAGTTAAGTAGCATCTATTGCATGTTTTCTGTATGTTAGGCACTCATTTAATCCTAGATTAATTCACAGTTCTATAAAAAATGCAGACACAAGGCTCAGAGAAACTGACAATTGGTGAGGAGTTTGACATACAGGAACCTGAGCCTGGATCCCATATTCTCAGTCACTCTGTCACGGTATGGTTCACATTTCCTGGGAGCTTAGCAGAGGGAAGTTAAAGGAGGTGTGCATCACTCAATCATAGTTCCTTCAGAATTCATTAGTCTTTCTAATTAAATGTTAAGGTGGCCTTCTGACAGGAAGCTTGTTTTTATATTATGATAATTTGTAAACAACCCATTTCCAATTTAGCAGCCCTTTTCATAGGAAGAAAGTATGGCCATATCACAGGCAGAGAAGTCAGCTCATAGCAGCTGTGACTTGCTCTAGTCAAACATATATTTGTAGATAGTAAGAAAAGAAGCCATCTGCTAATGATCAAGAACAGAACTCATGAAACTTGAGAACGATTCTTTTGACTCTGCCTTGTCTTTTTGGTTGTGAGCCTGAGCCTTTAACAGCTGCGCCAGCTCTCCAGCCCTTGACTCTGCCTTGAAGACTGTTATTTAACATTAACTATAGAAAGAACTTAATGTTTCCCCCTTCTGTCCAACTCACATAATGTATTTTCCAGGATTTGAATGCCGGTGTGGAAATGTTTACTGTGGTGTGCACCGTTACTCAGATGTACACAATTGCTCTTATAATTACAAAGCTGATGCTGCTGAGAAAATCAGAAAAGAAAATCCAGTAGTTGTTGGTGAAAAGATCCAGAAGATTTGAACTCCTGCTGGAATACAAAATCCTTTGACCATCTGCAAACTAAAAATTGACTTGAGGTTTTTTTTTTTCCTAGTCCTTGGGAATGTAGAGCACCAATTCTTGCATAGACCTTTGAATCATGCATGTCATCAGAAGAATAGATTTTTGGTTTTGTTTTGAAAATGACTCTGAACATTTTATTTCCATTGCAGTTTCTGTGGCTGAAAAGAAGTATTATCCTTTTAAGATCATTTTAATTTTAGTTGAGTGCAGAGGGCTTTTATAACATGTCGAGAAATTTTGGAGGGCTGTGATTTTTCCAGTATTAAACATGCATGCATTAATCTTGCAGTTTATTTCTCATTGTGTGCGTATATATAGCTTTTCTCTGCAGCACGATTCCCTTTGGATAAAGCCCTTCTGGGCACAACTAGTTACCAGTAACTGAATGTATCTTAATCATTATGGCTGCTTCTCTTTTTTTCATTAACAAAGGTTATACATATGTTAGCATATAGTTTCTTTGCACCCACTATTTATGTCTGAATCATTTGTCACAGGAGAGTACGTGCTGACAAGTTTTGTTTTGGAGGTGGGCTTTTGTTTTGGTTTTTTTTTTTTGGAGCAAGGGAAGGAAAAGCTGAATGCGTTTCACTGCTGACTGCAAGTTTCTTTCAGATTACTGTTCATTGGTCTGTGTGCACACAATATAAAGAATGATCTGAAGTAATTGTGCTGTATTTATGTTTATTCACTAGTCTTTGATTAAATAAAAAGGAAAACCAGAATGTTCTTATGTTACTTTTTCCTCTTTCTGGTAGTTAATTTTGTCTTGTTAAATCTTTTAGTTTTCTGTTTTCCTAATTTGGTAAGAGTACCACTGTTATTTGTCTCACATCTATTCATGGCTAATTCATTATGACAAATCAACCTCTGTGAGTTAAAGATCTCAATTTTTTCAAAACCAAGAACTTTGTGTTACGAAGATGCTGTATTTTCTGGCCCTTTTCTGTCTTGCACTCTGTCACACTGAATTAACAACTAACGCAGTCTCCTTTAGTAAGAATATAGAAATTCAGTGAGTCAGCAGGAGAACTACAGAATACACTACTAATTTGTTGTCTGGTTTCCAAACATATCTGTAAGTCAGCCTGTTTAAAACACAAATGATGGCCATACTGTAGAGTAAAAATTTCTTGGTTTGAAATTGTTTGCTTACTATATTCATGTATATAAGGTAGTTTAATATTAAAATTATAAATTTAGTTAATCACATCAATAGATTTAAATGATAATTAACCGTTATAACTATCTCAATATATTCAGATAAAGCATTTCATAAGAGTTAACTAAGCTGGGCATGCTAGTGCATGCCTTATAACTCCACCACTCACGAGACAGAGGCAGTTGGAGCACTGCAAATTCTAGACCAATCAATCTAGCCTATAAAAGTTCCAGACCAGCTAAGGCTATATAGTGTGAGTATGTCTTTAAAAGGAAGTGGGGGGCGGATTCATAATTACCAAAACATTCAGGATTGAAAAGGAATTGATTAATTCAGAGTCTCACATATCTCAGGCTGACCTTGAACTTCTGCTGCCATGCTCAATTTCTGAAGGTTTATGCAGTGCTGTTGGTAGAACCCAGGGCTTTGTATATGCTAGTCAAGCTCTGAACCATGCTGAACTATATTCTCAGGCCTAGAAAGGGATTTCTTACGGCCAGTGAGTTGGCTCAGCATGTGAGTACTACTCACCATGCAACCCTGATGACCTGAATTTGGTCCCTGGAACCCATGTAAAAGTGGAAGGAGAGGAGGACTGACTCTATAAACTTGTCCTCTGACCTTCAGATGCGTGCTACGATATGTGTACTTCCATGTACAATAATAGTAAACTACAGAAAAGGATTTCTTTATGCTGGTACTTTATGCAAAATCAGTCAAAACCCAAGTGTCTACCAAGCACTGGAAGCTTTTATCATCAGAAATGGGTGAAAGCCATCCATATTGGTGCTTATATCTAAAGTGGTGCTGCAGATCCTCACTACTAGAACAAGACACTCATAAGCCAGAAGGAAGCATTCCACGTTTTCTTATTTTGGCATTGTTTTTTATGAAAAACCTAAACAAATCTAGAGAAATCACTAGATAAAATAAGGTTTAAGTAGGTTTAGCAAGAAATAATACTAGTTTTCACAATTCAGTTAAATTTCTTTTATACCACTTGACTAGAAAACCTGAAGACATCATCTAACATAGTGTCTGGATAGTGCCACCTTGGAGATTGCGTTGGTATAAACTAGACTGCCCAGAAAAGGACGAGTGTACGGAATGAACTTTGGTGTCAGATTAAAGTACTGTGTTGCTTCAGGGAAAGGGGACAGATAATTGCTGTTTATGTTGAAAAAAGAGGAAATTAATCTCCACTTCACATCACAGGGAGAAAACCTAAAGCAAAAGCTTTAAAACTCGAAGGGAAAGAGCAGATTACTACTTAGACCTTAGGAAGCACTGTGTGACACATTAAACATTAACTGTAAAGGCATTATTAGGGTTGGCAATATGGCTCAGTGGATAAAGGTGCTTGCAGTCAAGCCTTATGACATGAGTTCGATCCCCCAGGACCGACATACTGGAGGACAGAATAGACTCCCACAAGTTATCCTCTGACCTCCACATGTGTGTTGTTGCATGAGCATGCACACCCATCCCCCGAGAAAAGAAATGTAATTTTAGGAATTTTAAAACATTAGTGAATGTCTGTTGAAGTAGTTATTTTTCTTCAGAATAGACATGTACCTTCAAAGGACATGGGAAGACAGGTTCCGTACTAGATGAAGTTACAGTATAAATCATGACCACAGTGAAATAGAATTTTTTAGTGTTGGAGTTTTCTGTAGTATCTCTTTGTGTTGATGGTTTTAGTGAACATCCTTTTGAAAATTTGTTACCTTTTAAAGTTGAACTTTGAGCATACCTTGTACTTGAGAAATCTCACTAAATACACAAGAAAACATAGGTTAAAACAGGAAACCTAGAAATAACCTGAGTCCTCACTGAAGAAGAATGATAGATAAATGTCAGCTGTCCATACAAAGTACTATTCTGTACCAACCAGAACTAATCTAGTACCAACAGAAGCACAGGAAGAAAAAGGGGCTTCACAAGCTTTAGTAACAGAAGTAAAAGCCTCACAATCTACAACATGCTCCCCTATAGAAATGTGGCTCAGTGCAGAGCGTTTGACTAGCATGTTCAAAGAAAGCACTGGGTTCAGTATTCAGTGAAGGCAGAAAAGATCTGAAAAGGGATTTGTCAGAGAGAGAATTGTGTAAGGAGGGTACTGATGGAAAACCGGAACATCCTTATGGGAGGCAGCAAGGGCTGGCAAGTGATGCCTGTGGCCACAGCGCCCCTGCTTCAGGGGCGATATAGGCTCCAGATGCTGGGATAGGTAAAAGCGTGTCATCTGAACCAGTGCTGCGTGCCATGAACCAAGGATTATGATCAGTCAGTCCTGTTTTGTTTACCTGAAACTGTGGATTAAGAAGGAGAAAAGTTAGTTATAAAGCTGTCCTGATGACCTCATTTTAAATTGAAGTTCGGGCATAAAATGGCTCTTGAGTCACCTTCCAGTGTTTTGTTTGTTTCCACAGAATTCTAGTCTAGTCTTCTAGCTTCACTACGACCAAATAGTAAAACCATAAATCACAACTTCTGCCATCTTTGAAGGCCAGAATCCACTACCATTTGTTAGGTGGGGGCTATCAGGAAGGAAGAGCTATCAGTGCAGAGTCAACAGACATAAAAAGATAGGAAAATACTGTGAGCCATTCTAGGCCCACAAACTCAATAGATAATTGGTCAGTTCCTTGCTAGGCTCAAACTTCTAATACACATTTAGAAATAATCTTAACAGAGTTTTATATATGAAAGTAATTTAGTCAGACACCTTCGCGGTGGCGGGGGGGACCTGTCTGATAGGTTTAGCTAGTGAATTCAAACACTTAAGAAAATAAACCAGTTCTCTGCAATCTGTTCCAGAACGTAGTGGCAGAAAGTGCTTTCTAATGTATTCTATCAACTACATTATGGGATCACTGATGCTTCTCATAAATGTAAATGCAAAAGTCCTTCACAAAAATTGACAAGTAGAACCTAAAATTTTAAAGAACATTTTATTTTTATTTTCTGTGTGAGTATACTGCTTACATGTAGGTAGGTGCACCCGTGTCATGCAGTGCCTCAGAGGCTTGAATCCCCTGGAACTGGAGTTACAGACGGTTGTTAGCCGCCATGTTGTTGAGAATGGAATCCAGGTCCTCTGCAAGAGCAGTCAGTGCTCCTAACCACTGAGCCATCTCTCCAACACCCCTCCCCCTCTAATTTTTTTTTTCCTTACACCACAACCAAGCAAGATTTATTCTTGGTGTGCAGAACCAGTTCTACATTTGACTATTACTTCAGTCTAAAGAAAAAAATGATCATATTGATACATGCAGGAAAAATAGAATAGAGTTAAAAATAGAATAGAGTTAAACATCCATTCACAATGAAAATTGAACAAACTAGCCTGGGCATAGTGGTACATGCCTTTAATCCCAGCACTCAGGAGGCCAAGGCAGGTGGATCTCTGTGAATTTAAGGCTAGCCTGGTCTACATATCAAGTTCCAGGTCAGCTGAGGCTACAGGAAGACCCTGTCTCAAAAATACCCTCTCCAAAAAAATAAACTAGGACTATAAAAAACTTCAGACTTTTTTTTAAAGGAAAAATATACCCCAAACCTATCTAATATATTTAGTGGTAAGAAACAAGATACTTTTCTGATAAAAACAAGGGAAAATGTCTCCTTTTGTAGTCCTATCTCATATTGTACCAGGAAGTTCAGCTAATAAATGAAAAATAATATTGGAAAGGAAGAGAGAACTTCATTTATTTGCGTATGCTGTATTTGTATAGAAAATCCAAAATTTTCTAGTTAACATGCAACTGTGTTAAGACTGTAATACACAATAAGGTTAAAACAGAACTCCATTTGTCTTTAAATTCAGGTATTTCAGTAATAACCCCAGAGAATTGTTATTTGCACATCAACATGATTCTATGAAGAGGCAAAAGGACCAGAATAATAAAAATTGTTTTTTAAAAACCAAATGAAAATTCTTGGGAGCTGGAGAGATGGCTCAGCGGTTAAGAGCACTGACTGCTCTTGCAGAGGACCCAGGTTTGATTCCTGGCACCCACATGGTGGCTAACAAGCATCTGTAACTCCAGTTTTGGGGGAAATCCGACACCCTCTTCTGACCTCTGTGGGCATTGCACGACACGGGTGCACTTACATGCAGGCAATACACTCATACACATAAAATAAAAATAACACTAAAAAATCAAAACAAAAATGAAAATTTTTAGCTTAATAAAGTTTATTGAATTCAGTGAAAAAAATAGCGGTTATTCTGCTAAGTATATTAAGCAATGTATACACTTATTTTCTCAAAAGTTAGGCTTGTAATAGTTTGAAATATCCCTCACAGTCTCATGAGCTGAGAAGTTGGTCCCAGTTGGTGGTTCCATTATGGGAGGTTTGGGGAGATGAGGTCTAGCTGGAGGAGGAGGTAGGTCCCTGGGGGCAGGCATGTTACTCCTGGCTGTTTTCCATTGCCAGGTCTGCTTCCTGGTCAGCCACAAAGTGAACAGCAATCCATCTCACACCTGCTGTCATGATGTCCTGCTCCAGCATATCAGAGCAAGCAAACATGGACTGAATCAGTCAAATCTTTCCTTTCCAGAAGCTGGAGAGATGGCTTAGTGGTTAAGGACACTGACTGCTGTTACAGAGAACCTGGTTTCCATTTCTAGCACCCCCTAGCAAACAGTCTTCCTTAAGCCCAAGGATCTAATGGCCTCTTCTGGCCTCTAGGCATTGCTTGACACAGGTGCACTTAAATATAAAACACTCATACACATAAAATCGAGATATATCAAAAATTTTAATATTGACATTTTTTGAGGGGGTCATTTAGAGACACAGTCTCCCTGTAGCCCCAGCAGGCCTAGAACTCACTATGTAGATCAGGCTGGCCTTGAATTCACAGAGATCCGGGTGCCTCTGCTTCCCAAGTGCTGAGATTAAAGGTATGTGCCACCATGCCCAGCTAATAGTTAGATTTTTTAATCTTATGTGTATGAGCACATTGCCTGCATGTATGTAAGTGCACCCGTGTCATGCAATGCCCACAGAGGACAAAACAGAGTGTTGGAGCCCCTGGAACTGGAATTACAGAGAGTTGTTAGCCACCATATGGGTGCTGGGAACCAAAACTGGGGCCTGTGCTAGAACAACCAGTGCTCTTGGTGGCTCAGCCATCTCTCCAACCCCTGTCAAAGTTTTTAATAAAAAATTTTCCTTAAAAAAGAAAGAGAAAAAAAAAAAAACCACAAAGTGAAAGTTGACACAGACTCCAAAACTTAACTGCAGTTTGCATAGTAAAGATATTGGTGGAAGACTGTATCAGTGTAACAATGGAGCAGAAATAAACAGTGAACTGACCGCACAGATGAGAGAAGGATGCTCATGGAGAGCCTTTTCAACCAGCAGTGATGTGACTATACATTGTAAAAAGTGCATATCAATACAAACCTTGAACCTTTCACAGAAGTCACAGACCTAAATGTAAAACTTAGTGACTACAATAAGAAATTTGAGTTGATGGGTTGACAATGTAGCTCAATTAGTAGACTGCTTGCCTAGCATGAAGTGGGTCTAGGTTCCATCCCCAGCATCACATAAAACATACATGATCCTACATGCCTGTAGTCTCAAAATGGGAGGATCAGAAATTCAAGGTTCTAGGCTGCATAATCAAGTTTGAAGCCAGTCAGAGAGAGAGAGAGAGAGAGAGAGGTGGAAGAACTGTTTACATGTAAAAATGGTGAGGCTGAAGAAATGACTCAGCGGTCAAGAGCTGATCTTGCAGAAGACCAGGATTTGAATCCCAGCACTCACATGGCAGCTAACAACCATCTGTAATACCAGTTCTAAGGGATCCAACACCCCTTTTGTCCTTGGGAATTGCACAACATGGTTGCACTTGGACACAGGCAGGCCTAACACTCATACACATAAAAATAAATTTTAGTATAAATTTTTAAATTACTAATGAGTTTGAAGAATATAGGACCTGGAGAAGAGTCCACAACAGATAAGAAAATATGCAAAACATGAGAAATTTATTTAAAAAATGAGATGTTTTTAATGGAAAAAATCTATAGTTCTGTTAACAGAAATTTTGGAAATGACTTAGTGAATCAAAACAAAAACAGTGGAAAGCATCACCAATAGATCAAACAGGAAAAAAAAATAAAAAGTATTACAGATGGAGGGCAAGGTTAAGGAAACATTCAAACATCAACATCAATAAAGCAAAAAATTAAAAGAGAAAAGAGCATAACATGACACAGTTTCCAAGAACTCTGGAAGAGACCGGAGACCAAAATCCATGATGCTCTGAAATAGGAACTAAAAACAGAGAATCTATTTAATGGATTTTGTAAGAGAAAATCAATGTTAGAGAAAGAAATGGATATCCAAATACAAGAGGCACTTAGGACCTCAAATACACATGACCAGAGAACTCCATTGTACAATGTACACAAGGTGCCAAAAGTACAAAAGAAACATTAAAAGGTGTAAGAGAAAAATGTCAACTCACAAAGGCAAACACATTGGAATAGCATCAGCCCCGAGTGTCAGGAAAGCATGGAGTGATGGATTTCAAGTCTTGCCAACCCAGCTTGCCACATCCAGCAAAGCTAGCTTTTAAATTTGACAGAAATAAGAACATTTCAAGACAAGCACAATTAATGCATGACCACCAAGCCAGCACTGTAAAATACAAAGAAATCCTAGTCACAAGGAAGACAGTCTCAACCAAGAGAGCACAGGAAAGAAGAAATTTCATGAGAGGAAGAGATGAGCAAAGGAGAGCTGAGGAGCAGTGTCCAACACAGCAAAGCAGTAGACTCAATCTGCAAATGGGGAGCAAGAAAACACCCCAGCCAATCAGAAAAACCACCACCCAAATGACAGGAATTAGCAAATCTCTCAGTAAGAGCCCTAACTGTAGAGTGAGGTGGCTTATACCTCCCAGCACTTGGAGGCTGAGGAGGAAGAGTGCCAAAGCAAGCCTCAGCTACAGAATGAGACCCTCGATTAAACAAAACAAAACAGACAATAACCCTAACTGTAAATGATCTTAACTCAGATTCAAAGATACAGACTGATTGCATCAAAAAACAAGCTCCAACTCTGTTGTCTCCAAGAAACACACCTCCCTGGCAATACGAGTAAAAGGATGGAAGGAAGCCAAAAGAAAGTTTGTGTGGCTATTCTAATAACTGTTAAAGTAGATATCAAGCCAAAATTAGAAGTGACAGAAGGATCCATTACAAATTAAAAAGAACAGTCCATCAAAAAGTAACAATTGTGAAGGCATGCACACCAAAGTTTGGATGGAGCTCCCAGTTTCATAAAACAAACACTAATGGACATCAAAGTACAGATAGATTGTGATAAAATAGTGGATGACTGCAGAATCTCACTCTCATCAATAAATAGGCCATACAGACTAAAAGTCAATAAACTTCAGAATTCAAATAAGTGAAATAGACTCTACAGACATTACAGAGTATTTCCGTCTGTATTATTTTTCTCATTGCTGTGGCCAAATACCTAACAAGAAGCAGCTTAAGGGTGGTAGGGTTCATTTAGACACAGTTTGAGGAGATGCTCCTCCACGTGGTAGGGAAGGCATGGTGGCCAGAGGGTGAAATGGCTGATTGCATTGTATCAAGTCAGCAGAGAAAGATGAAAGCTGGTGCTCAGGATTCTAATATTCATTCAAGGACCCCAGCCCCTGGGTGGTGCTGCCCACGTTCTGTAAACAACACAGTAATAGGTACACCCAGAGATGTGTTTCCACAGTGATTCTACAGTCAAGTTGACAGTTTTAACTCTTACACCATCCAACAGCTGCACAATAACAAATTCTCAGCAGGCCATATGACTTTAAAATAGATAATATTTTGGGCAATGAGGCAGGTCTCTGCAAATATAAATAAATTTAAATATTCTTTTGTATCTGATCAGATCATGTACCTGAAGTGTTATTATCAGCGTTTGTGCTATCACAGCCACATTCTGGGTGCTCCTAATTGCCTTCACTGGAGGGACACCAGAGTATATCAGTGATTGGGCTATATGTAGAGCCTTTATACTTGCCTCCCGCTAGAGAGCCTGTCTCTCTCTCTCTCTCTCTCTCCCTCCCTCCCTCCCTCCCTCCCTCCCTGTATCTCCCTCTCTCTCCTCCTTCCCCATTCCTCTTCCTCTCCCTTCCCCCACCCCTCTCTGTCTCTTGGTCTCCTGCCAGGCAGGGTTCTAGGCACGCACCAAACATGAATTGTATTCTTCTATCAACTCTGAGGTGGAACTCCTGTTAGTGCTGTACTGAAGAAAGCCGAGGCAGAGAGGAACCCGGCCAGGTGAAATATACAGGTGCTTTACACTTCTGAACCTTAATCTAAGGTAAGCCTTCCAAGCTGGTGTGAAGTCTCTTTTCTTGCACACCCCATGGAAGCTTCTCTGCGGACCGTTGAGTTAGGTTTATGCCAGCGCTGGCGCAAGGGTCGCAGGGGAGATGTTCAGAAGCAGGATGCCGAGCTTGGGGACCTGGAGTGGCACAGTGCGCCCACTACTGAGGAGCTGGCCACAGCGGAGGGCTGGAACACGGAAACACCGACCTGAACCTTGTCTGGGGAAGCGGAGTTCAGAGGGCGGGGCTCCGGGAGAGGCGAGGCTGCATGTGGAAGGAGAGGGGCAGGGAGATATTATGGAAATTAAGCACCACCAGGGCGGGGCCCTGGGCCGGTGAGGGTAGGTCCCAGGTGCCGGGGCGGCCTTGCGCGGGACCGGGCGGTAGGAGGGAGGAGCAGGAGATTGGGCGGTGGGGGGGAATCTGAGTGATCACCCGCGCCCGAGGGGCGGGGACAAGGTGGTAAGGGAGATGGGAGGGAGCCGGGACGGCCCCGGGTGTCCGAAGCGAGGAGAGGGCAGGGGGGAGGGGCCAGGGCGGTCCCGGGTGCTGGAGGGGCCGGGTCGAGCTGGAGGGGTGGGGAAGAGGGCGGCCCTGGATGCCGGGACGCGACCCTTGACGGGTCCCGGTGCGGGGCGGTCCCCCGGGCCTGGGGAGTGGTGGAGGGCGGGGATGTCTCGGGAGCCCACCCTGGGGTGGTGCGAGCCCTAAAGGGCGGGCCGGTCGAGGTGCCCGGGAGTGGGCGGGACCACTGGGTGCTAGGACGCGAGCGAGGCGGGCCCGGGTGCGGGGCGGTCCCTGGGGCCGCAGGGGTTGAGGTGCTACAGATCCCAGCCGCTGATCGCAGTCTTGCCGGCGGCCCCCTGCCGGCTGCCCGCTTTTCCGCTGGGTGCTCGCCAGCATGTCCTTCATTCCGGTGGCCGCAGACTCCGACTTCCCCATCCAAAACCTGCCCTACGGGGTCTTCTCCACCCGAAGTCATGTGAGCTGCGGTGCCAGGGCTAGGGTGCCGGGGGGGGCGGTGGATGCGGGGGGGGGGGCGGAGATGCGGCGGTGGGAGGCCGGGCCGGTTCCTCCAGAGCCTCGGTGGAGGGTACCTGTTGCTGTGACCTCGAGGTGTGCACGCTGTTGAACTTCCAGCCCCAGCTTCCGCCGTACAGTGCGAGAACCAGAAGCAAAAGAGAAACGGCATGGGCAGCCGGCCAGTGGGATTGTGGTAGCCCAGACAGAGATGCGTAGGCCAGCAGGCACTTTCCTTTCGAGAGACCGGGCTTGGATCCTTAGCCCCTGACCCTCCAATCTGGAAAATGCAAAGTAACTGACTCAGATACTTTTTCAGCAGTTAGAGGGCACATGCATTTCCTCTCCTAGAGCTGTGCAGTCTAAAACGTCAGGTCTCTTTGCCTCTAGACTGGGTTCTTTCGGTGCCTAGTGTGGGCTGCCCAGTGCTGATTAGAAAACCCTGTTGGGTGGAGAAACGAACTTGAACTTGTACATGTAGTCTGATTAGACAGAGATCTTTGAAAACGGGTTTGATGGAGCAGGGTTTCCAGCAAATTCATGAGGGTCCTTGGATGGGAAAAGCAGATTCCTCTGGAATCCTTTGTGAAATATTTTGTTTGCTTTCTGCTCCCACCTCAAAAGGTACACTGCTGATTCGGCTCTGTGAGCCATAGAACTAGGGCACTGCTTGCACCTGTCAGGAGTCAGGAAATCTTTGCCAGGAATGGCATATAGCACAGTGGTTTGCTAGCATTCAGAAGGCCCTGGGCTCCATACCAATACCAGCAAAAGAAAGACAGGAAAAAAGAAGACACTGTTTGCCTAATGGGGTTCCTGGCAATGGTTCCTTTCCTAGAGAAGGGGAGGGCTCCTTTTCTCTGTTTATTGGCCCTAGGTGGCTGTCCTTTTGTGTCCTGCCTGTGGTGAAAGTCTTAGAAGAGTCAACCTGTGGTTTCACAACTGCCAGGCATGACTAGATGTTGCAAGGCCACAAAGTTAATGCTCAGTCCTCTCCATGTAGGAGGTATGCCAAACCTTAATGTGGGCCAGCCAACCAGCTTCTGGAAGCAGAACCCTCCCTCCAGCCTCCTCTGATACTTTGCCCTTAGCAGAGACCAGCTCTCAACCTCTGTGGAGGCAGGCATACCCTCAGGACTTGACTAGGGACTACAGTGCTCTGACTTGCCATCCCAGAAGAATCTGGGATTAATACCTTTTCCTGTGTGACTAGAGACTGTCATACACCAGGCTCTGCAGCTTTGGCAGTCACTAGGGATTTCTGAGAGGCATGCTTGGATGGAGAGTTAGCTCTGGCATTCCAGAGGTTCAATACTTCCAAGCTATGCTGACCTCATCTGAATCTGTCCCTGCAAGCACTGAACATCCCATTGGTCATGGTCACCTTTCCCCGCTGCAGAAGTGGCCACAGCAAACTTCCCTAGGTTGGTAGCTAACCAGTCTCAATTTGGGTAGAACAGCAGTGAATTAATACAGCTATCACTTGGTTCTTCGGTTCCGTGATTTCTTACAAACTACAACTCTGGTGCAGACACTAGGCTATGAGTTGTGGATCAGAGACACAGGTTCTCCCTCCCTCTGTGCCTGGCTGCTGGTCAGTGCATGCCTTGTTTTCTGAAGGCAGGGGTGCAGTGACCTGGAGGCTGGTTTGCCAAGTGCCTGGTTAAAGCCTGACCCTGCTTCTGACCCTGACCTGTGTTCTCTCCAGCCATACTAGCTGCATTTTAGTCTCTGACTCATTAAGAACAGTGTCCTGCCTCAGGGCCTTAGCACATCGCTTCAAGTACTCTTCTGTACATACGTTTTACAACTTGGTTTCTTCTCACTCCTCAGGAGTCATCTCTGAATAAGCTCCTGATTGCACTCCAGCTAGGGTTATCTGCCACCACATCCCATGTGGCTTTTTATTCTAGAGGTCAAGAGCCAAGCTGCTCCTCTCTGCATGGTGATCACTGGTGCTTAAATGGTCCACTGATGCTGTATTGTGATCAGTGTCCACCTGCATTTGGTCTGGTATTGAGAGATTTACAGGTATAAACTGGATTCTCACAACAAACCTATTGTGTTATTGTCTCCATTTGTATGTTGGAAAGGAGGCTCAAAGAAGCTCATGTTTCAGGTCGTCTCACAGCCAGTAAAAAAGTGGATTTGAGGTTGAGCTGTGTCCCTCACCCTCCACTCTCTTTGTCCTCCATCCGTGGCCAAAGTTGGAATTTCCCTTTGGGCAATTTTATGTCAGATATGACCAAATGTTATCAAGTAGAAGCCTCCCTCAGTCATTCTCTTAAAGTTAGTTAAAGGAGGTGCCTTCCCTAGTTTGTCTGTCTCAAGCTACAGGGGAACTGAGGCCCAGGGGATCAGGGATTTGGCTAGGGTGATAAAATGTTGAGTGATAAAGCAGGCTGGGATGTAGGGGTCCTCGCTTCCCCATGAACTGAAGAAAACCATCCTCAAAGTTAAGCAGTGGAAGCTACTCTCAAACTTTTCCCATTCCTTGTTGTCAGCTTGGAGCACAAGGGCAGTGACTTAAAGGAAGTTTCTAGGCTTTCTTCATATGTGACTAGGTGAGCAGCCATGTATGTGATCAGGTCACAGAAGTGGCTCAATGGTGGAGATTCCTTCTCATCTTCAGCAAGGTGTGGGAACCAAGGTCAGCTGAATGCGCCTGGGTCTGCCCTGCACATTGCCTAAGTGTAAGGCGACTTGGATCCATGTGTCTCAACCTCTCTGTTCTTTCCAGCAGAGAGGGAGGTTGAGACCTAGGAAGTTACAGAGCTGGGAAAGGATAGCCAGGCTCTCCTTGGGGCCAGGGTATGTGGCTTTGTTCTATCCCTGACCACTGGAGGGTTAAATGCACAAGGAAGTGAAGACCTCTTAGCCAACTGAATGGAGCAAACGTTGGAAAGAAGCCAGCCAGGAATCCTATCCCTCAGCTCCCTCAAGCCCCCTGGAATGGCAAAGCTGCTGTGGTTCAGGCTCCAGAAAGCCTGGCTTAGGAGGAAGCTCAAGGAAGTGGAATTTGCAAACATACTCAGGGTCAGATACCAGCCTCGATCAAACATTTGAGGCATCAAATTCGATCAAACATTGGAGGCATCGAATTCTTATGACTTGATGAAGAGATTTTATGGTGCATAAAAGAACTTCACCTATATGGTCTGAGCAGTGTGGCTTTTACAACTCCCTACAATCTGAACTCTGCTGCATTTGAGCCACCACAGAGCTGTTATTCAAAGTTACCATGGGACACTTGACTACTCTGCTGCATACATGAATATCCCTGAGGAAAGGCCAGAGCCTAACATGAAAAGGATTTCAGCTGCTTAGTCAAGTGGTAGGGAGGTCATTGCTAGAGGAGTGTAAGCAATGCTGGAGAACTTTGCCTCAACCAAGGCCTTGCATCAGGCTACCTGTTCTTTCTCCATTTGAAGACGTATTTGATTCCAGTAACTCTGGTTCTTTTCTCCCATCCAAGGGAACACAGGTTCATTTTCTTTCTTGTGCTGAATACTGAGGATCTTGCTCCTCAGTCCCTTCTCTTTAAGGGCTGTCTCAGGGGGACCCATGGACCCTTCAGTAGATGGACATTGCAGTAAATGAGCTGAACCTGTCAGAACTGACCTTTCTGTCTTTCTCCTAGCCCAGGCCTCGGATCGGTGTGGCCATAGGTGACCAGATCTTGGATCTCAGTGTCATTAAGCATCTCTTCACTGGGCCTGCTCTCTCCAAACACCAGGATGTCTTCAATGAGGTAGAGACATCATGTCACAGATTGTCTTCATCTCAGCCCCACCTACTGCAAATGAGATAGTACCCTTTCTACCTCAGGTTGTCCCTGGATGGGTGGGATCTGTTCTGAGACAAATAGGCTGTCAGGAGGTAGCCTTGACATCTCAGGGTGGCTTTTCAGCACATTGTGGGCTCCAGAGTACAATGGTTCAGTGCTTCTGCAGTCCTGAGTCTTTCACACTTGCCACCAAGATGAGGATCTTCTGTAACTCTGGTTCCTTTTTATACCGAGCTATTCTTGCCTTGGCCCATCCAGGCCCAGGTAGACCCCTGATGGAGAAAGCCATGAGCCTTGCCCTCCAGGTTTGTGGTACAGCCTGGGGAAATCAACCTGGCCTCCATGTCCATGTGGGATAGGTACCCTGTCCTTTAAGTGCAGTATAGAGCCTAGGGCAGTCAGCCTGGCTTCTATGTACATGTAGGAGGAATTCTCTATCCTCCAGATGTACAGTAGAGCCTAGGGAAGCCAGCCTGGCCTCCATGTCCATGCAAATAGGTGCTCTGTCTCCAAGTGTGCATTAGAGCCTAGAACAGACAGCCTGGCCTCCATGACCATGTAGGATAGGTGTCTTGTCCTCCAGGAATGCCTCCGTGTCCATTTGGGATGGATGTGATTTTCGTTCCTTGTCAGGGGCTGATCCAAGAGACCTTAGGATCTGCCTCTTCCCCACATGAGGGCAAGGATGAGAGTGGTGTTTACAGAGCTCCTCTTCTGTTCTAGGAGCTAAATATCTTGTTAGCCCTCCTGGCCATCATCTGGAATGGAATCAGAACTGTAGCTAGATAAATGAGACCTGAGCATATGAAGAAAGATGGGATTCTCCCAGGTTACATGGCTGGAAGAGTTGGAGCGCCTAGAACACTGACTCTTGGCAGGGGAGCTGCAGGTACTCTCTGCTGGGTCTCACTGGCAAAGAGACCCCTGCTTTTGAGAACAGGATCAGTTAGGCTGCTATAACCCTGTAGATGAAGGGCTGAGGCCACCTGCAGCTGCAGCCAGATAGGGTTTCATGGGTTGTTGTCTAGAAACAGCCCCTGGGCATTGACAGTGGGTAAACAAGAAAGGTGACAGCTTTCTCCAGTTCTATGTAGACATGACAAAAACTGGAACAAAGGTGCCAAGCTTGTGAGTGACTGGAGAGGAATCAGGCCCTGGTAGGAGGCCTGGCCCAAGGCTTTCTCATACATGACCTTTTCTGCCCCTGTTTTGGTCCTAGCCAACTCTCAACAGCTTCATGGGCCTGGGCCAGGCTGCCTGGAAGGAGGCGAGAATGTTCTTGCAGAACTTGCTGTCTGCCAGCCAAGCCAGACTGAGAGATGACACGGAGCTTCGGCAACGGTGAGGATAACGTGGGCCTCATGTGTAGGAGGGGCCTGGGTAGTTGGCAGGGTCCTCCTGCCTGGTATAGGCAGGCCCAGCTCTGTCCAACCCTCTGCTGGGTTGCATGTTGGTGGGAGGGTCTATGCCTGAGTTCCCCTGTTGCCTGGACCAAAGCAGCCAGGCAGGGCCTGCTGGCCCATGCCCTCACTCTATGCTGCCTCATCAGCACAGCTGTACTCTCAGCTGCTTTCTACCTCTACTTACTTTTGCAGCGAGTAGATTGGCATTTGAGCTTTAGGGTCCTCAGCAGTAAACCCATTCAGCCTTGCCCTGGCTCTAGCACAGCCAGGAGTGCCCACAGAGATGGTGAGCAGGAGTCTGACTGTGATAGAGTCTCCCAGCATGTGACCCAATCAGGGCCCCACTTTACCAGTCACTTGACCTTGGAGTCTTTGTTTCTGTGTTTCAGTGCATTCACCTCTCAGGCCTCTGCCACGATGCACCTTCCAGCTACCATAGGTGAGTGCTGCCTCCCTGCTAAGTCAATTTGATCAGTTTAGTGGGCCTGGAGGGATGGCCAGGTGTCTTGGACCCCATATCTTTATGGGAAGGAAACAGAGGGCTCTGGGGTTGTTGACTGACTTCAACATGACTGAACTCGGCACACTGTTCATCTTGACTCAGCTTGTCTCAAGGTAGAACTCCCAGGGCAGTAGCAGTCTGCCCACGTTTGTGACTAGCCATGTGGCTCCCTGAAGAGCAGTTTGGTCCTTCTTTCTTAAGGTTGTAGGGCAAGCACTCTGGGCTGTCAGGGGAGAATAGCTTTAAGGAAGAAAGTTAGAGGGCCCTATAGGACCCATGTGTATACTCAGCCAGGCACCTGGTTTGACTGTGAATCAGGAAGTGGCTGTTGGTACAGCCTCCCAGCCTGAAGCTCAAGAGGAGCCTATCAGCCTGTGGCCAGGTACTGGCTGCATCCTTGTATGTCAGCCATAGGAAGGGGCCTCTGCCTGGGCACCTGTGGCCTGGCAGCCATCTGGCCTGGCCCTGGGAGAATAGAACTTCCTGAACCAGCTCTTCAGCTAGGCAAATCCCTCTGTGCTAGTAGCTAGGTAGAGGGTAGGCTTGGGGATGGGCTCATCCCTTGCTTCCCTTTAGGGCTATACTATGCTTTTTATGGCAAACCAGTTGACTTTTAGGGGTTCTTCATCATTTCTAGCTAAGTGATTGTTTTAATTTGCTTTCTGTTGCTGTTATAAAACACAGACCAAAAGCAACTTGGGGGAGGAAAGGGTTTGTCTGCCTTATAGCTTTAATTCACTATTAAGAGACTCCAAGACAGGCGCCTAGAGGCAGGAACTGAAGCAGAGACCAAAGAGGAATGCTGCTTACTGGCTTGCTCAGTTACCTTCCTTGTACAGCCCAGGCCCACCTGTTCAGGGATGGCACTGACTACAGTGGGCTGGGCCCTCCTGCATCAATTACCAATTAAGAAAATGCCTCACAGACATGGCCACAGGCCAATCCGATGGAGGAAATTCCTCCAATGGGGCTCCCTCTTCCCAGGTGTCTCAGGTTTGTGTCAGGTTGACAAAACCTAACCAGCACAGTGGTGGTGCCACTTTTTATTTTTATCCTTATGGATTTATTCTTGTGATAAATGTCTTCACTGTTATTTCTGTGCTTTGGGACTGAAGAGGAAAGGTAGCAAGTTCAGGCCAAGTTCCTTCCACCCCTTACTCAGTCTGTCCCTAGACTGCTTGTTCTCTTCACACTCCCCACTTCCACTTCTACCCCAGGTTTTGGGATTTGGGTATTTAGCTCTTGTTTTGTGGGGAAAGTGGTAGAAGGTTTAGGAAGAAGATTCATCAAATGCCCCAAGTGGACTTTTTTCAGTAGATTTTAGTAATCCATTCCTGAATTAGAGAGGGTGCCTATAGCTCATCATGATCAACAGGCATTGAGTAAGCACCTGAAATACACAAGTTCAAGGACAAGATTCCTTGTTCTTGATGCTAAGGGCGAGTTATATGAAATGAGGACTGGACTATGGCTTCCCTGAATGACAGTAGTATAGCAAAGCTCTGCACACAGGACTGGAGCAGAGTGGGAAATGAAGCCCATCCCAGGAAGGGTTCAGTTTAGGTGGAGGATTCAGAGGTCTTGCTAGCAAGTGAGAAGGAGCCTCAGACTATTGCTAGGATTTGAACAAGAGAGATAAGGGAGAAATTGGGACAGGGTATAGGCACGTCCTAAGCAAAGATGTGACCAGGATTGCCCATGTGAGGGGTCATGACATTTACATACGGTTACAAGTAGGAAGGAGAGTGGTAGCAGACACTTTGTACTCTAATTCCACCAATGCCTAATGCAGGAAGTGTGCGCTTCTTATTTCTTGTTCTCTTGGTTGAGGTTCTCAGGTCTCGAGTCATGCTGTTTCTTGTTGCACTTGGTGCTGTCACTATAAGAGGAGTTTGGGTTCCTACTCTTGGAACTGGACCTCCTCCATCTAGGTCACTGGCTCTCTTGGATCTTCTTTCTGCAGGAGACTACACGGACTTCTATTCCTCCCGGCAGCATGCCACCAATGTTGGCATCATGTTCAGGGGCAAGGAGAATGCACTGATGCCCAATTGGTATGTCCTGGACCAGATATTCGGATAAGATCAAAGTCATTTGTCCATCTCCACAGTATGTTTTTCCCAGGAGCTACAAAGCCCATCTTAGGTTAAAGTAAACTAGGTGAAAGACCAGGACTGATGATTTTACAGCCTCTAGAAACAGTGGCCCAAGCTTATGGTCCCCTCATGTGACTGTGGGCCTGTCAGGGGCCTATGGGTAGGTACTTTCTGCTCCCTCCTCTGAGCAACAGCCCTGTGTGGATTGGACCCCTGAGGCGCCATAATGGTCTGAACTCTTTCACTGGCAAGCTTTCTATTACTGTTCTAGCTGCAAACATTCTGCTACTTAGCACATTTTGAAAAATATCAGGAATCTAAAGCACTTCTGTTCCCACACAGAGGAGGTCCTATTTCAGAGCAGGGAGACTCAGCCTGTGTTATCTTATAATAAAGAATAAGTGCATAAAGTAAACAAAAGGCAGGCCACAGGCCACCTTGCACCACAATTCACTAGTGGCTTTTTGCTCCTACTCTGTGAAGGAAATGGGGTACCACATCTCCTCAACTTGGTTCAGACGATAGTAAGGCCTCATTCCCTCACCCAGCCTTGTCCCTCACTTTCTGCTCCCTGGCATTTGGCCAGTGGAGTTCTGGCATCCTGGTGACAGCCAGATCCTTTGAGGCTGGACAGTCCACTTGGGTCATCACCTCTGAGGACATGAGAATAGACAGTTTCTAGTTGGCTGGGGACAAACAGCCTGGAGCTGCACAAGGATAGTCTCTCATATCTGCCCACCTCAAGTGGGAGCCTGGCCACCAGCCCAGCTTACCTTGTCCTGCAAGCCTGGCCCTGTTGTTCATGTTTCTGAGTGGTAACCTGTTGCCTTTGTCCTTATCCTTTCTGTATCATAGTCTAATAGACCCTCCCATGTGACACAGCCTCTCTGGGCATGAACTTTAGTTTTGAGTAACTGTCACATCCATAGGGCAACACAGAACCAACGACCAGGACCCCAGCCTATTTCTCAGCTTGGACAATGGCTCTGACCTGGGAGTCAGGAGATACCAAATTTCCTGTCCATCCTCAGGCACGTCAAGCTCCTCTAAGCTTGTTTTCTGTGCAATAAAATGGGACTAATAGCTCTGGCCTGAGCATCTTCACAGAACCACTATGAGGCTTAAAGAAATGAATGCAATGAATGTCTTGAAGAATACAGGGCCCTGGGTATTCCATTCTCAGTAGGAAGTGGTTTGTAGCTATTTAGATCAAGAGAGGTATACATGATACATGTTAATTGAATAGACAAATTATAGTATAGTATGTAATGTGACCAAAAGATAAGTTAAAAAAATACACAGTTTCCTGTAGCCACGGTGATGAATCACCACAATCCTGGTAAATGGTACAAAGGTGTTCTCTTGCAGCTCTATGATCAGTCTCTCTGGGCTCACATCAGGTATAGCAGGGCTGGTTTGTTCTGGAAGCCCTCAGAGAAAGCCTGATCCCTTCAATCAGTTTTGGAGGTCACCTCTGCTGCTTGACTTGTGACTTCTTCATTCCATCCCCTTCCATCCTCACATCTCTTACTTCTTCATTTGATCTTCTTGCCTTTTTCTTGTAAAGACCTTGTGATTGTAAGGTTCCTGCCAATAACTGGAAATAATCTGCCTGCATCAGGACCCCTAACTTGATTATATCTGAAAATCCTTTTTGCCATATAAAGGGACACAGGGATTAATCTCTGGATATCTTTGGGCCATATTTTAGCTTAACACACACAAGCATATATACACTTGTTTATATGTATTAGCTTTATATTTATATATTTATTGATGTATTTATGGGAAACATGGAATTGGGAATGAGCAGGAAGGAGGGCACAGAGTGGCCCACTGACCTTGTTTTTCTATGGGAAGTGGCTAGATGGGGACAGATGACAAATTTATGGTTTTTTATCTGAATTGTTTGACTACTGCAGGCCATGTCATTACATACAGTTTTGTTTCATAATTTTATCCAGTAAAGGAAGCAAAAGGGGAGAAAAAAGGACCCCTCCCCACTATTCACCAGAAGTGATGGCATTGAACAGAGAGGTTGGATGTGCTGCTTCCTGATCTGTTCTCCAGATTGCATACACATGCACAAACACATTTACACGCACACATTTTATTTCTTTAGTTAACAGAATAAGACTATGCTCAAATTTATTTCATTTTATCATTGACATTTCTGTAAAAAAATTCCTGTTATTTATAAAATACAATTTTGACTAGATACTACAAGACAAAAACAGTAAATATCACTTATATGTTTAAAATGTAGACAACTGCAGTAGTAAGTGTATAGAAATATAGGGAAAGGTAGAACACCAAATTCCAGACCTGGGATGAGGGGAAAGATGGGAGTTGGCATTTTGAAAGATCTGTAAAGTGGATTTTTAGCTGAATCAGAAAGTTTTTATTCTCTTGGCTCATCGGCAGTGCGTGTTTATATGTTTTCTATCTTAGTGTCATAAAATAACTTATGAAACATTTAAAAAATTAGAAGCACACTGAAGAGTCCCTCAGGAGAGCCACATGAGTCATTCTCCAGAGTCAGAATTGTTAATGATTCCTAAAGTCTTGTCTCAGGCATTCTTGCATCTTGCTTCCAATACTGCATGGTCACTTCTCTTTTATTAATTTGAAGCATCTTGTGTAAGTGATAGAAATGTACCCTCTCTCACAGTGCACTGTGAACATGTTTTTTAGTACCAGTTGAAAATCCCTATCCAAAAATCCCAACTCCAGGATGCTTCAGAATCAGAAACATTTTGAGCTGCTGGCACAGTGGCACCATGGCATGATATCACCGTGATGCTTCCTGGTGCTTCAGTGTGTACAAACTTTAAAAGCATTAAAAAGTACTGTGTGACGTTACCTTCAGGCTGTGTGTATAAGATACACGTAAAACATGTGAATTTGGGGATAAATTTGGGTCCCATCCCCCAAATAGCTTATTACATATACACAAGTATTATAAATCTGACAAAAGGGTTTGGCAAGATGGTTCGGTACAAACCTGATGACCCAAGTTCAATTCCTGGAACACATGTAAAGGTAGAAGGAGAGAACCTACTTCATAAAGCTGTCTTCTGGTTCCCACACTCGCACTCACGCATGTCATACACAAGCACACACACAAGTTAATGAATAAATAAGTAAATAAATAATTTTTTTTAATCTGGAAAATATCTAAAATCTGAAACAATTCTGGTCCCACACAAGTCAGATAAGGGAGACTTCACCTGCATGTTGTCTTTACTTCTCTGCCCCTCTAGTTGTTAAAGTTTTACATTTTTAGTGTCCTGTTTCTCCAAGAATCTGAAAGGTTTTTTTTAAACTATATTTTTATTAATTTTGTGTGCATATCTGTGTATGCTTATGCCACAATGCTCATATGGCTATCAGAGGACTCTTGGGAGTCAGTTTGCTATTTTCACCATGTAGGTTTTAGGGACTAACCTCAGGTTGTCAACAGGAACCTTTACCCACTGAGCCATCTCACCAGCCCTGAAAATATGTTTTGTATTTTCCTCTGCAATTTGTACCCTTTCTTTGTACATGCAGACCTTTAATCCACCAGCATTACCTTTTGCATGTGATATGATATATGATATGATATACAGATAACATGAGAGACAACCACAGGAGAGTATTTTTCAGCTCTGGAGTCAAGATGTTGGCAGGCTTCAAGGGGATAGTCCACCTCTTGCCTTTCCACTTTTGGCAGCCACAGGTGGTCCTTCTGGCTGCATCACTCTTGTCTGCTGCTGTCCTCATGTGGCTGTCTCCCCTATGTCTTCTACCTTCTACAAAAAAAGACACTTTGAGATGTAGAGGCCCCAGATGATCCATAGTTATCAATTACACCTATATAGACTCTTCCTGCATTTTCTGGGGGGTTAGATGTGGACACATCTTTTGGGGAGCTGCCACTCATGGTACTGCAGATATGACCTTGCTTCATTCAAAGCGTTCATCAGTGTTTATCACAATACTATTTTCTCACCCACGTGCAGTTCACAGTATGTTCATTTAAGACCTTTACTCCTGCCTACCTAGCTTGATAGTGTTTTGATATTTGGGAATTCTTTCCTTTATTTCCTCTCCCATATTCCTGTCTTACAATTTCTTTTAATTTTTTCATTTATTATTTTTGTTTTATGCATATTGCCAGCACACATCTAAGTGCACCTGTGTCGTGCAATGCCTGAGGAGGTCAGAAGAGGGCATCAGATTCCTTGGAACTGTAGTTACTGCCATGTGTGCGCTGGGAATTGAACCCAGGTCCTCTGGGAGAGCAGCTAGTGATCTTAACCGCTGAGCCATCTCTCCAGCCCCCTGTCTTATAATTTCTAACAGTGTTCTGATAACCCTGGGTGACTCTTCTGCTCTGAGCTTTATGGTTTATTCCCAAGTTCCCCTTGTATTGGGGGTTGGACAAGGGTCACAAAAGGAAGCTCTGTCAGTGCTCAGAGTGACCTGACTTTGAATCTATGTGCCACTTTTACGTAGTGGTGACCTCAGACAGCCAGGGCATTTGCAGAGCCCATGCTCACTTAATGTGGCTGATATCGCTGCAGTGTGAGACTCCTGAGAATTTCAGGAAGCTATGATCAGCACTTTTGGTGGTGCCTGGAATAAGCTGTACTGTGTACTTTTTGGTCTTTTGTTGGATGCTATTCATGTATGTATGTGTATCAATACTGAACTGGCGTTGGGGGTCAGATCAGGAGAAAGTCTTATTTCACCTTTCAGTACCTAGTTTTGTTTTGTTTTTTTTAACAAATTGTGATAAAATGCATATAACATCAAATTTACCATCTTAACCATATACACGTGTGCAGTGGTGGTAAGCACGCTCACAGTGTTGTACCATCATCCAGGTTTGTCTCCAGAGATCTTCATCTGACAGAATTCCACATGAATTAAGCTACAACTTCTGGCCCACTCCCAGTCCTTGTTTGCCCCATTCTGCCCGTCTCTGAGTTTCACTACTCTAGGTGCTTTACAGAAGTGGAATAGTGCAGTATTTTTGTTTTGTATATGTTTGGTTATTTCATTCAAATAACATGGGCCAGATCTTTCT
>NW_008355786.1:1097890-1102604 GCF_000622305.1 Nannospalax galili | reverse complement strand
TCCTCCTCCTCCTCCTCCTCCTCCTCTTCCACCTCCTTTGCCTCCTCAGTCTGCAGTTTTGGGTGGCCTACAACTTGTTATGTATTCCAGGCTCACCTCTGCCTCTGCCTCTCTACCTCTCTCTCTGCCTCTCTGCCTCTCTCTCTGCCTCTCTGCCTCTCTCTCTGACTCTCTGCCCCTCTCTCTCTCTGCCTCTCTGCCTCTCTGCCTCTCTCCTCTCTGCCTCTCTCTCTCTGCCTCTCTGCCTCTCTCTCTGCCTCTCTGCCTCTCTCTCTCTCTACCTCTCTGCCTCTCTGCCCCTCTCTCTCTTTGCCTCTCTGCCTCTCTCTCTGCCTCTCTGCCTCTCTCCTCTCTGCCTCTCTCTCTGCCTCTCTCTCTCTCTGCCTCTGTCTCTCTGACTCCTGAATGCTGAGATTACTGGTACACACTGCCATGTCCTGCCACCTTTTCTTCCTAAAACTGAACCATATTCCCCTGTGTGGATACACCACATTTTGTTTCTCCATTCACTTGGGAACATGTTTTGGCTTTTGAACAACACTTGTATATTCTGTGAACATACAAGTACAAATATAGTGTATATACAATACAAATATACTGTTTCTTTCTGGTTTAATTTATACCATGGAACAGTGTAACAGCTTTGCTACCTGCTCCCCTCGCCTTCCTTTGTCAGGCTCCACTTACCTGTGGGCTACCATGGCCGGGCTTCCTCCATTGTGGTGTCTGGCACCCCAATCCGAAGACCTATGGGGCAGATGAGACCTGATAACTGTAAGTGACTTTAGTGTTTGGGTCCTACCAGTGCCCAGCTCTGTCCCCTCACCATGAACTCTGTAGCCTGGCACTCAAAGCTCCTTTTATCTGGTATCTTTCCAGCAAAGCCTCCTGTGTATGGAGCCTGCAAACTGCTGGACATGGAACTGGAAATGGTGAGCTATGTGTAAAGTTTTATTGACTGGGCCTGTGGCAGGAGAGTTCCTTATGGGACAGCAGTTCACCTGTCCAGCCTCAAGTAATAGCCCTGTGATTCCATCTGCCACTGGGTGCAGTTGAGCCTCATTCTTCAGAGTCTGTATTCGTAAATTCACTGATTTACTAAAACTTATTTTCAGCCCCAATATTAACACAAGTTATTCACACACAGAACAGTGGAAATTTTGAGTCTCCAAATGTACGCGTGTCCCCAGCCGAGGTCAGGAAAAGCTCCTTCGTATTCTAGTTTTGGATCTCATCCTCTAAACATGAGCTATTTCCTGGTCTGTTTTTTGAAATGTTTTTCACATTTTTGTACTCTTTGGGGTGATTTTTCTATGTATAATGGCCCCCAAGTGCAGAGTCCATGTGCAGTCATACGTTCCTGCATGCAAGAGGGTGGATGTCGCTTATAGAGATCTATGTTAAAGAAGCCTATTTACATCCAAGTTCTAGTGTGTTTGATGGGGAAGTCAATACTAACAAGTCTACAGTCTGTTCTAGATGTCTAACGGAAACAAAAATATGTTTAGATAGAATTATTTATTGGTTAGTTGGTGGATGTTGTGCTCAGAGAACCCAGCCCTGTGCATCTCTAAGGAGCACTGGTTCAGCTTGTCAGTTCATGTTCATGGTAACTTTCTAGAACATAATTTTCATGAACAAGAAGTATCAGTCAGTCATGTCTAGTCCACAGCACCCTGGGCCTGCACCACCTCAGATGTGTGGTTATTTCAAGGCTATACTTTTTATTTAAATTAAGTGTTTTAATTTGAGATCTTGGTAGACTCACATGTGGTTGTGAGAAACAGTGTGGAGATCCCAGTGGCTCTACCTGGTGTGTTCACAGTGCAGTGTGTAACTCCAATACTGACATGGGCACCATTGGGTCCAGCATCCCCAGGGTCCCCCACACTACAAGGTTTCACTTTTTCTTTTTCTTTTCTTTTTTTGTTTTTTTGAGACAAGGTCTCCCTGTAGCCCCAATTGGCCTGGCACTCACTACGTAGACCAGACTAGCCTCGATCTCACAGATCTGCCTGCCTCTGCCTCCCAAGTGCTGCAACTAAAGGTGTGTGCCATCACGCCTGGCTAAGGCTTCACTTTTTAAGAGGGACACTGACCTCTGGCAACCCTCAAGGGAAGGGACCAGGAAAGCAGTGGGATGTAGGAGCTGACCTGGAGAAAGGAGGGCTCTGGGGCACAAGAACTGTCTTCAGTGTCTGTGGGTTGTCCCATGACTGGTGGAACCAGGCCTAGAGGGGACAGTGCAGGCTGATGAATGGACTGACTCTCCTGGATTAGCATTAAGGTTTGAGGGGGTGCCTTGAAAGCTATGAGTGCCTCACTCCTGCAAGGTATAGAAACCCACACCAATGGTGGTGGAAATCAGGCTTAACTTTATGGGAGCTCCCTGTCGCAGCCCCCTGCCCCATGCTTTCTTTAGACTTGGATCAATGAGAGAAATAGGTAGGTCCTGGCAAGTCATCCCCAGGTGGCAGGGAGTTCCCCACCAGCCCTCTGCCTCCACAGTCTTACTGAGAGAGCTTCAGAGGACCCTTGGGGGAGGCCCCCAGCAGAGATTTTCCAGGGCAGGCTCATGAGCTGTGGTTTAGGGCCAGGGTCGTTTTTCTGGAGGAATGGATTCTGGCTTCTCTGTGCTGGTTCACTGTGGGGAGAAAAGGCTGCAAGTCAGTGTAGGGATGTTGGGGCCACGAGTACAGATCCCTTGAACTTGAAAGTGGTGGAATCCTCTATGGTGCCTCTATGGTCTCCCCTCCCTCCATTATTTTTTTATCTTGGTGAAAAATTTTTGATGTTTAAACATTGTCATAGAATGGATAAAACTGTGACTCTGATTTCACAAACATAGCTCACCCTGCTTTTAAAGGAGATGCCCTTCTGTTTCTTCTACCCACGCCTGGATGTTCTATTGGTTCCTTACCATCATACAGGTGCCAGACCTTTGGGAACAGCTTAGGGTGGGATGTCACCCTTCAGGTGCTCCCAGCTTGAAGACATCCTGATGTTTTCCTTCCTCACAAGCCACATACAGCTGTCAGATTTTAAAGTATGAAGTGTAGAGTGAAGGAAGGGGCAGAAAGGCCTGGGGCACCCTGGGGTTAGGAGGTAGCTCTAGTGGGGCTGGCAGGAGGAGGTGGGCATGGTCACATGTAATTCTTAGAGATCCAGTATATTTGTACCAGGCCTTCAGGCAGTCCTGGTCCCTGACTGGGGTTTGGAACTATGTGTCCTTTGCTCTCCAAGTCACAGTGGCCCAGGGTGAAGGGTCATTGGGATTCTAATCAACTTTCTCCATGGCAGGCTTTCTTTGTAGGCCCTGGGAACAGATTTGGAGAGCCAATCCCCATTTCCAAAGCCCATGAACACATTTTTGGGATGGTCCTCATGAACGACTGGAGTGGTAATACCTGGTGGCCCGGGGCCCTGTGATGCTCTGCCCTGGGGGGATACATAGGGGTTGGACTAGTCACAGCTTCCCAGACCTCCAGCGTCCTTGTGTGTGGAAGAGAGATAAGGCTGACAGTAACTAATCCTGTGTCTGGGCCTACCCATCTCCACACACTCTCACAGCATCATGAGCCAATTTTGGAGATAAAAAAACTGAGGCGTGGAAGGATTTTGGTCACTTGCCAGGCTGAGACTTGATGCTCAGCAGCCCAGCCTCTTGAGCTGTAGCTCTCCTTGACACCCCTGTAGGAGAAAGTTGCTGTCTCATGTCCCAGGAGGGGTCCCTCCCTCCCTTCAGTCCCTTCATGAGGATTTTCCTGCCACCTTTTGCTTTATTCTGGCACAGTGCCTTCAAGGACCTTTGTCTCCATATTGAACATCCTTCCCCTTGGTCCTAGGGAAACCTGGTTTGCTAGAGCCCTTGTAGAGAGTCCCATGCTGGTCAAGGGCAGGGGCTAGACTTGGGGTGAGCCTATCAGCCATTGTGAGCCCCGGACTTGCTTTTCTGCCATAGCACGAGACATCCAGCAGTGGGAGTATGTCCCCCTTGGGCCATTCCTGGGAAAGAGCTTTGGAACCACCATCTCCCCATGGGTGGTGCCCATGGATGCTCTCATGCCGTTTGTGGTGCCCAACCCAGAGCAGGTAAGCCTCCCTCTGCTGGAAGCCCTGATGCCACCCCACTCCATCTTGCCACCCTGAGCATGCACTGCCACTGGGTGAAGCTCTGAGCCCTCAGGCCTAACCCCAGTAGAGTACCTGGAAGATCCTGGCACAGTGACCAGGCAGCCATAACTCCAGGGGTTTCTCTACCCCAGCAAAGTTTATAGGGAAAACTTAACTTTGCAGCTTTCAGCCTTCTGAGTCCTTTAAGGCCAGGGGAGCTGGCAATAGGCGGGAGCAAAGGTCCCAGGCAAAACTACTATATTGCAGCTCTCCTAGCTGCTATTAAGTTTTGGTCTGTGCAATAGCGCCCCCTGGAGTCCAGCCTGTAGAATGCATTTTGAAGTAGTATGGACTGGGTGGCACCTCCTCAGTCTGGTGGCCTCATTCTCCCCGAGCCTGTCAACAACCTGTTCTGTCCCACCTTCTCACCACCAGGACCACTCCCCAGTCACCCCAGTCTTTGGGCCACCACCTCCTTGAAGACCCTAACTCCCTGTGTGTTCTCTCAAACTTGACTCTGACAAATGACCGATCACTTCCTTCCATGTCTTTGGATGTAACTCTCTCTTCCATGTGGTAGGGGCTCAGCACCTGGCGTGTT
>NW_008355786.1:1056593-1097757 GCF_000622305.1 Nannospalax galili | reverse complement strand
CTCTCTCTCTCTCCCCCCCCCCAGTGTTTCATCAGCCTGTGCACTGCCCCACCTTGCTCCTCACTCATCCATGTCATCTCATGCTTGCCTATTTTTAAAAAAAACAAAACAAAAACAAAAAAACAAAAAACGGGGTGGGGAATAGTGGTATCCCTGTAATCCAATACTTGACAGAGGCAGGAGGATCAGGAGTTAAAGTCATCCTGGCTATATAATGAGTTTGAGGCCAGTCTGGGCTACATGAGACCCTGTCTCAAAACAAAGAAATAACCTGGAGAATTTTAAACAAACTAATCCTTCATGAAAGCAAGGCTTTCATTCTATCCTCTTGTGTCTTCTGTAACTGTCCCCACCCCTGCCCTCTCTCTCCTCCCCATCTCTCTTTCTCCCTCTCCATGTCTGGCCTCATCAGGACTTCCTGGACCACTGCCTTCCATAGCCCACCACACCCTCATTGTCCTTCCTCATCTTCACAGGGCTGTCTGGGCCCCATCTGCTCTGTCCTTCTCAAGTACTGTTTATTGTAACTGTCACCACTCTTGTCCCTTCCTAACTACTTATTTAGTGTTTTTTCTCCAAAGCTTCTGTTTAGCACTTCATACACTGAGGAGAGCTGTATTCCCCACCAGCCTCAGCAGCTACACTTTTACACAAACATACAGCTGTTCAGATCACCAAAAGTGATCTCCTGTCCTGCTAAATGATTTGTGTGTCATGTTTTGGGGAAATGCTGCTTTTATCTAGAATACAGCCTTGCTACTTGGCCATCAGCTGCCTCCCCGCTGTTCCAGCACCAGACAGGGCTGTCTGCTTCGCTGTTGTCTTGCCCTCTGCCTTTCAGGACAGATGTCCACTCAATTGCTTCACCGGCCTTGTGTTCCATCTCTGGCATCCCGTTGCCCCCTCCCACCCATATTCATCATCCTCCCAGGATTTCTGAGGCACCTTGTTTGGCCCTGTGACTTTTGACCTGCTTATGACCCAACTCCAAAAGTGTATCTTAAGTCTGTCTCCTCTGACCTTCTGAGCCTCACTGTCCAATGGAATGGAGAAGAAAAGCTCCTGCCACACGGAGTACTGTTTCCTGGAGCAGGGGCTGCTGGAGCTTAGCCCTCCTGCTAGCCATCCCTTTGCTCTGCTCTTCCCTCCAGGACCCTAAGCCTTTGCCGTATCTCTGTCACAACCAGCCCTACACATTCGATATCAACCTGTCTGTTGCCCTGAAAGGTATGTTGCGGAGTGGATGGTGGTGCCCAGGTCATGGATCCCAGCTTTGGCTGGGTGGCATGGGAGACATCTGCTCCAACTCTGAGGCCGTATGGGGCTCTTGTAAAGAAAAGAGGAGTGTGGGGGCCATCCTCCAATTCAGAGGCCGTACCCTGCACTGGAGCCAGGACCTCCATCCTGGCCTTGGCTCTGTTCCTGGCCTTCCAGCCAGGATTTGCTGAGTGCACTGGCACCCCACCTTCCACCGCACCTCAGTGTGTGGCACATTTCATCAAGTGACTGTTTGAAAACCCGATCTCATGGCCCTTGAGATGTGAGAAGCAAGCCCCTGAGCTGCATCCTGGGCAACCCTGAGAGCCATGTGATGCAACCTGTGTACCCTGAGCTGCTATGCAGGCAACAGAATAAATCTGCTGAGCTGCAGTGTGAGGGGACTGGTTCTGTCGGCCATGGTTAGAGGTCTAGTCTTGGTTTTATACTATGATGGTGATGCCTAAGGAAGCTGATTCATAGAAAGATCTAACACAGAACCTGTTGCTAGGAAGGGGCATGTGTTATCTGCATGCCCTGTGGGAACCTGGAGGTAGGAGAGAGCTTGCCTGGAGGCCCTGCCTACCCAGCTACACTCTGGCCAGCTTCCTTTCCCCTCAGTTTCCCTCCTTGGGTCCTCTGATCACATACAGGCTCTGCTGTGTCCTCAGCCAGTTCCCTGGCTTCAGCCTTCATGGAGTGGCAGTAAACTCAGTGCCTTAAGGAACAAGGAGCAGGATGCTCCATAGTGGAAAGACCTTGTAACCACAATGGTTCCCTCTGAGAAATTGCTGGTCCCACTCTTTGATGTTTCAGGTTAGGAAACTGAGGCTCAGAGAAGGATTCACACTGAGTTGCTGAACTGGCTAGAGTCAGACTGGGACTAAATGCCAAGGTTGAAAATTCTATTGTGTGCCACCACTCACAATACATCCTTGGAGTGCCTCCCCATCCTGCCCTCCTTATGGGCGTTTCTCTCTGTGTCCGTGAAGGGCATTACTGAGGAAGGACCTAATGGGAGTCAAAGTTCAGAATCCCAAGGCACTGTAATAAAGTCTTGGCTTTGAGGTTCCAAGCTGGGATTGGGATGACAGGGTTGGGAAGCAGCAATGATGGCACCCCGCCCCCCGCCAGCCTCCCATGGGGCTGCAGAGAACACCTTCTGCTGCAGAGGGACAGGATAGCAAGCACCACGGGAAGAGCCAAGTTTTAAGGGTGGAAGCACTTTCTAGCAGTTTTTACTGTTTAGAAACATGACAGTGTTAGCCAAGCCCTTGCATGGAGTAGGTGCTTAGAAAATCCTGCTGGCATTAGTGATGAGTGCTACACTCCCTGCCATTGAAGAAGTTCGGAGCTAGCTACCCAGAGGGCTGGAGGGTAGCAGGCTGTGCTTGATCAAGTTCACATGTAGGTTTCAGCCTGTACTGTCTTCAGTGACCTGGTAACTATTGGGAATATTGGGGTAAGAGGGATCCTGAAGCTATGTATAGCCCCAATCAGTGCTGCCCAATGTGGTGGGAGAAACGGGGGAAGAAAGGGATGTCCAGGTGGACACATTTTCCCTCGCTGGACTAGATTGTCTTTAGTGGATAACTCCTAGCTCTGATCCCTCTGGATTTACTGTTCCACAGAGTAAGTGAAATCATATTGTCAGTAGGAAGCAGTTGAAAAGTTTCCTCCCCAATCAGTAAAACTAAATCTTCAAAAGCATTGCTTCTCTATTTCTGACAGGAGAAGGAATGAGCCAGGCAGCTACCATCTGCAAGTCCAACTTTAAGGTGAGCTCGGAGGCCATCAGACTGCTTTGTGGACGGGCAAGAGGGGGCAGACAGCAAGAACAGGAGAATAGCATCCATTTGAGGGTGAGATGATTGGTCAACCTGAGAATCTAGTGTCTTTGTATCATGTGAGGGCCAAGTCTGTGACTCCCCTGTCCTGCCAGAGCTGGATTAATGATAACTCTTTTGTGTGTGTGTGTGTGTGTGTGTGTGTGTGTGTGTGTGTGTGTGTTTATCTGCCTGCATGGGGAGGCTTGAGATGACAATGGGTGTCTTCCTCCATTGCTGTCCACCTTATTTTTGAGCCAGGATCTCTAACTGAACTTGAAACTCATTGATTAGGCCAGGCTTGACCAACAAGCCCCTGTCTCTGCCTCCCCAGTGCTGGGATTACAGGTGCATACTGCAGACAGTTTTTTACATGAGTGTGGAGCCTCAGATGAACTCGGGGCCTCATGTTTGTGCAGCAAACACTTCACTGACTGAGCCATCTCTGCAGTCCACTTCCTTATTTTAAATAAGCTTTAAAAAAGAATTCATGTTATTATTTTAAAAGATTATATGTATATGTGTGTGGGGGAGGGGGTATGTGCATGTAGAATGCAGGTGCCCTTGGAGTCCAGAAGAGAGTGTTGGATCCACCAGAGCTGGAGTGAACCCAACTCAGGTCCTCTGGAAATGCAGTGCACACTCCTAACCACTAGGCCATCTCTCCAGGCCCTTGAGCAAAAATTTAATGGAAACATAGCACATATATGTACAAATGTAGTAGAAACGCCCAAATTATAAGTGTAGAGACTGAGGAATTTCTTTTTTTTTAATTTCCTTTTTATTTTTATTTTTATTTTTTGTCTTTTTGAGACAGGGTCTCCCTGCAGTCTTAGCTGGCCTGGTACTCACTGTGTAGACCAAGCTGATCATAATCTCATAGAGATCCACCTGCATCTCCCCAACAACCCCCCACCTCGCCGTACTGGGATTAAAGGCATGCACCATCATGCCTAGCTGAGACTAAGGAATTCTCATAAAGCAGGTATCCCTGTGCATCCAGCACCCACATTAGAAATGGGAAGTGTCTGGCCTCAGGCAGCCCACTGCCCCATCCGATCATACCATCACTTCCTTCGTGTAGGCCATCTCTACGGGCTTTGTCTAGTTTGCATTTGGTATACATCCTGGATTAGAATTCCTGGGTCATTGTGTGTGTGTGTGTGTGTGTGTGTGTGTGTGTGTGTGTGTGTGTGTGTGTGTGTGTCTGTCTGTCCGTCCATCTGTCTGTGTGACATATTTATATACATATATACATAAATATGTGTATATACATACACACATCCAAGCAGTGTGTATCATACACACACACATACTCTTAGCCTAGGAGTACTTTTGAACAGTTTTTCAAGGTATTTACACTAATGGACTGTGTTGGTTGCTTTACTGTTGCTGTCAGAAAATACCCTGACAAAAGCAACCCAAGGAAAAGTTTAATTCTGCTCACAGCCTGAAGCTACAGTCCATGACATGGAAGTGACAGCAGCAAGAGCTTGGGGCAGCTGATGGCATTTTGTCCACAGTCAAGGAAGAAGAGAACAACAAATCCCAGTGCTCATTTCCACTCTCCTTTTTATTCTGTCCAGGAGACTGCATGAAATGTTGCCATCCACATTCAGAGAGGGACTTTCTACCTCAGTGGAGCTAACCAAGAAAATCCCTTTATAGGCATGCCCACAGGCCAACCTGACCTAGACAGTCCCTCTCAGAAGCTCCTTTCCTAGGTAATCTAGATGACATCAAGTTGACTAACTATCACACAGCCACTCCTACTGGTGACGGCCAAGCACTTTGCTCCTCCAATATGGACAACATGTGGCACTGTTAACTTTTCATCTCGGCCATTCAGGGGATTGCAGTTTTAGTTTTATTTCCGTAATGGCTGACACAGCTGAACACGTCTTCATGTGTTCCTTGAAGGCCCTATGAATGAATACATGTCTGTTTTGTCTAGCTTCCCTTTCAGTTTAACCTAGTTAAAAGAAGTAAGGTGCTCTTGGGGGCACCCAGGGAAAAATTCACTTCTGAGGATCCTTTGCCTGCCTGCATAGCTATAGGAGGCACATCCAGGAAGCAATGTCTTCATAGAGGTGTGAGCATGAGTTGCCTGAGTATTTCAGTCATGGGGGCCTTGACCCTCTCACCACTCCTCTCATTCCCAGCCTGCCCTGACATCCTCCTTAAACCATTCAGCTCCAGGGCTGATACCAGCTCCCAGGCCTGGCTTGGAGGGAAGGCTATCAGTTAGGCTTCTGTGCTATGAGGACAGCACACAGGAAAGGACTCGGCACTCTCAGATTGAGGTGGTCGCTGGTACAGGGGCCTGGGGCAGGCAGAGGGAGTGAGCAGGGGCCAGCTTTCAGACTTCTTGGGAAAGAATCGGAGAGATGAGGTTGCAGAGGAGCTGAGATTAGGGCTGATAGATAAGATGGGGCAGCATCTCTGCAGGTAGATGACAAGCTATTTGTATAGGGACTACAGGGAGGTAAGTTGAAACAACACAGGCACAAATACACAAATTATGAGTGTTCATGGAACATGGAGGGGAGGGCAGGGAAGGTGTTGGAAGCAGGATGACCATGCCCACTGTGTCCCTGCCCTCAGCACATGTACTGGACCATTCTGCAGCAGCTCACACACCACTCTGTCAATGGCTGCAACCTGAGGCCTGGGGACCTCTTGGCTTCTGGAACCATCAGTGGATCGGTGAGTCCCAGATTGTGTCAAGAGCTGCCCACATGGAGTGCCGAAGCTGAAGGTGGGCAGGTTGAGCAGTTCTGGAGTCAGAGAACGTTCCTACCACATGCAGACCACCTGTGTGAGGACAAGGCCCCTGCTTTCTGTCTCTCTAGAAAACAGAAGTCACCCTATCCCTCTGTTCCTTCCCAGGATGAGGTAGCCTCATGGCTGTACCCTTCTCACCTTCCCCAAAGCCACCATGAGCCTGGGGTGAGGTATACAACTTCAAGATGATGATGTGGGGTGCTGGATATTTTATTCTCACTCTGTAAGGTCCTGGCCATGCTGGCTGGGAGGTGACAGTCTCTACCCAGTGGGGAGTGTTGGGTATGACAGTTTAGGGTTGTGAGCTACAGGCTATAGAGTGAAAGTGCACTGAAGCAGGCTCCTGGACACACTGTAGGCACAGGATTCTGAACAGGGGAAGAGGAAGACACAGCCTGATGGGTCCCCAGGGCATTTCCACAGTGGCCTTCAGAGTTTTAGGGATCCCCAGGTCTCACTGCACTGTCCATACCAGAGCTGATGCATCACCAAGATATAAATATACATCACTCTTCCCCCTTTTACAAAGGATCCTGGAAGCTTTGGCTCCATGCTGGAACTGTCCTGGAGGGGAACAAAGGCCATCGAGCTGGGGCAGGGGCAAACCAGGACCTTCTTACTGGATGGAGATGAAGTCATCATAACAGGTGAGGACTGCCAAGCCCCACAGGTCAAAAGTGCCCACCTGGCCATGGAGCCAGCATCTCCCTCACACTTATCGGAATTCCTGGATTCTTTGTCTGCATGGTATATCCTGGGCTCCTTGGAACATCATGGTTAGTGTCTACACAGGAAAGACTGAGATCTGTTTCACATCCCTTTTTTCCCAGCAGTGACCCAGTAATGGTGGTGCCCTTGCTTTCTGGACTGTGTGCCAAACCATGGGCAGAGTCTGACCTGGGAGTCTGGTCAGGGAAGGTATGGCTAGGATAATGCCAGAGGCTTTTCAGCCGCCCCTTTCCAAAAGACTGGGGGCCTCGTATCTTTGGGGGTCATTCTGCCCGACACATATTAATGGCAACAAAGCTTACTTCCCAGCACTGCTATAGGATTATGCCAACAATTTTGCCCTTGGTGCCTGGCTGAGTCCTGTGGAAAGCATCCTGATGTTCTAGTGATAAGGGCACTGGCTCACACTGGAGCATCACACTTGTACAGGTGACACAGTGAAAGAACCAATTGTAGATGGAAAGTAATTTCTAACAAGTTGTGTCTGTACTGAACATGTCCAGACATTTTCCTGTCATTATTCCTAAGCCATACAGTGTTAACTATTGACCTGTCATTTATGTTGTATTAGGCATTGTAAGTCACCCCTAGATGATTGAAGCGAAGGGAGGATATATACAAATATATGCAAATAATGTACCCCTTGGTAACCTCAGTGGCTTGAGCTGCCACAGTTTTGCTGGGGGTTCCCTGGAGATCCTGAGGGTGAACTGTATTTACTGAATGTCTGCAGGGCCCAGCTGTGTTGACGGTATGTCTACTTCCATGATTTCATTTTATATTCTCCTCTGCCTTTTGGAAATGTGTCATTGCCCCAATTTTACGGAGTAGAAAACCTAGGTCGATAGAAGCGAGCTGACTCATGGCAGGTCACACAGCTGGGAAAGTCAGGATGCAGTTCCCCATGGGAGCAAATGCTCCAACTACCTTTATGCCAGTTTTGTGTCTGGTGTTTCTTCTGTGCCTGCCAGCCAATCCTACACGCTGGCTGTGGCCCTATGGATTGAGTGAAAGAGCTTTCTGGAGTGTTTGGTGTGGGAGAGAGGGAAGAAGGGCAAGAGAGAAGCAGAGGGAGTGGCATCTCTACTGTCACTATAGCAGGGTCTGAATAAGCCTCCTCTAGTAATACAGTCTTGTCTAGGCAGCTGTCAGGCCTGGAAGAAAGGAGTCTGGGGTGGAAGCAGATGGCCCCATGGTGTCCTTGACATTTATACCTCAGAGGGCAGAGAGAGTCTTTGCCGTTATGTGTTTGTGAAAAGCAGGATCCACAGGCACCCTGGCCTATCCTTCCATGGCCCTGTATATACTGTCTTCCAGCTTAACAGCTACCCTAGGTGTCTTGGACTCTGTCCTGTTTGCTTTCCCCTGACTTCTCTGTAACTAACCAGGTGTCTGGCTTCATGGAGCCCCCCCTTTTTTTGGTCTTTTTGAGACAGGGTCTCCCCGTAGCCTCAGCTATCCTAGAACTCACTGTGTAGACCAGGCTGGCTTCGAACTCACAAAGATCTGCCTGCCTCTGCCTCCCAAGTGCTGGGATTACAGGCATGTGCCACCACACCCGGCCTCATGGAGCCCTTTTTAACTGCCTTCTCAGGGTGCCACCCCCAACAGCCTCACTGAGCAGAGCCAACCAATGCATGTCACATCTCTTTAGTGAGCTCCTTCTTACTCATCAAAGTTCAGCTCACATGTTCCTTCTTTCTGCACCCTGATGCTGCTCTATCAGTACCCTGGAGGATCCAACCTCCATCTCTTATCTGGATCTGCTGTTCCATTAACAGGCCCCTCCTCTGGGACTGGAACAGGC
Source organism: Nannospalax galili (assembly GCF_000622305.1). Taxonomy (NCBI): domain Eukaryota; kingdom Metazoa; phylum Chordata; class Mammalia; order Rodentia; family Spalacidae; genus Nannospalax; species Nannospalax galili. Next base: position 1,089,354 of record NW_008355786.1, on the reverse strand, counting down.
TTCTCCCCTTTGCCTTAGTGTCACTCTTGTTGAGATAGAATCAAGTGAATGAAGCCATAGTTGAGGAACTTTCTGTAGTAGCTTCTTTATCTTGAATGTTACCCAAGTGTTGCACCTGACTATTGCAGTCATAGAAGATGAGAACTGCCATCCCCTATAACATAGAAGGCTGAGTTCTGAGGGAACATATTACCCCATCACTCAGCTCAACAATCATAACTATTGACACTTTGAGGGCCTTTACCATGGGCCAGGACCTGTCCTTAGAGTTTGTTACTTATGAATCCACATGATCCTTGCAGCAGGCCTGTGTAATACAGTTGTCATTAGACCCATTTACAGATGTGGAATTTGAGGTCTCAAAGGATGGGAGGTGACAGAGCCTATGGATGGAGGAGACACCTTGAACTCAGGGAGTCTGGCCTCAGGTTCATTTGCAGACCTAGGACTTGAACCTAGACCCATTGGGGAGCTGAGCTCACTTGGGAAGGCTGTGGAGCATGCCAATGATGCTGGGGATTCCTGAATGTGGGACATGCCTGGGGCTCCAGTTCAAGTGCTCCTAGGAGGCTCACACATATGTTATGCTGATGTGCCTGCCTGCCTCAGGCCCAGTTCCAGGCCTGTGCTACCTGGCTCTGCAGCCACATGCGGCTGGCTTCACGGAGACCCTGGCTCTGTGACTGACCCTGGTTCCTCTGTTCCAGGTTACTGCCAGGGGGATGGCTACCATATTGGTTTTGGCCAATGTGCTGGGAAAGTACTGCCAGCCCTCTCGCCAGCCTGAGACTCCAGAAACCGTGGACCAGAGCCTCGCCTGCTGGTGACCATGCTGCATCTGCCCCTCATTCATGAGTGAATAAAGCCACCGTACTCGTGGGGAATGCAGCAGATTCCCCCAGTCTTTGATTCTGTCCAGCTGGTCAGTGTGTGCTGTTCTTGTGGAGATTAGCTAATCTCTTTCAAGAGTGAGGCTGAAGGTCATGGTGAAATTCGTTACCAGTGCTCAGTACTCCCTGGAATGTGGGAAGAGGATGCCCCCTGGAGTATTTTGGGTTCCCTACAGAGATACAACCATGGTATGTGTTTGTGTGTGTGTTTGTGTGTGTGTGTGTGTGTGTGTGTGTGTGTGTGTAGTTGAAGGGAGGGGGAGAGAAAATAAGAGAAAAACTCGTGATTCTAGAGACTTCAAGTTGAAAATCTGCAGTGTAGGTTACCTGGCAAGACCCTCTTTTCCCTTGTGGCTGTCACCATGGTACCATTTCCTAGATTCACACCTGAGCTGGGGACAGGATGCACAAGAGGCCTGGGGCTCACTTGTCCCCCTTCATACCTGTCAGAGTCCAGAAGCAACATTGCCTGGGGTCTTTTGCCCCCACTGTACATGGTAGCCCTGGCCTGGATTCTGGGTGACCACAGGGGACCAAGGTACCCATGACCCTTCTTGGGCCAGGTGAATGAGAGTGCAGGCCTGTTCATTAATCATGCCGTTCATTCATTTATTCATTCGTGTTTTATGAGAGCCTTCTGTATATAAGGCACTATTCTGGATGAGAGGCACAACCCAAGCTCTTCCATTAGTGGAGGGAGACAATAGCTGTCCGTAACTCCAATTCCAGGGGATCCAACAGCCTCTTCTGTCCTCCATGGGCATTGCATGACACAGGTGCACTTGCCTACATGCAGGCAATACATGCATACACATAAAAAATAAAAATAATAAATAAAATATTTTAAAAATAGACAACAAGAAGATGAAGTTACTGTATGACTTTTCCGAAGGAGACATGAAAAAATGTGTAATTCCCAAAGATGGGACACTAAAGACAGACCAGAGAAACATTTCCACTGAAGTCTAGCTTGATGAACAAGTGAGTTTGTTGGTGTTACTTTCAGGAGGTGTTACTTTCAGGAGCTTGGTTAACTGAAAGGCCACTGAAATGCCCACTGGGTGACTACTCACGGAAACTCACTGTGTAACATGCAGGCAGCGACACAATGGAAGAGTCTCCTCAAGCAACTGTTTTGTGCTTATATAACTTCTGGAAACCACTTCATGAGCTTTATAACTTTCTGACCTTCCTGTATCTTGTAAGTTTCTTGAGCCTCTCAAGTTTTGTTAGCTTCCCAAATCCTGTGAACACTCTTCTTGCCTCCAGGAAGGAATACTTCATTTGTAGGGAATGGCACAATACTCCACTGTCTCTTGCATTCCCTCCTCTGAAATGTTCCCTGAGCCTTAGAGATAGATGTCTAATGATTACTTTCTTCTACTTGTATTGGAGAATTGGACCAAAGTGCCACAGCAACAGTCACTCTCAGCAGTTTGACTCTTATGAGACTCCAAGAAAAATTCCACCCACTAGAAAAGAAAAAAAAAAAAAACTTCCCCCTATGATAGAGGCTGTTAATAGCAGTAATCTAGGAATGTAAGCACAGATGTTTAGAAGTCACAGCACTTCCAAACATGGGTTCCCTCTTGTGGAGTGGGCCTTTACTCTAACTAGAAAGCAGTTGGTTGCCCATATAACAGTCATGCCACTCTTGCACTAGTGGACACACCTTGCCTGACATGTTGATAATGTGATACACAAGGTCTGTAACCAAACAAGGACTATCAATGAACTCCCCTTGAGGACTTTCTAGCCACTTTTTGGTGCTACAGAAGCCACCCATCAGAGACAGAGCCTCCAGCTCAGTCCTAGCTTAATTTCTTCAGGTCTTGTAGTCAAAGTGTGTGGTACTTTCAGCAATAAAGGAAGCATGCAACTAACAGTAGTGGTTATAGCAGGATGCAGTGTGATAGACAGATGGTAACAAGTCCTGTGGGACATAGGGGTATAGGTACTCTTGCACACAGGGCAGTTAGAGGACATCTTAGTGCTTTAGGTTCCCAGTACTTTTCTTCTGGAACAGAGGGATGCAAGAGAGATGCTGAATTGGTGTTGGGGGCCAGAATGCTCTATGCAGAGGGCCCAGGCAGGACAAAGCTCTAAGGAGGAATATATTATTGTTTTTAAGGGACTCCAGAGGCTGGCACTTACTCTCACAGAAACTCATTTGGTGCCAGGAAGGCTGGAGTTGGTATAGCAGCTCCCCCATGTCATGAAGGATACCGCTTATGCTCTGTCATCATCATCAGCATGTGGTTTTCGGCCACAAGGTCACCTCCTGGTTTAAAAATGGCTGCTGGACCTTTAAATGCCAGCATACTAAATTCCATGCCAACAGAAAGAGAAAACAGAAATGACTTGAACTAAAGGTCTAGGGCCAGTGTCCAGCAGTTATAACAACTTGTCTTGTGCTCAGTAAAGTCTGAGAATCACTGTGCTAGAAAATCTTTTCTTTTGTATCCCAATCAGTAAGGTAACTGAAGAAGTTCACCTTCACCTGTCAGGAGAGCATGGTGAATTGAACTGTCCCCTCCAGGGCTAGTCAGTTCACTTGCTCTCTGTTACATGATGAAGGTCAGGACTTCGGCGTCTTGGCAGCTCATGGAATTTCAAGAGCACCTGTCATATTGATGATACTGTTTATTGAATCTGACAAATTGGCACAAGTAAGCTCTGTAGATGACATATACTAACCAGTGGGGAGAGACTTTTGTGGAAGTTTAGGTACCCCATGTTGTCCTTTCTTGAGTCCTGGCCATCTGGGATGTGATGGGAAATCCCTCATGAGAAGCAATCACTTCATTGTGTCACCTGTGAAGAAGGGAGACAGTGGGAGGTGTCTCTGGATCTTTGGGGTAATGTGTAGAAAGTTTGTGTGAGCTTCTGGCTCATTTGCTGGATACATATGTCATAGGCTTCTGGTATCGAATGGGGCCCAAGGTGGTGAGTGAAGTCTCTAAAGCTTATCATGGCCATGCTGAAGCTACCCTGCCATTTATACCCAAAGTTTCAGAGGTTCTAGAAGAATCTGGCAGTAGGGGATGCTGTCTGAAGCATTCAGACACCCAGTCACAGAGTTGAACCAACTTTAGCATTGGGAGAGAGGCCCATAGCAGGCCCCAGTGAGACACCTGGGGATACATCTGGGGATTTATTCTAACTCATTTCATTTGTGCTGATAACTGGAATGCCACAGACTAGGCAGTTTGAAATGAATGGAAGTGTACTTATCTCATGATTAGGAGGCTAGAAAGTCCAAGATCAAGGAGATGAGACCTGGTCAGGGCCTTCTTACATCACAAATGGGACAGTGTCACATAAGTGAGGAAAAAAAGTGGACCAACTCCCCCTTTTATAATTATCCTATGCTAACAGCTGTAACCCATTCACTGTGCCCCTGTGGCCCAGCCACTTCTCATGAGGCCCCACCCCTGGCACCTTTGCACTAGGGTCAAGTTTCCATTGCCTGGCCTCTGGTGGAGATGTTCAGATTGAAACCCTTCATCTCAATCAAGTTCCCACACAGACCTCACCCATGGAGTCACCGGTGGGTGTGCAGCTGCAGCTTCACTTCTGGGAGACACACTGCTTTTCCAAGGGCCTCATCCCCCAAAAGTGGTGAGTACAAGTGGAGTTTAGAACAGCCTGTGGCAAACCTAGTTTCAGTGGCTGACCTACAGGAAGCAACTCATTTTTCTACTTTATTATATTGTATTATTATTATTATTATTATTTTATTATTATTGTCTTTTTTGAGAAAGGGTCTCTCTGTAGCCCCAGCTGGCCTGGAACTCACTATATAGACCAGGCTAGCCTTGAACTCACAGAGATCCCCCTGCCTCTGCCTCTCGAGTGCTGGGATTAAAGGCATGCACCACCACGCCCAGCCTACTTTATTTTTTTAAAAATTGACACATAAAATTGTACATATTTCTAGCATATCATGATGTTTTGATATGTGTATCTATTGTGCAGTGCCCAGATCCAGGTATCACATAAGTCTTTGTATCACTGCAAACATTGCTTCTTTGTGGTAGAAGCATTCAGCATACTTTCTCCTGGCTCCTTTGAAATATGTAGTATGGTATGGTACAGTAGCAGACCAGAACTTATTTCTCTAACTGTAACAAAGTACCTGGTGATCAGCCTCCCTACCCCGTCTCTGGAAACCACCATTCTGCTCTCAGCCTCCAGGACTCCGCATGTGAGATCACAAGTACTTGTCTTTCTGTGCTTTGCTCATTACCCTGAATGGTCTCCAGTCCCATCCATGTTCTTGTGACAGGACTTAATCCTTTCTATGGATGAACTGGATTCCACTGTGCTTAGGTCCCACATTATCTTCATCCGTTCATCCACTGACGTACACTTCCAGGTTTCCATCTCTCGGGTGGCTGTTGTGAATAGTGCTGTAATCAATATGGGAATGAAGAACCATTTGAAATACTGATTTCATTTCCTTTGGAGATATTCCCAATGTGGGATCATATGGCACTTATAGTCTTCATTTATGAGGAACTTCCATATTGTTTCCAGAATGGCTGTGCTAGCATAGTTTCTTGCCAACAGTGTATGAGTCCTATCACTGCTAAAACCTAATAGCTCACATGGGGAATTGAATTTTCCACCCTTATAACTGCAGGCTTGCTGGGTTGGGAATCTGTGATGACTCAGAAGGAATTCTTCCATCAGCGAGTGTGGTGGGGGTCTGGTATATTGGAAGCTAAGATGGCACTATGCCATTTGGGGTTTACTGTGTAAACCAATGGGTGGGAAAAAGGATCACTGCAGTCAGGTAATTTGTCCCATCACCAAGGAGTGATGGGACTAACTAGTATACCATGGGGGTGAAGGGGACTCCCCCTGAAAGGAGCCAGGGACACACTGGGGTACTTTATATCTCTGGAACCCTACATCTCCATTCTGGAAGTCTAGGGTTCAGCTGCCTAACAAGCTCTGCAGAGATGCTGATACTGCCTGTCCTGGGACGACAGGGAGCAGTGCCCCAGAGCACCTGCTGTTCTCTCCTGAGAGTTCTGAAGTGCTTCCAGTGAGATCTGCGTAGCTTCTTCCTAAAGTTTTTGGGAATGTAGAGCTTCAATTAAGTTAGGGCAAGAATTTAGAGGTAAACTGCTCCTATAGCTGAGGGACTACAGAGGTGGAGGCGGTACAGAGTGAAGACAACTGGTGTCCACCCCAGGCCTGTGACCAGTGCAAGAGGAGGCATGCTAGCCACTCTACCCTATGTTCAGTGTTTTCACTGACACCTAGTGGTGGCTATGCTCCAGTTTAAGTTCCAGGTGAGAGTAGGACACAACTGACATTATCCTAGATGATATGGTGGCCACAGGACTGCTTTCCTTATGTTAGGGACAATTTTGCTTCTCCTAAGCAAATAGATGGTGGGTGTTGCTCAGGCGGACTGTGCTGTTTATTTTTTGGTCACTCCACTGTGCATGTGTACATGGATCATACATACTCAGCGACCTCACCCTTTAGTTTCTGTCATTTTTTGGTTAGCAGGAGACCTAGACAGGGGGATGGAAGGCAGGAGGTAAGAAGTCTCCCCAACTCTTTTCTTGCTGGTCTTCAGTTTTAGAAATGCTTTTTATCTGGTGCTGGGGATTAGACCTAGGATCTCAAGCACCTAGGCAAGTGTCCTACCACTGAGCTATAGTCCAGCCCTTGGCAGAGCTCCTCTTGATTAACTCTGCCATGCAACAGCCCTTGCTGGGACTTGGTCACTCTTTCTTGCTTCTTCAGGCCAAAGTGACTCTGACTTCCCATCACAGCCTGTCTTTGGATATCTGACACTGTGTTTCTCAGAACCTTGACCAACCTTGATGAAGAGTCTTTCATTAATTTAATTAGCTCTGTTAATACTATAAGTGTGGCAGCATCTCTTGCTAGCCACTGATGAGTACAGAGAGTCCTCCCTAGAGGGAGGGTCTTAGCAGATGACTGTCATGGATATATGGAATCAGGGCAGAAGCGGGAGTGGTTGAGGCTGTCTTTCTGAACAGAAAGAACCTGTATGCATGCCAGGATTGACCGAGAGAATTCAGCGTGGGCACTGCTCAGCAGCCTGGTCCATAGGCCACAGAGACCACTATGGATGTTATCCATCCTGCAAGAGAGAACCAGTCCTCAACAGCAAGGCCAACAGGGTAGGGACTCTTGTGGACACTTGGCTTTGTAGTTCTCTCTACATATACTTGAAAGTAGGCCTGATTTCTTTTGGTAGCTTCTGAGATCATGGGATAACTTTGTGAGATGGAAAGACACTGGTTTTTCATTTCGTAAGGACGTGTGGGGCTGGGGGCACAGTTCAGTAGCAGAGCACCCGCCTAGCATGCACAAGGCCCTAAATTCCATTCCCAATACCACAAATCTCCCTAAACCCTATGTGGATATTTGAGCAATAAAGTGACATGGCTCTGATGGAAATTGCTATGCCACACTGGTAAAGCTGGGTCCCATCACTCACATCAGGTCCTGAGCATGCCCTAGGGCCACCTTCTTCCTGGAAACTGTATCTGGAGTTCCTGTTTTTGTATATTTTGCCACCTCACTTGTTTCTGGGACCCCTGGGCCCTTTCTGGATGATATTCCCTCAGTGTCCATTGCACAGCTGTCCTTACTGTTCTAATTACACAGCCACAAAAGGGCTGTGTATGTGCCTTTGCTGAGGGCTTCGGGGACCTTTGCACAGCACATTACTGGCTGCAACTTGAACTTGGCTGCTGGATGCCTTTGTTGGGAGAATCTATCACTTGTCCTCTGCCCTGTGGTTTTCCTTCTGTCTGGCTTGTGCTGACTCTACAGGCATCGTTTTCTTTGCCTTCTCTTCACTGCCTCTCTGCCAACTTCCGATCTTCAGCACTTCCACAATTTCTTTTGCTGGAGTGTTTACCTCTTTATTCACAACCCCAGCCTTTCTCTCAGCTAGCAAAAACTGGTGAGGATGCTTGTGATTCTTTGTTCCCCTTCCCATGGTTAAATGACAGAGATGTGGCCCTCCCTTTCCTTCTTGTGTGTCTCTGAGAGAGAGGGTGCACCATAGATCTGCCTTCTCCCTTCTCTTGTGCAAGCATCAAGCTCAGCACAGCTGCTTTTACCTTTTTTCCCTCTTCGTAAGTGTATAATGGGAAAACAAAAGAAGTATTTCCTAGGAGTCTGCATTGTTAGGTACACGAATGAGAGGGTCCTGTTTCTTCTTATACCTTCAAAATGATTTAAAAGGGGATTTGGGAGTTGGCTCAGGGGGTGAGTTCTTCCTTTGCAAGCGTAAAGACCTGAGTTTGGATCATCAGAACCCATGTAAAAGCTGGGAGGGCACAGTAGCACCCACCTACCATTCTAGTGCTCCTGTGATGAGATGGGCGGTGGAGACAGGAGAGTCCCCAGAAGCTCGCAGGCCAGCTAGCCTGGCATGTGAAGTGGTAAACAAGGGACAAGACCCTGACTCAAACAAGGAAGGTGAGGACCAACACCCAAGGCTGTCCTCTGACCTCTGCATGCACCGTGGCACATGCACACATCCTCACTTACATAATCAAAGTGCACACATCAGAGAGAGAGGAGAGAGAGAGAGAGAGAGAGAGAGAGGAGAGGAGAGAGAGGAACATGAAGACAGAAGCAGCAATGAAAACCTACTTGTAAGGTGATGTTGAATGGGCATATGAAGCGCTACCACTGAAGGTACTTATGGACAAATTCAGCTCGCATAAGGATGAGAATGAGAAAGGAACATGGGGGCCTGGAGAGATGGCTCAGCGGTTAAGAACACTGACTGTTCTTACAGAAGACCCAGGTTTGAATCCCAGCACCTACATAGCAGCTAACAACTGTCCATAACTTTAGTTCCAGGGGATCCGACAACTCTTCTGTCTTCCGCGGGCATTGCACGACACGGGTGCACTTACCTACATACAAGCAATACACACATACAAATTAAAATAATAAAATATTTTTTTAAAAAAGAAAGGAATATGGGGCACAGAATAGAAACCACTGCTGTGTTTCCTTGTTGGAGACTTGACTAAAGGGGTTTTTAAGTTCCCTCTTGTCTGAGCTGTTATTTCCTTTTGCCATTAAAAATAACATGGATATAGAGAATCCAGGCCAGCTGGGGCTATAGGGAGACCCTGTCTCAAAAAGACCCCCCCCCAAAAAAAGGATAAGGTGGGAAATACAAGTGGATCTAGGTGTGGGAAGTTATCTGAGACCAGGGACCCTAGGCAGTGTCTGGGGGGCTCTGGCTAATGTAGGTTCCTGGGCTCCATCTGTAGGTCTGAAGAGGGCCATGATTTGGGATTTCTAGCAAGCTTTTCATGTGCAGGTGCAGTTTGTCCTTCAGGCTCAGTCTGAGGAGCACAGCCTGGGGCATCCTGAGAGCTCTGAAGATCTCCCAGGGAGGCTCTTCAGATCTCCTCTCCTTCCTGCTGCTCTGTCATTAGTAGCTGGATACAAACCCTGATTGACATTGCAAACCCATCCCAAGGTGGGCTTCCCACAGAAGTGCCTGCTGTCTCTGGGGTAGGTTTCCCAGGAATGCTGCCTCTGGGCAGGACGTGATGCCTCAGAGCCCCTGGTTCAGTTCCTTCTGGCCACTTGTCTTTGATAACTCTGTGTGTGTGTGTGTGTGTGTGTTTGTGTGCATCCTACAGATGCACCATTCCCAGAAAAGCCACCTCGACAGCTTCTGTCCACTTCCAGGCCTCACTTACTGGTGACAGTTCTGTGGAAACCCATTCTCCAGGTGACCTGGGGTAGGATGGGAACCTGTGGCTGGGGTGTGGATGATGGAGGAGGCCTGCCTGGGGTCTCCACAGCACAGTTCCCTTTTGATGGGGACTTCAGGCCCTGTCCTGGAAGAATGCAATAGATGCACCTCATATTTGTGAAGAAACTAGTGATAATGCCAATGATGTGAACCAACAGACCCCATATCCCTTATGTCAGGTGTGGGAGAGGTCACTGTGAATGCACCCCACCTCCTCCCCCAGTGGTACTATTGGGAGCTCTGGTCTGTGAGGTTCTGCAGGGAGTGGGGCCCCAGGCTCTACTCATCCCAGCTCAGGTCCTGGATTCTTCTAGGGTGGTAGATACAGGAAAGGACACTCATGTTTGCTTGCCTTCTCCCATTCTATCCCCACAACAGCCTTGTGAGGTAGATGTTACTCCCCCATTTTATAGATGAGGAAACTGGAGCTCAACACATGCTAGGTTATTTATAGGTCATATAACAAGGAAGCAGTGAAGTTGGAGTTGGGAGTTGAAGGGTGGTTTGTGGGCTCTGACCTAGAGTCCTTGCAGCAAGGTCATGTATAGATGTAGGTGATAATGGGTAGAGAAGAGGGAGGACCAGAACACTTCCTCTCCTGTGCTTCCATTCACATGATGGGAATGCAGAAAGGAAGGAAGGAAGGGAACACGGGAGGGAGGGAGGGAGGGAAGGAAGGAGGGAGGAAGGAAGGGAGAAAGGGAAAAAAGGAGGGAGGGAAGGAAAGAGGGGAAAGAGCCATCTTACAATGAGGAAACTGAGGCACCAAGAGGTGAGGTGACTTGCTCAAAGTCACACAGCCTTTGAATGGCTGAAACAAGACTAAAGCCTGGATCCTGCCTGGAGCTCCTGGGCTGTGCAGCTTCAGAAGGTTGCAGGGTGATGTAATTTATGTGAGAAATTTGTGAGAAAGTTAAATATACAACAAAAAGAGACATTGGTCAGTCATGATGTAGACACCAGTATACTCGAAGTCATGGGAAGAGCCACAGCATCTGGAGGCAGAAGGTACTTGTGCTATCGTATGAAGCTATGCAGCATCATGCATATGATATGGATTTGACTAAAAAATTTCCTGTACAAAAGACTGAAAGAAATATATCAAAATGATGGCTTCTGGGAGGCAGGATTACAAGTGCTTGTCACCTCCATTTCCTTCTATTTATATTTTCTCAAGTGTCTAAAATGCACAGTTCATTTTTAACAGGAAGAATATATCCCTACATATTTTAGTTAAAAAAAAACCCAAAACACTGTTTGAAAATAGCTGTGTGCCTTGTGAGAATTTGCAGTGGAGGCTGTTCAAACCTCATTTCACCATTCCTGCCCCTCCACTGCTAGGCCATGGGGAAGTAGCCTGGGCGACCTCCTTGTGCTGTGCATTTGAAGGACAGTATCCTCCTGACTGTTGTCTGCCCAAGGTGTCTGTTCTTGGTTCAATTCCCAAAGATGCATAGGCACCCAGGCGGGAAACCATCACTTTGCAGTTCCATGGTGGAGTCCCAGGCTGGATCCCAGTCCGCAATCTTGACCCAGTGCTCTTCTCCCTAGGCTGTCCCAGGTTTCTGCTGCCCAGACATCTGGGCATTTCCTTCTGGCAGCCATGGTGGAGCTGGTAAGGTAAAGGTGAGCCTTCTCTATCTTCGAGGGACCACAGCCATTCCCTGCTTCCGAGCACTTGCAGGCTGGTGACCAGGGGATGTAGATGTGCATGCTGGGGCACCATGGCCTTCCCCGTGCCTCAGTCATCCAGGTGCTGCTCCTCCCAGGTAGATGTGGGGATAGCACTGTAGGGGTCCATGATAACCTTGGCACAGCGGATGATCATGACCACGAGGAAGAGGCAGAGGAAGACAAAGCAAGCCAAGGTCAGTCCCTTGTCCACGTCCACATAGACAGGCTCGGGGGTAGGTTCCTCCATCTTGGGGCAGTGACTGTGAGCTCCAGGGGTTCCGGCCTGACTGGTACCATTTTCCACCCCTGTAGAGAGAACCAGTCAGTGAGGAAGTCAGGGCCACTTGTCTGGGGGCGGTGGGAAGTTTACCAACCCCTATCCCTCTTTATCCAACCCCAAGAGCAGGAGTTTACTGCTCAGGGCACCCATCTTAGGGCCACCTCATGATTACAGCCCTAGACCTTGCAGCCAATCCATATTTCCAGCAGGGTGCATCCCTGGGTAGGGCAGCAGTGGTGATAGTGACTCTTAGCAAGACAGGTGGAGTGGGCTGAGGGAGCAGCTTGGGGTCCATGCCCTATAGCTGCCTCCACTCCTCAAGCCCTTCAGGAAGACATGAGGGAGATACTCTGCTCTCAGCCAATCCACTGGCTAAGCATGCTCAAAACATTTTAAAAAGTAGGTGGTGAAGATTTTTTTTTAATTCAACAGAACCTGGGTTTCTAAAGAAACCGAATGCTGAACACAGGACAGGCAAGAAGAGCCACTGCAGTGGTGAGGCGGACGCAGAAGGACCACATCCTGGTTCCCTCTACAGCTTCCAGAAACTCTGCAGGGCTTGTGCTGGGGCTTATCACACCTGGAAAGGTGCAGGTGTGACGGGAGGTGCTGTTGGAGCAGTTAGGCAGGCCCTAGCCCAGTTCTGCTGCTGCAGCAGGTCTGAGGAGCATCACTCAAACATTTGGGGGTGATTTGCTGACTTTCCAGACCAGTGCTCTTCCTCCTAAGTGCAGGAGAGTAGACCTGCTTCATAGGCACATGTGCATGAAATGCAATCAGTCCTGCATGAGAAAATCCAGCACAGTCCTTAGCCTTCAGGGGCTGGCCAGGCAGCAAAATGGTGGACTGACATGGGTCTGGGGCAGGCAAGGAGGGGACAGGTCTGCTGCAGGGGCAGAGAGCTTAAGGATGAAGGGACACCCTGCTTTCTACACAAGCTTTTTGTAAATGTGGAAGCTGAGTCACAGAGCAGGGAAATGCCTTAGCCAAGGCCTCACACCCAACCTTGAAGCAGCCTCGTTTCCCTTTAGAACTTGTGTCTGTCCTCTCCCACCCCTCGGACACACCTGCCAGCTGGAGAGGTCACCACTTCAGGAGGACCTGGGGCTGAGCCGTTTCAGGAACGAAGGCAGAGGGCTGAACAGCTTGAGCCAATGAGACATTGTGCATCTTAGAGAGCAGTGTGCTGGGGGCTAGAACAGAAGGACAGAGGACTGGTTATTCTGGAGACTTCGGCCCCAATGGTGACCATGACTGCACAGGCAGGAAGGGCACCCTGAAGCCCCTGTATACTTCCTGGGCTCATGCTGGACTTTTCCCTTCTCTACTTTCTTTTTTAGAAAATTTCATTTTTTAGGTGTAGTGGCACACGCCTTTAATCCTACCACTTGGGAAGCAAGAAGCAGGTGGATCTCTGTGAGTTCAAGGCCAGCCTGGTCTATATAGTGAGTTTCAGGCCAGCTGAGGCTACAGGGAGACCCTGTCTCAAAAAAAGACAAATTAATTAATTAATTAATTAATTTGATTTTTAAAAATTAGCCTACAAAGATGGGTTTCATTATGGCATTTTCATACATACTTTGCTTTTGTGATCTTTTCTCCTTCCCCCACCCCTCAAACCCCTGTTCTTGAGCACTATGGTCCCCTCTGGCTTCACGTCACTTTTATTCTCTTACCCTCTTTTCCTTCCCCTCCCTAATCCTCCCTTATGATTTCTTTTTCCCCTTTCTAGTTTCATGAGCTACGTTCATATCCCTCTATATATCTGTACATATGTGAAAATAAGTGTAGGACTCTCATATGAGAGAAAACAGGTAGTATTTGTCTTTCTGCATCTGTGATACATCACTTTACAATGATTTCCAGTTGTGTCCATTTTCCTGCCAAATTAATGACTAATGTTTCTTTATGGCTGAACCAAATCCCATTGTGTATGTGCCATGTTTCCTTCATCCACTCGCTTGCTGATGGACATGTACACAGGCTGATTTCGTGCCTTAGCTACTGTGAATAGTGCAACAGTGAACATGGGTGTGCAAGTGTCTCTGTGGTATGTGGTTGACTTTGAGCCCTTCGGGGTTATACCCAGGACTCTTTATTTCTGCCAAGTTTGGGGGAAATGTTTTTGAGAAAATGTTTTTCTCAACATTCTCAAAATTATAGAAGTTGAAAAGATTGCAACATACATAGTTATCCACCCATCTATCCTCCTTATTTTTGAATGCGTTTTGTAAGATACAGATATAGGGACCCTTCACCCTCAGAGCACTGCAGCATGCATAGCAATAGCTAGACTTCGACACTGGTTTATTTTCTAGCTTCTTTCTTATTCTATTATTGTTTGTTTGGAGAGAGAGAGACAGAGAGACAGAGAGAGAGACAGAGAGAGAGAATATGATATACATGTGCTATGACTCACACGTAGTGAGATCAGAGGACAACTTGTGGGAGTCAGTTCTCTCCTTCCACCATGTAGGTTCTGGGGATCAACCTCAGATCATCAGGTTCAGCAGCAAGCACCTTTACCCACTGAGCCATCTCACCAGCCCTGTTTATAATTCCTTAAAGGGGAAATTTACATAGGGTGAAACACACAAATATGCATCTTTTTGTTCTTGTTTTGTTTTTCAGAAACAGGCTTTTGCTCTAGCCCAGACTGGTCTGTGGCTATGTACGTAGCACAGTCCTCTTACCTCAACCTCTCAAGTGCACCACCACACAGGGCCATGATGTGTGTGACAGATGCGTACACCCTTGTAACTCTCAGAGTGTATTTAGTTTTCATTTCTCACTGTGAATGCAGTTAAATAACTTTCTGTAAGTTTAAGCTCCACTGCGTTTCTCTTTGTGTGAGGTCAATACCATTTATCTACTTTTCAAGTTCTATCTTATACTTTTGTTGTTGTTTTGCAGTGATGGGATCAGATCTTCGGCTTTGTTTAAAATTATTTTATTTATTATTTTTATTTTTTATGTGAAGGAGTGTATTGCCTGCATGTATGTGAGCACACCCGTGTTGTGCAATGCCACGGAGGTCAGAAGAGGGCTTCGGATTTCCCTGGAACTGGAGGTAAGGTCGGTTCGTAGCTGCCATGTGGGTGCTGGGAATCGAACCCAGGTTCTCTGCAAGAGCTGTCAGTGCTCTTAACCACCTCTCCACCCCAGACCTTCAGCTTTGTACACACTAGGCAAGCACGCTACCGCTGAGTCACATTCCCAGCCTCTTTCTACTAGATCTGTTTTTAATTTTAAGTAATTAATTATTTATTTATGGTGTGCATGTGTTTTGCATGTGCATGTCAGGGCATGCCTGTGGAGGAGTCAGTTCTCTCCTACCACGTGGGGCCCAGGAATTGATCTTGTCCTTTCCTGCCCAGCCATCCCATCGGCTGTTTTTCTACAAGATTTTTCATTGCTCTCCTTCTGGACTTGGAAGTAGAGTTACAATAAGCATATTCATTTCATTAGTTTGATATTTATTTGTGTTTCTTCCTTTATCCTGATTCCTCTTGTCTCTCCACTGCCCAGCTTTGGTCATTGGCATTAGCTTCTCTTATTTACTTTTACTTTTCAATAATAATTCTGATATGTAGATTTTCTGCAGGTCTGCTTCTACTGTTTATTTCTTCATTTGGTCCTTTTTTAAAAACATACTTGATGCAAATTCCCATGGACTACTGAACACGGATGTGAATCACTGCAGGACTCTGGGTGTTCTCATGCACATAGGGCTCCCTTTCCCTCTGCGATGCCCCTGGGGTGAGGCAGAGCATCTTAACCCGGTGGAGCCAACTCCTGGGTCTCCCTCATTGCAAACAAGCCCAGTGTCTACCTCTGGTTTGACTATATAGTTCCGTATGTTGTTCACCATAGTTCCATGTTGGGAATCAGGAGTACGTCCTTGAATTTTTTTCCTTCTTAGCTTGTCTTGAATTCTGGGTTTTTTGTTTTGTTTTGTTTTGTTTTGTTTTACTCAGTGCCTTGAGACAAAACTGGGAAGAGGGTTCAGGGCCATGCCACAGCTGGGGTTTGATCTGTGCAGTGGGAGGATAAACACGACACCTAAGAGTTTTGGTTATCTACTAATAGTAATATCTTCTACTGATTGTCTGGCCATGCTAATGAGAAGAAAATGTATGTCTGGTCAAAAATTCACTGCTCTTTTGTTGGGATTTTTAAAAACTATTTTAACTGACACAATAACTGTGCATGGAATTACTGTGCTATTTTGATATGTGTATCTAATGTGCGGTGTCCAATCAAAGTGATTCATGTATTCATCATCTCCAGCATCACTGCCTTGAGTTGGAAATAGCTGAAATAACTTCTAGTGATTTTGAAATATACAATGACTAATGACAATTGCAGTCACAATACTGTGCTACAGAACACTAGAACTTACTCCTATTTAAGTATATTTTTGCTCCCCATAACCAACTTGTCTGGCAACCCCTCCTCTACTCCCTTCTCTTATGTGCTCAGCTTACTTAGCTTTCACCTATGAGGAGAAAAGTATACTATTTGCCTTTTTATACTTGTATTATTTCACTTAGTATAACCTTCTACAGTTTCATTCATTTTGTTAAAAGTGACAAGATCTTTCTTTAGGGCTTAATAGTATTCCATTGTGTGCATATACTACATTTTCTTTTTTATATGCCAATAGACACCTAAACTGATTACTCTGGGATTTTGAAAAAAATTGTTCATGGAAGCATCGTTGTAATGGTGAGAATCAGGGAACAGAATTAATTTTTGTCAATTATGGAATGGTCAAGATAGTCATGGCATATCTATGTCATAGAATATTCTAAGGCAGTTAAAAGAAAACATGCACATGCACATACATACAAAAGAAGGTGAGGATAGCTTGTTAAGTGAAAGAGTAAGTTGAGGAACCAATGTGACATGCCATTCATATAAAACCAAAAGGAACCTTGCATTTCTGTATGCGCCTATGCTTGTGGGAGACCTGGTTGTTCTCGGTGTGAGGTCAAGACCTGTTCCAGCCTTGATTGCTTTATTGTTTGAGAAATTTAAGAATAAGAAAAGCAAATAACACAGAAGACACCCACATCTATGGTGTAGAATTTGCAGTTACTATGGGATCGTATTTGCTTTGTCTTTTCTTTTTAAAGAAACGAACCCTCGTGTTGTAACTCCCAACCTTCAGAAACTCTCCCCTCACTATTGTGAGTGTGGCGTGCATGTTTTCCAGAGCCCCCAGTATTCCTTGCACTATACTTTGAAAACAGGATCTAGCTCAGCTCCCTCCATTTCACAAAGGAAGATATTTGGTGGAGGGAGAGGAAGGGCTTGTTTGCTTGGGGTCTCAAAGTAATATCTGGACTTGGGGCATCCTGTGATTCTGCCACCTCTCTCCAGGCTTCAGGCCCTGCAGCATGGCCTCTACTTGGTCACTGAGTGACTCTCAGGGACAGACAGGACTCAGTTGTCTGGTTTCTCAAGTGCTAACTCTGATTGATGTTCTCTGCACAATCTGTCTCAAGTTAGCCTCAGATCAGATACTTTGTACATTAAAGGGGTCAGACCTCAGCAGGATCACCTTATGACCCTCCCCTGTCTTGTCTGGCTTTAGATCCCAGGGATGTACTCCCCGGGAAGATGATCAGCAACTCCTGATCCTTCCAGCGGGGCCAATGCCGAACATGTGACCTCAAAGAGCAGATTCCCCTGCTACCCACCAGATGGGGGAATGCTCATTAACCTTAATTACTGGGAGGGCACAAGTCCCATCTAGCTCTGTTTCAAAGTAAGGACATGACACCCAGGAGGGAACTCAACACAGAGTTCAGATGCTGTTCCCTGTGAGCTGAGGTGCCAGCTCACTCACCAGATCAATGGTCCTCAACATAATCACACCCTCTTTCAGCACTGAGCTGGCCTAAGCAAGATGTTACATCTTTCACCCTCCTGGGGCAGCTGAATGTAGATGTTTCAGAGTTGGAGATTCTGGCCATGTGAGCAAATGGCGCTTAGGAGAAGTGGCTTCTGGGTTGACCTTGCAGACTAGTAAAAGCCTATAATTTCACGGTTGGGTGTCGATAACCTAAGTAGAAAACAGTCTTGCCAAATGCTGTGAAAAGCCAGAGGGAAAAATGAATCCAAACATAGGGCCTGGGAGCAAGTTCTGAGTCAGATTTGTAGAAAACCTAGGAAAAAGGTGGTCACAACTGAAAGGTTTTACAAATCCTCGATGTGTATGAAAATCTGTGTCTACCGCAGGTCAAGGGTGGAGGTGCTCAGGGAAGGCCATAGATCGGAATGCTCTCAGTCCATCCCCTGCAGTTTGCAGTTTTTCCTTGAGCCTCAGTTGCACTCACAGCTTTGGTAGCATTTTCTAAAATGCCAAGCAGAGCAATTTCATACTTCACAAATATGATGTTATTTTTTTTAAATCATGTTACTATGAATTTAAACTCAGAAGTTGTAGATTAGAAATCTGTTTGATATAGGGGCTGGGGAGATAGCTCAGTCAGTAGGGTATCTTGCAACCAGGAGGGCCTGAGTTTGATCCCCAGAACTCTGGTTTTTTCTTTGTTTTGTTTTGTTTTTTAAAGCCGGATATGAGTCTTACTAGCCAGCCAGCCTAGCCTACTTGGTAAGTTCCAGGCCAGTGAGAGCTCTTACCTTAAAAAAAAAAAAAAAAAAAAAAAAAAAAAAAAAAGCAGAGCTTGAGAAATGACCTGTTGTTCTCTGGCCTCCACATGTACACGTATACATGTACACCTGAACATGTACACACACGAGCACACACACAAGCACACAAAAACATATGTTTCATGCAGATACATACAAAATGTCCTCATAATTTAGAACACATTTCAGGAATTTCATCTCCAGTAGTGGCAACATAAGCACAGGTCTGGTGTGTCACACCTCTGATGATGTCTCTGGAGGTGTTTGCTTGCTGTCCTCTATTTGCTGCTTCTGTTCTTTGGGAGTCAAGTGGTCACAAGGCAAAGCCAGGCTTCTTCTGGGCAGCACATGGAGGGTTGTTATTAAGCATTAATATTAAATTAACTTGCAATGGAGCACATATTAGTGCTCATGAAGTTTTGTCCTCGGCCTGTGAATAAAGCTTGCTTCATCTTCAGACTCCTTGGATCAGACAACAGTGGGCCAGAAGCAGTTTTGTTTGTTTTCATTATTTTGAGGCAGGGTCTCACTCTGTAGCCTTGGCTGGCCTGGAAATCCAGTCTGCCAGTCTGCCTCTGCCTCCAAAGTGTGGGGATTTTAGGTGTGAACCACCATGCATGGCTGGTCCGTGTGTCTTCTTATACATCTACAACTGCTCTTCCTCTTCCATTGAGACTCCACTATTATGGGATACTTAATCTTTTGGGGGGATTTTTTAAAATGCTTTAAATGAGCATAAAAGGTGTCAGATATAACATTTTGGAACAAAGTGAAGTGTGTTTTAGTGATTCTCTTTCCCCTTCATCTCCTCCATCCTCCAATCCCCCCTTTGCAGCCTCCCCACAGTCTCTTCCTCTTTCATGTCTATGTATCCTTTTGCCCACCTCGACTTGCTTATCACCTATCTTAATTGTAATTATTTCCTAAAAGCCCTACCTCCAAAGTAGTCACACTGAGAGTTAGGGCTTCAGCACACAGATCTGAGGGAATCACAGTTCAGTTAGGGCAGCGAGTCCATTGAGAGCAGCATGTAAGATTAACTGAGGGCACTGCCACTTTGGACCCGGGCCACAGCCACCGCTTCTTGTCTCCAAATGAGAACCTGTGCCCAGCTACTTCCCCCTGGGCACAGAGAGTAGGAAATGAGGATATTGAAAGAGCATGCCATTGCCACTGTAGGGATGAATAGCAGACAACAGCGATATTATGAATTCATTCAGGGTAACACAAGTCAGTACCGGCCAAGCACTAATCAGCTTGATCCAGAAATAGAAACAGAGCCATTATAAAAGGTGACCTGTCTGAATCACCTCTCCAGCTGACAAATGGGTTAAGTGGATGGCATTTTCTCAGGTCAGAGGGGACCAATCACGTTGTCTAGAGTGGGTGGCCTCACTCCTCTTTGGGAAAAATTAGTAGGGCTTTCAGAGGGAGGATCAATATATGGTGATGGATGATTGAAATAATAATGACCAGTAGGGCTGGGGCAGTGCATGGGGGTGGGGTAATAGAATTCAGTACAGTGTTTAGGACTTAACTTCCAACACCTAAACATCTCTAGTTTCTTAGAAGCTCCCCAAGCAAGAATGCAGTACATCACAGCACCACTTTAGGTAAAAGAAAAGAGGATTTCTGCCAAGAGTATGTATGTTATACCATGCTTGTAGAAACTACCACCCCAGTTTTGCTCTGTGGTTTTCTAACACGGCACTTGTGCTGTTGGCCTCCCAGATTCCCTTTGCCATTCCTTATGCACAACTCCAGCCCCAGGTAGTTCTCTTCTAGTAGCTCACAACTACAATTTCCTAGAAGCCTACTGTTGGGCTTCTAAGGCTTCTCCTTCTAAACAACCCATGTACAGAGCTGAGAGTGCCTCGGATTTGTCACCTTGTGTGGCAGTAGCTATGGATAGCAGTTAGCAGCAGTTTGGGGGGTCCAGATTATTGGTCTTGAGTCAGGACAAACTTTGCTGTATAATTTAGACACCATAACGTCTTGGGGCCAGGAGGGAACATCTGTCTTTCTCCTGAAACCATATCTTTATTGGGCTTCTTGCCCAGCTTCCTAACTCCCTGATGGCTTCTCCTTCAGGAAGTGCTTCAACACTTCCAAGACTAAACCCTGCACATTAGGTACTATCTCAGAGCCTATTTTGGTGGTCAATTGACCCAAGACAGATGGACATTAGTTCCTTGTATTTGTCTCATACTTTAATTTGAGGTGTTAAGCTTCCACTGACTGCTGGACTAGTAACAAAATGTGTTTGGGGTATTCAAGACTAAATCAGACCTAGTCTTTATCTTCAAACATTTTTAGCCTACCCAACAAAAGATAGCAAAAGATACTAACATTTGGACATTGACATCAGGAAATGTTCTGGAGAGAAGGACAAGGGTGGAATTGGACAACCTTCTGACTGTACTTAAAAAAATCAGACATACCTAACTCATGGATCACCTCAGCCATCTCAGCAGGAGTCAGGGATAGAGATGAGAAAAAAACAGAGGTTTGGGGCCCTTTTGGTCTAATAGAGTGAATCCCCATGACATTCATAGAACAGCTACAATATTTTTGAGATGTTGTATCAGCAGAAACAGGACAAACTTATAATAAAACAAACAGGCAGGATGAAAGGAAAGGAGGCTGTTGACTCCTGGGATTCTATAGGCTGATGAGACTAGTCTCCAGCAGACGTGTGCTACTCACCAAGAGAAAGAGGATGCTTCTTTGAGAACAGTCCCGGCACAGAGAGCAGAGCAGGTGGGCACAAGGGTATGGTGTTACTATGCCAACATTACATTTACTTGAATAAAATAGTCTGACTCTTAATTTTAGTTTTTAAGAGTGGGCCAAAACTCGGAGGACATTGTATCCCCAGATGACTCTTGGAATTCCCCCTGGAATTATGCTCTGGAACTGTGTCCTCCATCAGGCATCACCCACAATTTCATTCAACGTGGTTTCTCCCACTTCAATTGAGGAAGTACAAGCTTGAATCCACCCATGTCAGAAAATCTTGCCTTTTCATCTCTAGTTCTAGAGTATCTCTACACACAAAGTCAAGCATCCTTTTTTAATCTTCATGTTTTCACTGAAAATGGGCTCACTGTCTTCCAGGGTTTTGCTATGTTAATTATCAAGCATACCCACGTTCGTTCATTATCTTTTTGAGTGGAGTCCCCGGAAGCAAGATCATGTACCCAGGTCAAAAGAGCAAAAGGTTCAGTGAATTTTCCAAAAGGCCTTAGTCCAGATTATGTTCATATTACAAAAATTATTCCTGCAGAAGAGGGGCACCTTGAACTGTAGAGGATTAGAGGCTCAGGCTTTGCATACTGGTGGAGTTTTCTGACTGGATTTTGAAATTTCTTGGGACTGATGACTCCTTCCTTCCATTTGTTTTTCTCCTCTTGAAATGGGAATGCATGTGACAGTTATTTGGTACCTGTCCCACCATTGTATTTTTGGAGAAAATAATTTGTTTTCCAGGACCAAAGATGTGGAGGAACTTTCCCTGGTATGACTCATATGCAGCCCCCCACCAGTCTCCCCTATTTCTTACAGAGATGATGTAGATAATAAAACTGATGATAGCATCAGTTGATGCTATAATGAGTTGAAGGTTTAGAGGATGCTGAAATGAAGTGAATATGTATAAGGAAGACATGAGTTTGGGGGGTCCAGAGAGTGGACTATGGCAGGTTGAAAAAAAAAGTCTACAATATAATCCTTGAAGTTGTGAATGTTTTATAACAAACGGACTATGAACAAGTGATTATATTAGGGATAATGATATTATTATGGGTTATCTTGGCTCTAAGCCATTTCAAGTATCCTTATAGGTATGAGGCAGAGGGAGTTTTGACTATAGTAGAGAAGGCAAGATGACACAGGACAGAAGCCAGCAAATGCTGCCAGGTCCTAAAATTGGAAGAGACAAGTAATGGATTCCTTCCTGGAGCCTCTAGAAGGAATATGGTATCTTGATTTTAGGCCCTTGGGGTTCATTTTGGATACCTCACCCCCAGAACCATAAAGAAGTGCTTTTGTGTTGTTTTATGTCACCAAGCTTTTAGTAACTTATCATAGGGACAACAGAAAATTAGCAAGAGAGTCGCTGAAGAGTTTTAGGGTAATACCTTTGTAATTCATTTTTGAGACTTCTTTCTTTCCCTGATATTGTGGTAGTGGTTATCTGTAACCAACTTTAGGGAAGGCCCTGGGTTTTGGCACAGTTTCTGAGTGACTACCATGAGCAGCAATTGTCTGCTTTGGTTCTGCTTTGTTTTGCAATGGGGTCTCACTACATAGCCAACCCTAGATAATCCTTTTGATCATTATATCCAGTCTGTAAAAGACACAGGCTATTTCTGCTCTATTCCCCTAAGTTTAGAGAAATTGGGAACAGATCATCCAAGGGCACACAAGAGCATGGTGTTTGCTTACCAGATGAAGAATGACTCACTGGCAGACTGTCAAGAAAAACTGCACCTTAAAATGGAACCAAGAACCAGAATGAGGGAGGAAAAAGTGTGCACCAGCTTTGGGCATGGACGTGTCAGACAGTGCCATCATACAGCTGGGGAAAGGGAAAGAAATTTGCACAAAGTCAAGGAAAGTCGTAACAGTGGCATCACTGAGGCTGTAGCACCAAAGGGAAGGTGTGGACTTAGAGCAGCTGTAGATCTCTCCTTCTCACTTGCATGTCCATCAGGCTGTGGAGTTCCAGCCCTGTGGTGGAAATACAGGAAGAGAAGCCAGAGCAAGAACACCAATGACAACCATGAGCAGCTATGAGAGAAGAGCTGGGTTGATGCTTGACCTTGTACTAAAAGGTCCTCTCCTTGAGGTAGCTGTGGGAAACTTCTGTCCCTTACAAATTCAGTCTCACATATCTTTACTTTTGGTTGATGGGTTACTGAATGGTCCTAAGAATGAGCACTAGCTTTCCACTGGTAATGAAGGGCAAAAAACAAACAAAGAAAACAGATAATACTACACAATTGTTTCACAGAGTCACGTGAGAAACACACACACACACTGTGGGTACAAATCTTGGGTGCATTAGTGGAAGATCTCAAGAAAGCTTCAATTACCCTGTTTGTAAAATAAGGCTAAGCAGTTCAATCTTAAGGGATTTTCATGTGGGTAAAAGGCAAAGGGTCAACCTTCCCTGGTCGACATCTCTTCCTAGTCTCCCACTAGCCTAGGAACAGGATGCTTACTGGAAAGTCCTGGTCACTTCTGGCTTTATGCCCCTGCTTGTCTCTTCTGAGCCTGCCTTCTAGTTGAGCTTTGATAGTTGGGCTGTCCTTAAATAAGGATCTGTGCCTCTTGGACTTAGGTTGCAGTTGGGCCCTCCTATGCTTGTCACTAGCCAGTGTCTCCAACTTACCTGCCTGGCTCACAGAGTCACTGTGTAGCTAAAGATCTGGAATCTCTTGTTGGCTCAGGCTACCACCCCATGCTGTTCTACCTTCTTTGCCCCTCAGTCTTAGATCCAGCTTGGCCTGCATGTTTCCTTGGTAAGAACATCCTGGTATCTAGTCCATGGTTGCTCCCACCAGAGTTTCCCACTGAAAGGGAGACAACAACCAGACAGCTGCACTCCACACCTAGCCTGTGCTGACACAGGAAAAGGCTGAGTTTTGCTCACAACCCACCCCTGCCAGATGTCTCTGATGCTTTAAACTTTCCTGGGAACTTCAAGGAGAACTCTTCTATCCTGGAAGTCTAGAAAACCTGACAAATATGCCTTCTCCATGACTGGCCTGGAACTCAATAAGCAGCCCAGGCTAGCCTCAAACTCATGGTGATCCTCTGCCCTCAGCCTCCATCTGCTGTGATTACAGGTGTACTTTACCACGTCCAGGTTTCAGTGCAATTTTCATTTGCATTTCCCTGATGGCTAAAGATGCTGAATATTTTACATGCGTTTCTTGAACAATTCTACTTCTTTATCTGAAGAGGGCCTGTCAAACTACTTGCTGATTTATTTGCTGTTTTTGCATTTAAATATTTGAGTTCATTATATAACATGGGTACTAATTTCCCGTCAGATTAAGAGCTGGCAAAGATTTCCTCCTATTATGTTGGTAGCTTTTTTCACTCTGTTGTTTCATTTGCTGTGCAGAAGCTTTTAAGGTGAATAAGATCCCATTTGCCAATTCTTTTTTTCTTTGTACTTTATTTTTAAATAAATAATTTATTGAGAATTTCAAACATGCATATAAGGTGTTTTGATCAAATCCATGCCCAATCCCTCTCCTCCAACTCCTCCCATATCTCCCCATTTTTTCTGATAACTTCATGTACTCCTTTTTTTTTTTAATTGGGCTTTTTGCTACTCTAACATTCCCCCCCTCTGAAGAGGTAGCCCTAAAATTTTTTAAGGATTACATAAGAGCTCCCAAATACTTTTGACATTTTTGGCCTTTGGAACAGAGTATGTTGCTAAGAGGCCCAAAGACATTTTGACTTTTAGCCAAGAAACTGGCTACTTTTCTTTGGGGTCTTTTTACCCTAACTGCCTAGCCAATTCCTCCCTCCTATTCTTACCACACCAACCTCTGAAGAGGTTACCCAAATTGCCAATAGGGAATAGGGATGCAGACTGTTCTGGCTCCTTCCATGCTGAACAGGGATGGAGGGTGAGGCAACTGGGGTGCCCCTTGAGTGGGTCTATCTAAAAGACTCCCAAATTGCATAACTCTTATCTCTAAAGGGAAAAGAAAGTCCTTGAATTGTGAATAAGAGATGCGAAGGAGAAGTAAAGGCAAGAGTAATTAGCATTACAAGTTCTAGACAGGGAACTAGAAAAAGGTCAGAACAAAGCAATTTTCAAATGTTCATATAAGAGTCCACTGGAATTTCTTGACAAGGGCTTCCAAAAGCACCCCTCTATTGGGTTCCTCCTCATTTTTCTTTTGTCTGCCAAGGCTGGCCTTGAGAGTGATGGATTCAGGATTTGCTTTCAGGTATTTTGATAGCTGTTGGAGTGGTTAAAATCAGTGTCAGTTCGCTCTCAAAGGCTTCTAGATAGGGGGAGAAAACAAATTTATACATCATTTTAGAACAATAGATGGTTGTCTCCCTTAGCCACAGGTGGGCACTACAGTATTGGAGATCAAGATTTGAAGTCTTACATCTGAGCAGCACTTCCTGGTTAAGAACAATATCATCAATGAGAAATAATTGTCTAAATAACTTTTTATATAGACTTAAGCCTAATGTCTGGGAAGTGTAATCCTTTGAACTCTTAAATAAATATACCGATGACTTCACTCTTTGGTTATACTTTCGTTTTGGGTGTTTAAGACCATACAGTTGGCCCAAATAAATCAATTTATTTTTACACTTATGGTCATTTGAGGATCTGTTCCTCAGGGGTCACATGGGCTTGGGAGGAGCTCCTGGCTCCTTTTGTTCACCAGTTCCATCTATGTGAAGCTAAGTTAAAGGTCCTTCTTGACCATGGCTGGCTTCATTTGGAACCATGGAGGAAATGTTTCTTCTGTGTTGAACCTCCTCTTTGTAGACTGGACACTGATTCAAGCCATCTGGTGGGGTCTCCATGTCCTCCCTGCACAAGAGGACAGGTGACTCACCACAGTTACAAGACATTTTGAGAGATGTTCCATAGTAACCTGGAACATAGTCGACCTTGGAGGGCAAGGGGCAAAAACTGTCCTTAAAGTCCCTCTGACCAGATTAGTATAGGCCTCAAAGTATGGCTGTTAAACATCCAATAAGGTTAGTTCTACCAGTCTGGTACTTTTAATTATCATGTGCTATGTAGCTAAGGCTTGGGTGAAAAACCAAATATTCTCAGATAAACCTTGACTAGATATATATTTTGTTCCTTAAACTACTTGACTAAACTATGACCATAGACATTTTAAGATTATGCATATATTATTTTTTCTCATCCTTTATATATCATAACAAACCAAAACAGATCTTCATCACTTGCTTAGGCTTTCTCATTTTTTCTATTTTGGAAAACATATCCATTTAACGTCTTTTATATTCTCATTTTCTTTCTTTTTTTAAAAAAAAATTATGAGACATAATAGCATTAACAAATAGATTTTCCACCTGTTGTGAGACTTCTTTTCTTGGGGATGCTAAGCAATGCTTATTCCCTTTTAAGGTTCTAGTGTCAAGCCAATGTTTGATTAAAGTTTTACTGGAGAAGCAATGAATTTATTGAGCTTACTTACCAGGATAACTGAGGGGCTGCTGAGGTGTATGTATGACCTGAGTGTATGCACACTGGAAAGCCTTTACCCAAAATGGGTCATGCCTTCTCTTGCTAGCCTTCCCCAGATTGTATACTTTAGCCCTCCCCAAATCCAGGATGCCATGTGTGATTAGGGTTAAATTACATACAGTTGGCTGGCAAGAGTGGCTGGATAATCCATTGAGGGTCCAATGACCCTGCTTGGCCCTTCTGTAATGAATGAGCACAACCGTGAACAAGCCCAATTTTGAAGATGTTTAGCAACAGGCTCAGCTGAAGTCATGATGATGGTAATTATTTCATGCAGAAGGGACTGCTGTATAGCATCATCTTATTAAAAGGGCCTGGAATTTAAAAGGATTTGGTTGGTGCCAGGATCCACAAATGGTGGAGAACATACCTCTTTTACTTTTCTGAGTCTGTGTTACTTCACTTAGTATAAGTTTCTAGATCCATCCATTTACCTGCAAATTTCATTATTTCATCTTTCTTTACTGCTGAATAGAACTCCATTGTGTAAATATACCACATTTTTGTTAACCACTTGTCAGCTGAGGGGAAGTTAGGTTGCTTCCATCTCTTAGCCATTGTGAAAAGAGCAGCAACAAACATGGTTGTGCAACTGTCTCTACAAGAGGATGAGTCATTTGGGTATATGCCAAGGAGTGGTATAACAGGGTGATACGATAGGTTCATTTTTAGTTTTTAAAGAGCTCTCCACACTGTTTTTGATGGAAGTTGCAAGAGTTTGCAATGCCACCATGAGTGAATGAGCATTCCCCTTTCTCCACATCCTTGCCAGCATTTGGTATCATTTGTTCTCTTGATCCTAGCCAGTCTGATTGGGGTAAGGTGATACCTTAGGGTGGTTTTAATTTGTGTTTCCCTAATTACTAACAAGGTTGAACACTTTTTGAGATGTTTCTTTGTCAGGAGCTGGAGAAACAACAGTCATTACCAAAAAATATAATATGGCTCTACAAACAGTTGACTTAAGCAGGACATTCTGCTTGCACAAGTAACCTTGGGAAAGAATTTATGGCAAGGTTATCTTTCTCTTCCCCTTGCAAACAGTTCTCGGAAAAGATAAGTCATGCAGTAATCTCTTGGAACACCTGGCAGTCACGCACGTTGCTGAATTGCTCAGTCCCTCTCCCATATCCATAAGAATGCTGTAACCTTTGACCAACTTCTTCAACCCCTTCTAAATACAAACTGTATATAAGGAAAGCTTGCAGTTCAATAAAGCGAACCCTTGACAAGTGGACTTGCTTGGGCTCCGTCTCTTCTTTCTCGCCCGTTTTTCCTTTCAGGAAGTGGTCCCCCTCAAGCTTTACCTGTACAGGGTCCCTGCAGGCGGGGGCATTTCTTAGCCATCTTTATTTCTTCCTTTGATAACTCTCTGTTTAGATATTTAGACCATCTTTTCATTGGGTCATTTGGTTTCTCGATTCTTTGTTTTTGATTTCTTTACATAGTCTTGATGTTAAACCCCTGTCACATGTGTCACTGTTGAAGATTTTTTCTCTGGGTTTTCTCTTCACTCTTTTTATTGTTTCTTTTACTGTACTGAAGTGTTTTAGTTTAATGAGGTCCCACTTGTTGATTGCTGATCTTAATTTCTGAGCAACTGCTGTCCAATTTAGAAAATCCTTTCCTACACTTATATCTTATAAGTTACTGCCAATATCTTCTTCTAATAGTTTCAGGGTTTCCAGCTTCACATTGAGGTCTTTGATCCATTTGGAGTTGATTTTTGTGCAAGGTGAAAGATAAGAATGTAGTTTCATTCTTCTACAGGTGGAGATCCAGTTTTGCCAGCACCATTTGTTGAAGATGCTGTCTTTCCTCCATGTCTGTTCTTGGCACCTTTGTCAAATATCAGGTGGCTGAATTTGTGCGTACTCAAGTTTGGATCTTCAATGATGATCCATTGATCTATATGTCTATTTTTGTGCCAGTACCATGCTGTTTTTATGATGACAGCTCTGTAGTATACTTTGAGATCTGGTGTAGTAATCCCCCAGTGTTGCTCTTTGTGCTCAGGGGTGCTTTGGCTAGCCAGGATCTTTTGTGCGTCCATATGAATTTAAGGACTTTTTTTTTTCAAAATTTGTGAAGTATGTCATGGGGATTTTGATGGGCGTTGCATTGAATGTGTATATTGCTTTTGGTTGGATGGTCATTTTCACAATATTAATTCTTCCAATCCATGAGCATGGGAGGTCCTTCCATCTCCTGGTGTCTTCCTCAATCTCTTTAATGATTTAAAATTTTTATTGTAGAGATCTTTGGTGTCTTTGGTAAGATTTATTCCAAGATACTTTATTTTATTATTTTTTTGCAGCAATTATGAATGGGAGCATTTCCCTGTATTCTTTCTCCAATTGCTTGTTATTGGTATATAGAAAGACTACTGATTTTTGTAGATTGATTTATAACCTGCCACTATACTGAAAGTGTTGATCAATTCTAGGAGTTTTCTGGTGGACCATTTGGAATCTCCTAGGTATAGTATCATATCATCTGCAAAAAGGGATAATTTGACCTCTTCTTTTCTAATTGGTCCTCCTTTAATTTCTTTGTCGTGTCTTATTGCTCTAGCAAGAGTTTCAAGCACTGTGTTGAAAAGGAGTGGAGATAGTAGATATCCTTATCTGGTTCCTGATTTTAATGGGAATGCTTCCAGTTTTTTTGCATTTAGAATGATGTTGGCTGTGTGTTTGTTGTATTTAGATTTAATTATGTTGAGATCTATGTTGAGGTATGTTCCCTCCAGTCCAATTCCCTCTAGGACTTTGAATAGAAATGCATGCTGAATTTTGTCAAAAGCCTTTTCTGCATCGATTTAGATGACAATGTGGTTTTTGTCTTTGAATCCATTTATATGATTAATGATGTTTATGGACTTGTGTATATTGAATCATCCCTGCATCTCTGGGATAAAGCCTACCATGGTGAATGATCTTTTTGATGTGTGTCTGTATGTGGTTTGCAAGTATTTTGTTGAGAATTTTTGCATCTATGTTCATTAAGAATATGGGTCTATAGTTTTCTTTTTTGGTTGTGTCTTTACCCGGTTTGGGTATTAGGAATTTGGGAGTTCTCCCTGTTTCCATCATTTAGAATCATAAGTAATATTGGTCAGAGGTCTTCTTTAAATGTCTGGTAGAATTCTGCTGTAAATCCATCTGGACCTGGGCTTTTTTTTAGTTGGGAGGCTTTGTATTGCTGTTTCAATTTCCTTATATGTTATGGGTCCATTTAAACTGTTGGTCTCTTCTTGGTTTAACTTTGGTGGCTCCTGTGATTTTAGATATCCATCTATTTCTTTAAGATTCTCAAATTTAATAGCATATAGGTTTTTAAAATATTCCCTTATAATGGTCTGGATCTTTTGGATGTCTGTTGTGATGTTTCCCCTTTCATCTCTGATTTTGTTGATTTGGATTTGCTCTTTCTTTCTTTTGGTTAACTGGGCTAAGGGTCTGTCTATCTTCTTTAGCATTTCTGAGAACCAGCTCTTAAATTCATTGATTCTTTGTATTGTTTTCTTTGTTTCTATTTCATTAATTTCTGCTCTAATTTTTGTAATTTCTTCTCTTCTGCTGGGTCTGAATATCATTTGTTCTTGCCTTTCCAGTGTCTTGAGTTGCAGTGTTATGTCATTTATTTGGGCTTGTTCTAATTTTTTAATGTAGGCACTTAGAGCTATAAACTTCCCTTTTAGGACTTTTAATGTGCCCCGGAGGTTGTGTTGTGTTGTTTTGTCCTTTTTGTTGAATTCCAGGAATTCTTTTATTTCTTTCTTAATTTCTCCTTTGACCCACTCATTGTTTAGGAATGTGCTGTTCAATCACCATGTGTTCATGTAGTGACAGGGCTTTGTCCAGTGTTGATTTTGAGCTTTATCACTTTGTGGTCCGAGAGAATGCATGGAATTATTTCATTTTTTTGTATTTGTTGAGGTTTGTTTTATGGCCCAGTATGTGGTCAGTTTTTGAAAAAGTTCCATGAGGTGCTGAGTGGAAAGTGTATTCTTTGGTGCTTGGTGGAATATTCGAAGGATATCTGTTAGGTCATTTGATGTATGGTATCATTTAATTCAGATGTCTTTCTGTTTATTCTTTGTCCAGTTGACTTGTCTGTGGGAGACAGACTTGAGCCTAGGGTGATATTGCAACTGTCATGTGCTTATGGTGTCCAGGAAGCCAGGCTCTGTAATCTGAAACCCAGTATGCTAATGAGGCATCCGAATATTCGAAGGATATCTGTTAGGTCATTTGATGTATGGTATCATTTAATTCAGATGTCTTTCTGTTTATTCTTTGTCCAGTTGACTTGTCTGTGGGAGACAGACTTGAGCCTAGGGTGATATTGCAACTGTCATGTGCTTATGGTGTCCAGGAAGCCAGGCTCTGTAATCTGAAACCCAGTATGCTAATGAGGCATCCTAGCCTCTATTCTGTGATAGGACGTTATATGCTCATAGCTAATAGGATGCTGTTTGTTATGCTAATAAGGTATCCTACTTGCTGTACTGTGATAGGACACTAAACCTGTTATGCTAATATGGTATCCTACTTGCTGTGCTGTGATTGGACCACTACCCCTATATAAGCTTGTGCCTTCCTGCAATAAACCAGACCTGTGTCACTGAACCTGGTCTCCTGTGTCTGAATGTAGCTCTGCTGACACAGTCTCCTCACCAGCCCTGGGATCCGGGACCGGGCAGAAGCAGAGACAACCGGCAAGCAGAAGAGCAGCCTCAGTCCAGGGTGAGCGGAGGAGCAGCCTCGATACCTGTGAGAACGAAGGAGCAGCTGCTACTGGCGGTGACCGCACTTGTCTAATGGAGGCAGTGGGATATTGAAGTCCCCTACTATTACTGAGTTGGGGTTAATCTGTGTCTTAAAGTCCTGTAGTGTTGTTTTTATGAATTTGGGTGCACCAGAGTTTGGTGCATATATGCTAAGGATTGTAATACCTTCTTGGTTAACTGTTCCTTTGATTAGAATGAAGTGACCCTCCTTATTTGTTCTGATTAGTTTTACTTTGAAGTCTATTTTGTCAGATATTAGAATTGCAATCCGTGCTTGTTTCTTAGTGCCATTTGCTTGGAATATTCTTTTCCATCATTTTACCTTAAGGTAGTGCCTGTCCTTAAAGGTGAGATGGGTTTCTTGCAGACAGCAAAGAGATGAATTTTGTTTCTTTTTTTTATTTAAACATTTTATTATTTTTATTTTTTTATGTGTATGAGTGTATTGCCTGCATGTGTGTAAGCACATCCATGTCATGCAATGCTGCAGAGGTCAGAAGAGGGCTTCAGATTCCCCTGGAACTGGAGTTAAGGACAGTTCATAGCTGCCATGTGGGTGCTGGGAATAGAACCCAGGTCCTCTGAAAGAGCAGTCAGTGCTCTTAACTGCTGAGCCATCTCTCCAGCTCCGAATTTTGTTTCTTAATCCATTCATTTAACCTGTGTCTTTTGACTGGGGACACAATGGGGAGTTCAGTCCATTGATATTTAAGGTTATTATTGAAAGATGTGTATTGGTTGCCATCATATTGATTGTTCTTTGTGTCCTCTAATTTTGTTTCCTAGGTCATACCTTTATTTATTTTCTTTCATTGACCCTGGGGTATAGTTGTTTTTCTCTCTCTGCTCTCTGTATTGCTTCAAGTATTCTTTGAAGGGTTGGTCTTGTGGACATGTATTCTTTCAGGCTATTTGTGTCATGGAAGATTTTTCTTCCCCCCTCAACTATAATAGAAATTTTTTGCTGGGTAAAGTATTCTAGGCTGGCATCTATTGTCATGTAGAACTGGAAATGACTTGGCCCATGCTCTTCTGGCTTTCATAGTTTGCAATGATAAGTCAGCTGTAATTTTGGTGGGCTTTCCTTTGTAAGTGACTTGTTTTTCTTTTGCTGCTTTCAGTATTCTCTCTTTGTTCTGTACATATAGTGTTTTTATTATGATATGTTGAGGGGAGTTTCTTTTCTGATCCTGTCTATTTGGTGTTCTATGTGCTTCCTATATTTGTATGGGGATGTCTTTCCTTAATTTCGGGAAATTCTCTTCTACAATCCTATTTAAGATCTGGCCAATACCATCAATCTGAAATTCTTCTCCTTCCTTTATTCCTATTATCTGTAGATTTGGTCTTTTCATGGTGTCCCACATCTCTTGCATATTTCATGCCTGTGGTTTTTAAAATTTTC
>NW_008355786.1:1020754-1056433 GCF_000622305.1 Nannospalax galili | reverse complement strand
TCTATCTCTTTTGTGAATTCATTCAGAAGTTTATCCCTATCTTATTTTAACTCTTTGATTTGTTTGTTCGTGGGTTCTTTAAATTCATTGAATTCCTTGATCATATTTATGATTGTTCTTTTAAATTCAGTGTCCTGGGTTATCTCTAGGAGGTTCTCCTTGTATAACTCTTCTACAGGATTGGTGGAGTTTGGTGGGGACATAGTGTTTTGACTTTCCGTTTTATTACTCTTTCCTTGTGATTTTGGATGTCAGTTTCTTTTGTTGTTTATGATCCTGATATGAGAATTAAGTTGAAGTATGCTTCTGTTTGCATTATCGCAGTGCCTAGATCCATTCTTTATTGTTTATGTAAAGCTGGTTGGTACAGGGTTCAGGTTCTCTCAGGTTTAATTTGGAGGGAACTGATGGCTTCAGATCAGCTATTCAGAAGCACCCACAGAAGCCCAATTCAGGTTTCAGTCAGGTACACTCAGGCTTCCTTCACCATGTGGAGACAGGATCTGGGTACTCTCAGGCAGTCCCCTGACATCTCAGCCCCTATGCCAGAGGGAGGTCAGAGGAGACCAGAACTCAGCACTCTGTTGGTCTGCTGAAATCAGAACCACTACACAGATGGAGGTCAGAGCCAGCCTCTCAGGCTGTCTGCTAGGATCTCAGCCTTAGCCTTCCAAAGCCAGATCTGCCCTGGAGCCTTGGGAGGGGCCTCACAAAATCCCAGGTAGGGGGGATGGGTATGGTGCAATTAGGGGAAGCTCATCATGTGGAGGCAGGATGGGGGGCTTTCAGGCAGTCCCCTGCATTCTCAGGCCCTCTGCTAGAGGGAGGCCAGAACTTGGCACTCTCTAGAGGTCTGCTGAGATCAGAGGCTACACTGATGGAGGTAAGAACCCACTTTCCCCCATTTGTCAGTTCTTATAATTATTTCTTGAAGTACTGGAGTTTTTTTCAGAAAGTCCTTGCTTGTGCCTAGATCTTGAAATGTTTCCTTTGCAATTTTTTTTCTTGTAATTGCAAAGCTTCATGTGTTACATTAAGGTTCATTTTTAGTTGATATTTTGTATAGAGAAAGAGAAGGGATGTAGTTCCTTCTTCTACATGTAGTTATTCAGGTTTACCAGCACATGTTAAAACAGCTGTCTTTTCTCCAATGTAAGTTTTTAGCAACTCTGACAAGAAGTAGGTGCCTGTAACTGTGTGGACTTGTTTGTGGGCCCTCTAATCTATTCTATTCCATGGTCTACATTTCTGTTTTTAATGGTAGTACCATGCTGCTTTTGCTACTGTGGCTCTATAGCATTATTTGATGTCAGATATTATGGCATCTCTAGCATTGCTCTTTTTACTCAGAAGTTCTGTAGCTATTCTTGATCATTCACATTAATTTTAGAACTTTTTTCTATTGGTGTGAAGAGTGTCACTGGACATTAAAAGAGAGATTTACTTATTTATTTTTGTATATGTGTATTGTGTGTGCCTGAGTTTATGTGTAGCATATGTGTACAGGTGCCTGTGGAGGCCAGAAGAGGGTGTTAGAGCCCTTGGAACTGGAACTACAGATGGTTGTGAGCTGCCTGACATGGGTGCTAAGAGCCAAACCCAGGTCTTCTTCAAGAGCAGTAAGTGCTCTTAACCACTGATCCATCTGTCCAGTCCCACGTATCACTGAAATTTTGAAGAGTTATACTTCATCTGTAAATCTTTTAGTGATATGGTCATTTTAATGATATTAAGGGAGTTCTTTCTGTCTTCTAGGGTCTTTGCCCATTTCATTTTTCAGTGATTTGTTGTTTTCATTGTTGTAGAGGTCTTTAACTGCCTTGGTTATATTAGTTCTTAGGCATTTGTTTTATGAGGCTACTGTGAATAGAACTCTTTTTAGAGAGTTTGGTTTTGGTGTATGGAATTTACTGTTTCTTGTTCATTGATTTTGTATCCTGCTACTTTGCTGAAAGCTTTTATTCATGTAGGAGAGTTTTCTGGTGGTCTTTAAGGTATAGGACTGCATCATCTACAAACAGGAATAACTTGGCTTCATCCTTCTTATCGGTGTCCCATTTATTTCTTTCTCTTGCCTTATTGCTTTAAAAGTTCAAGCACTGTATTGAGTAAAACTGGTGACAGTGGACATCCTTATTCCTGGCTTTAAAGAAAAAATTTTTCAAGTTTTCCCATTCCGTACAATGTTGGCGATCATTTTGTGTATACAGTATTTATTCCTGCTTTCTTTGGGACTTCCATGATGAAGGGATGTTGTATTGTGCCAAATGTTTGTTCTGAATCTATTGAGATGATTATATGATTTCCATCCTTCATTCTGTTTACATGCAATACTATACCTATTAATTCAAACCATTACTGGAAAGAAACCAACTTGACTGTGGTGTGTAATTGTTTTAATGTACTGTTGAGAGCTAGGTCAGGTGGTGAAGGCCTGTAATCTCAACTACTCAGGAGGCTGAAGGAGGAGGATCACAAATTAAAGGCCTTCCTGGTCTACAGAGTGAGTTGAAGGGCAGCTGGTCAAGTTAGTGAGATCCTGTGTCAAAATAAAAACCAAAGGCTGAGGATATAACTCAGTGGTATAGCACTTTGTTAACATGCATGAGGCTCTAGTTTCAACTCTTTTGAAAAGTGTTGCTGAATTTGGTTTACAATGATTTTGTTGAGGATTTTTGAGTCTATGTTCAGAGACACTGGCCTATAGCTTTCTTTTGTTTTTATTGTGTTCTCCACCAGAATAAGATGGATGTGGCAGAATCCCTTCTTATTCTGCTTTGTTGCATAATTGGAGGAGCTCATGAGCTAAGACAGTGGCTATTGCTGGGCTAAATGTATACTAGTGATCTCTAGGCAACAGACCCAGCCGTGCAACAAGAGCAGGTGCCACTCTTAAGCCACTTCCACTGCAGAACCTGCAGGCCCCGGCTAGTTATCCTCTCAATCAAAGACATTCAACAATGTGCATGTGAGCATGGAATATGCCCCAGTAACTCCTGTATTTCTACTCAGCATCACCAAGGCTATGGAGGCAGAGAAGATGATCACACCAGAAGACTCTGCTGGAGTTTGAGGCATGGGCACTGAGTGATTTTGCTTGCCTTCCCCAAACCAATCTGTTCCAATCCCCACTCATGTTCACATATTCATGGGATAATTCCTTTGCCCAGAGTTTGGGACCCTGTTTCCAAATGCAAGTGTCCCTTTCCCCCTATGCAGCTCAGCCCACACATCCCACTAGACCTGTGCCTGTGAGTCTGTGCCAAGTCACAACCATTTTTCTGGACATGTGCTGCTGCTTGGGATAATTGCTCACTTAGTTCCAGTAAGACCACTGAGACTTGGAGATATAAAATGAACTTGCAGCAATGGTGGTGACAACATATACAAAACACATGCAAACTCAATCAGACAAAAACCAGCATAGAAATGGGGAAATGGGCAGGAGGACACAACTTTGGTGAGGAACTATTAGCAGCTGATCACTGCTGGGTGAGGGAGAGTTGATATTCTTCAAAGGAGTGACACCACACAGGCTGAACAGGCTCCAGTGGATGAACTCACACCAAGGGACATCTGAGTCCCTTGACTCAATAAGCCTTAACATATATGACAAAATGTGTGAAGTCCTGTAGGTGGACTATAGAGTGCAGATATGGAAGTGGAGACTAAATATGATTAAGATGTATGAAATCCATAAAAATTCAGTGTGCTGGATAGCTTTAGTGTCAACTTGACACACCTGGGTTGAGGGAGCCTCAATTGGGAAATTTCCTCTATTGGACTGGCCTGTGGCCATGTCTGAGGGGCATCTTCTTGATGAGTGATGTGGGAGGGCCCAGCCCACTGTGGGTGGTACCATCCCTGGGCAGGTGGGCCTGTGTTGCATAAGAAAGCAGGCTGAGTAGGGGCCACGGGAGCAAGCCAGTAAGCAGCATTCCTCCGTGGCCTGTGTTCCAGCTCCTGCTTCCAAGTTCCTGCCCTGAGTTCTTACCTTGGGCTCCCTGATGAACTGTGACCTGGGAGATGTAAGCTGAATAAACCCTTTCCTCCCCAAATTGGTATTGGTCAGAGTGTTTTGTCACAGCAATGGAGAGACAAACTAAGACATTCAGTAAAAAAAAATTTTAAGTAGTGCCCTTTGTTTCTCCCAGGCGAATGATTTAATGGTAAGAACTCTCTTAAGATGAGCCATTGCCCCGGGGCCACTGAGCAAACTTGGAGGTGCTAGAGCCCCTTATCCAGGATCTGCTTGCTGCACAAATTATCAGACATCTTGTATTAAACTATAGTCTTGCAGTGCCAGACTGCACACCTAGGGAGCTCTTTCACTTAAAGCTCTATTGAAGGGATTTAATCCCTTCCCTCTAGTGTTATCACATGCCCTGTGTTAGGGTTCTCTGTTTCTTTGGCAAATTGAAAGTACTTTTTGGATTTCACCTAGTCTTCATCTATCATGCCTTGTTGTTCTCCTGCATCTTTCTACACCACCCACCTCTCCCCACATCCATGCCTTTTATTTTAATCTCTTAGAGGAGAAATGTTCTAGGCGCCTACTCTACCATCTTCCCTTACCAGACAGTTTCAATGTGTGTAGAGAATACTCACTTTGTTTAGGTGCTCATAGAACAATGTTTTAATGTATATTTAGAAAGAAGATATCCATCAATTCTAAAAAGTTTTATGGGCTGCTCTTCTAACCACAAAGGATTAAGCAAATGAACAAACTAATAACTTTGTGATTTAAATAACAAAATAATTATTGGGTTAATGATAAAGCTAAGCTGTAATTGCAGAATATTTAGAAAATCACTCTTTGAAAATAGAACATATTAAAACCTACAGGGTGAGGTAAGTGACAGATGTTTACTACACTCAGAGGCAAAATCATGACTTTTATCATGGAACAAGAGGAATCAAACATACTGAAATACTTGCCAAAGAAGTTATATAATCAGCATTAAGAACATCTGGAAGGTGTAGTAGAGTTAAAAGTTAACAATTTACAAAACAAAATCCACAGAATTAAGAATAAGTCTTACAGCAAGTTCTTTGTTAAAGTTTGAACTTAGACAAACTATTAATAAGTTATTCTACAAAAGCCAAATACATACCATTAAGAAGGGGGCTATAACCATAGAGACCAGGGAGATTAAAAACCTAATGAGCTAGTTCTGTATAAAACTCCACCAAGACACAGGAAGAGTTCAATGATGATATTTTCCCAGAAGGAAAGCAAATGGTCAGAAT
Source organism: Nannospalax galili (assembly GCF_000622305.1). Classification (NCBI taxonomy): domain Eukaryota; kingdom Metazoa; phylum Chordata; class Mammalia; order Rodentia; family Spalacidae; genus Nannospalax; species Nannospalax galili. The sequence goes on along the minus strand of NW_008355786.1, from coordinate 1,051,183 downwards.
CAAGTGGAAAGCCCAAATTAATCTATCTGCAGCGTGTCTGTTCAGAGTGTCAACTTGGAACAAACTGGATTAGATCCCAGAAGATGGGCCAAGTCCAAGTCCAGGAAACTTGACCATTGTCCTACAGGGATTGTGATGGAAACAACCTTGGAGTGGGGCCACTCTTTCTTGTTCTGGGAACACTGGTGTTGTACATCCATCAGGTATGTTCCTCCTTGCCACTCTGGGTCCCAAAGCAACAACATCATATTCCCCGTTAGTATTTCCATTGAGCTGTTCAACCCTTATAGCACCTATTTTGAGACTGTATCTTATGGTTAAAGCACTCCAAGGTGCTCATCTATGACCAAAGGGTGGTCACTTGTAGCTGGAATGCCTCCTGAGGACAAAGGCTGAGGTGGTGAAGCTAGTTGATAACTAGCTTCTCATCCCAGTCTCATCCCAGAGGCTCTACTTGGTGGCCCTTCAAGGTGTATTAGGGGGCTCCCAGTTTTCCGCATCACTCTGTCGAGTCCCAGTGTTATAGTATCTTAGATATCCCTACACACACACACACACACACGCACGCACGCACGCACGTGTGCCACATCCCTGAAGCACTATCTAGCTTTCAGAATGGTTACATTCATAGCTGCCCCAGAACCCACAGCATCAGGAATTCAGAACCTCTCCTCGTTAACCTTTTAACCCTGCAGGGACGTCATTTCTGGGGTTTCATTGCTCTTTCCTCCCTCCGGATTTTTCTTTTAGGAATCTGTGGGCAACTGAAGCAAATTTCTGTAACTTGAGCTTTTGAAAGAAAGGGGAAGACCCTCAGTCAGTCCTCATACCCAAGGGTCGGTCCTAGGTGCCTTCCACGTATGTATCTACCTCTTCCCAGCATCTTCCAAGATCTGTTCCCTAGAGTTTATGTCTCAGAAAGAAATGTTAAATTCCATCTCTTTGTATAGTCTTTCACACAGAACCAAGGTAACATTTTTTAAAGTCTGTCTCTGTCTTGGCTTTCACTGAAAACTTGGAGACAGCGTCCCCATTCTCTGGGACTCCACCACATTGTACAGAGCATGCATTTTCTGGCTTTGCTCATATTAGACATGGCAAAGGACACTGTCTTTTAACTTTTAACTTCATATTAATGCAGATCTCTTCTGGGGAACTAAATTGAGTTCCCACAGTCCTGATTGACAAAAACCTGAAGTTTTACAGATTAAAGGAGAGGTATTTCTTTTTCTGAGAGCCTCTTTCATTTGTTTCTATGAATTGAGATCTTCACAATTCCTTCTTATAAGCTTTGTAATTGTTAAATGGCAGCAGGGGACAACCAGCTGGTATCTCCTTTGCTGTCATTGCAAATGTAATCTGGACCTTGTTTATGGTTCATCAGTCTTTAATATAGAACCAGAAGCAATCAGATTGTTCAATTCAGTGCCGCTGTTTTAGAGTTTGAGAGAACCAGGCTCAGACAGGGCAAGTAACTTGATCAAGGATCCCCATATGTCCACATATGGGACCAGAACCCTGCGCTCTGGTTGCTGACGAGTACAGTGATTCTCCATCCTGATGCCAACTCAGCCCTCTTGTTTCCTTGAATTGGTTCCAGTGGCACAGAAGGTAGTTTCTACCATGAGGACACAAGGGCAAAATCTTTTTTTTTTTTCCTTTTCCTCTTGTTCACCAATTATAAGCTGGGCCTCTATCCTACTGTGGGTGGAAACAGCAACAGTATACCATGAGGAAAAAAAAGTCTAGGAAATTGAGACAAGATTCCTAGAATCAGCCTCAAGGAAAATCCAGAGGGAATCCTGTTTCAATCACAGTGTTAGCTATTGGTTTCTGTAATGATTTCTGTAAAGTCAAAGGAGTTGCTATTCATAGCCAGTTACATAGCAAGCCTCATTAACCTTTTTCTTTATTGTTTATGCTTTTTGTGACTGCTTAAATTCCTTCCTGCCCTGATATCTTTCGTACATTCTACTTGTATATTCTAGAATTTTGAAACGTCATCTTTCACATTCAGATTTCTAATGCATCTGAAATTGATTTTACCTAGGAATTCAGCTGTCTTCCTGTGGAGTCCAGCAGTTGCTGTGTCCCAGTTATTGACTAATCTGTCCTTTCCTCTGTGATTTGCAGTATCATTCCTAGCTCACATCAGCACAGGTATCCATTTCTGCATGCTCTATCATTTTGAATTTGTTTACTGTCTATCTCTGAGCCAATTCCACAGTCTTAAATTGCATTAAAATGGCATTATCATGCATTTTTGCAGTATGCTGGTCCAAGTCCCCCTTGTAATTTTCATTCAAGAGTACCCTGCCTCTTCACTTCATGCATGTTAGAAGGAACTTGTTAAGCCCATGAAGAGCTCTAGAAAAATGTTGACTAGAACTGCACTGAAATTATAATTTGTGGTGAATTATTATCTACATGATATTGAGTCTTTGCGTTCATGAAAAGGTATTTATACTCTCATGCCTACTCTTCATGTTTTATAATTTTCTTCATGAGAAAACACATTTTCCTGTTTATTCCTAGGTATTTTGAGGATTTTAGCATGGATATAATCAGTAATGTCTTTTTTTCTTTTTCTTCTTACATTTTATAAGAAGTTATTTTGGGTGGTAGAAACAATATAGATTTTTATATATAAAAAGATGGGGTTGATGAGATGGCTCAGTGGGTAAAAGTACTTGTCACCAACCTTTGATGATCTGAGTTCAATCACCTGAGCCTGCATGGTGGAAGGAAAAAATTAACTCCCTCAAGTTGTCCTCTGACCTCCACATGCGCACCATGGCATGGGCATATGCACACACACACACACACACACACACACACACACACACACACAAGCTCACTCGTAAGCACCCACATACAAAGTAATTAAAATCAATTGTTTTGAAAAAGGAAGAGTGACTTCCCGAGCAGCCTGGCTGGCTCAGGGCTGAGCTTTACATGCTTCCTTACTTATACTCTGATATCTATCACTGCTCTGCCCACTTTTCCTTCAGACACTGCTGTTGAAGTCTGTTCTAGTTTGTTTCCCCATTGCTGTGAAAAAACACCCCGACCACTACCAACTTGGGGAGGAAAGGGTTTATTTGTCTTATGTCTCCCGGGTCATAGCTCATCAGGGAGCCCAAGGTAGGAACTCAGGGCAGGAACCTGGAGGCCTTGAACTCACAGAGATCCATCTGCCTCTGCCTCCCAAGTGCTGGTATTAAAGGTGTGCGCCACCACGCCCAGCAAACCTGCTTTCTTATACAATACAGGCCCACCTGCCCAAGTGTGGCACCACCCACAGTCAGCTGGGTCCTCCCATATCACTCAATAATGAAGAAGATCCCCTGCAGACATGGCCACAGGCCAGTCCAATGGAGGCAATTCCCAGGTTGAGGCTCCTTCAGCCCAGGTGTGTCAAGTTGACACCCAAGCTATCCCGCACCTGCACAATTGACCCCTTGTCAATTTGACACACAAACACATCACTATTAAACCTTTCCATTTCTTGTCCCCAACATGATGTTAACATTAATATCACAATATAAGACAGTACAACCTTAAAAGACCACAGTCCTTAAAGAAAAAATCAAACACTTAAAAGATCATGGTCTCTTAAAAGTCTCTTAACTGTGGGCTCCTGAAAAATCCAAAACAGGTACTGTCTTGTTTCAAAGGTAAGAATCAGGCACACCTAAGCAAAACCTAAGTCCAGCAAAATAGCTTGAGGCTGGACATCTGGGATTCATTCACAATCTGAGCTCCAAAGGTTTTTGGCAGTTCTACTTCTCTGACTATGCCATCCATAGTTCACAAAGCTTGTCTCACAGACCCAGGCCAGCTCCATTCCATACCTGCTGCTGCCCTTGTGGTTGTCCCACAGTCCTAGAATCTCCAAAAGCTGGGGTACCCAATGAAACTGAGGCTGCACAATCACCAATAGCCTCTTCTGGCCTCTCAGGATGCAATGCCTCAGATTCTCTCCATAACCTCTTCAATCTTGGGGTCTTCACTGCAACTGAGACTTCACTTTCACCCATAGCTTTTCCTGGCCTCTCAGAGTGCCAAGCCTCAGCTGCTCTCTTTGATCCCTTCATGCTTTTAACACCAGAACCATGCAGGAGCCTCTTACACATCACCAAGTCCTGCCTCCAGCTAGAGATGGAAGCTTGGGGTCTCCTCTTGACTACAGCTTCTCCATGCTGACCCTGAGGAAATACTTCCCAGACGATTTCACCACAGTGATGCTGGTCTCTTGTTACTCACAGCTGGTTTTTCAGCCCCAACTAACCAGCATCAATTGTCCCAGTAAAGCAAAGGTTTCACCTGAGTGGTTCTGGTCTCTTCTTAATCACAGCTGATTCTTCAGCCCCAGCCAACAAGAATCCACAGATTCTTAATTCAAGATATCACACAAAGAGCTCTGATAGTCTCTGCTTCCCTTTGAAGCTTCACAAACCAGGCCTCCACTGTCCACAACTCTTTCGGCATAACTGTTCCAAGCTCCACAGCAACAAACTCTAAGCACTCAATGGTTTTTCCAGCCCAAAGTTCCAAATGCTTCCACAAACCTCCCCAAAACACCAAGGTCAGGTCTGTCACAGTAATACCCCACTGTCTGGTACCAATTTCTGTTCTAGTTTATTTCTCCATTGCTGTGACAAAACATTCCGACCACTAACAACTTGGGGAGGTAAGGGTTTGTCTTACATCTCCCAAGTCATAGTTCATTAGAGAGCCCAAGGTAGGAGCTCATGCAGGAACCTGGAGGCAGGAGCTGGAGCACAGGCCATGGAGGAATGCTGCTTACTGGCTTGCTCCTCTGGCCTCCACTCACATTGCTTTCTTATGCAACACAGGCCCACCGGCCCAGGGGTGGCACCACCCACAGTGGGCTGAGCACTCCCACATCACTCAGCAATCAAGAAGATGCCCCATAGACATGACCACAGGCCAGTCCAATGGAAGCAATTCTCCAACTGGGGCTCCCTTAACCCAGGTGTGTCAAGTTAACACTAAAGCTATCCAATAGCACAAAGTCCTAAGAGGGTATTAATATCATGTGGGACATTTGTTTTAGCAGGAAGAAAATTACTCTAGTAAACAAAAAAATTAGGGCATTTTCTTTCTAAAGAGTCATCCTTTCCCCTGTGTTCACCATGTGCGCCTGTGCTACATAGCTTTGGTTGTCAACTTGACACACCTGGGTAAGAGGGGCCTCAGTTGGGGAATTGCCTCAATTGGACTGACCTGTGTCCATGTCTGTGGGACATTGTCTTGACTGTGGAGTGATTAGGAGGGCCCATCCCACTGTGGGTGGTGCAACCCCTGGACAGGTGGTTCTGTATTGTATAAGAAAGCAGGCTGAGCACAGGCTGGAGTAGCAAGCCAGTAAGCAGCATTCCTCCATGGCCTATGCTCCAGCTCCTGCCTCCAGGTCCCTGCCCTGAGTTCCTACCTTGGGCTCCCTCAGTAATGAACTATGACCTGGGAGATATAAGTCAAATAAGCCCTTTCCTCTCCAAGTTCGTTTTGGTCAGTGTTTGTAGCACAGAAATTGAAGGTGGACTAGAATAGGGCCCAAGCGTTTGTCCTTCATGTCCCTCTAGCTCTCCTGGCTGTGTTAGTGGCCTCCCAGAGTATATCTACTAGTTCAAACAGGAAGCAGTACGGCCCAAAATCTTGGAACAGGGTCAAGTCTTTCCTGTGTAAAAGAGCCAAGCCTCACATTGGATTGCCTCTGTTTCTCCAGCCCACAGGGCAAAGTGCTTTAGGCCCCCTTGCTGACCCAGGGCTCTCTGGCTGTTCTACTGGGGACAGCACTCCACTGTCTTGATGGGGTCTCCCTTTGACCCCATGGGGGTTGAGTGTTCACCTGCTGATCATCATTGTGACCCTCTCTGCTCCCTAGTTTCCAGAAACCCTATGGCTCTCAGCTCCTCAGAGAGCATCCTGACTTGTTTTCTAGCTTTGCACCTACTTTTTTCCTTTGGAAACTTCAACAAGATATAAGGTGAGAGGAATGTGTAATCAATTACCCGTTTGGAATGGACAGGCTGTCCCCATCTCTTGGCTCTTCTGCCAGTTAACTAGTCTATTCTATCTTATTCATGAGGACATGGTTTATTGAGTTTTATTGAGCGCATACAGCAGATGCTTTTTACAATTTACTTCTTTGAGAAATACATCATTCTTTGAGAAATACATTTTCCCTTTTCTCTTGAATTCTAGTTTCTTTAATGTTATGAAGAAAAACAAACCAAAAAGGCAAATAACTGGGATCCAGGAGAGTGTTCATGTTCCTTTGATGCACAAGGAAAATGCAGCATGTCTGTGGGGCAGTTTCTTGATTGCAGAGTGATAGAGGAGGGCCCAGCTCACTGTGGACTTACTGTCCTTTGCAGGTTGACAGGCATTCCATTTTCTGTGTAGTTGGGAAAATAATTATCTGTGTCACAGTCATCCACAATTTAAAATCTCTTTTCAAGATGGGAGTGGTGGCACATGCCTTTAATCCCAGCACTTGGGAGGCAGAGGCAGGCGGATCTCTGAAAGTTCAAGTCCAGCTTGGGCTATAGGGAGACCCTGACTCAAAAAGACCGAAAAAAAAAAAATCTCTTTTCAGATTAAATAGTCATCTAGCTTTTACTTCCCACCAAGGATGACTGTGGCAATCCATACTCGAAGCTTTCTGAGTCCCACCTCTGCCCTCCTCCTTTCTTCTCCTCCAGCTGCTATGTGGGTGTCTAAAGGGTCATTATGCCCTTGCTGTGTGGTGGTGAGCACTGTGACATCCACACAGTGTCCTCTGCACCTATGTTGGCTTTTGTTCCCTCGTAGGGTAACTATTGGATGTATCCTCTGGCCTTTGGGGAGTAACAGTACCATCTGCTCCTGTTTCTAAGTCCTCGCCCATGGCTTTCCTTTGTCCTAACACTGAGGCTTTGCTTCCCTCTCATAGCACATTCCAGGATGACAATGGAGTCTGGGTGCTCTGCCTACTCTGCGCAGGCCGCTGGAACCAAGAACAGGATGTTTACTGCACCACTCCATTCCACTCCTCCTGTGGATGTTACCCACAGTCTGGGTGTGTTCAGGGTCCTGCTGCTTCCCTTGTGCTGTGCACAGTGAGTGAGCCCCTGCCCCATGCCCTGGAGCTCCTCATGAGTACCTGAGGTTTTGAAGGCCACTAGAGTGGGCTGGTGTGTGGCTGGGAAAGAAGATCCTGTTGCCTGATACCTTCTTTCTGTCTCCATGTCTTGAAGGGACTGATTTTAGGCTTTCTAGAACCTCTATCTAGTGATTGGTGCTTTCCTTGACCTGTTGTGACCAGCTCACGTGAGGTAAACACAGAATTGGAGAGTATCAGAAAACTTTAAAGTAGCCCAACTTTGCAGTGACGTCTAAGTGTGTGATGGTAGATTCTCTACTTGAACAGGGCACAGAATAGTTTCATGTGGGTCACATATGGAGGAGCCTGTTGGTTCCTGATCACACACAATAAAATGTTGTACAACTCAACAACTGATTGGAATTTTAGTGAAAAACAAGAGTTCATTCACTGGGGAGTGTGAAGGCAGCATCTATATGATATTCAGCTCTAGGGCTGTAAGCCGGGGCTGAGCACGGCAGAATGAAGAAACTGTGATCTGGATGTTCCAATGGGAACTGGGGCAGGTAAGCACATCCATTGTTCCCCTACATTCTGGATTTCAAAAGCAATACTGACTCTACTAAAAACTTCCATACAGTGGAAAAAAAAAAGTTAAATGACATGGATAGAACATTTATTTGAAATAAATGCAAATAGATACTTTAGAAACTCTGTGTCATATATTTTTTGTGTTTTTGTGCAACCAGACTTCTCCTAATCTAACCAGCACATATGAGAACAGTAAAGAATGGTGGTAATTCAGAATTATTTGAAGGACTTGAACCCTATGTGCTTTGATGAATAAAGCTTGGGAGTTAATTTCCTTTATAAACTCTGAATCAATTGATTTCATTTCTAGAATAAAATTCTAGAGTTCTTGGGTCAATAGGACCGCATAATGTAAAAATCAATTCCATTTCTAGATCTGCAGCAATGTAATTGCAGATAATATCCTGCCAGGCTGGCAGGCCTGACTATTGTCTCTAAAAGCCTGGGATGGCATGGGGGTGGCATTTCCATTGGAATAAAGGAGGACTTTCAGTTCCTATTTCTTAAATATTCATAGCCTCCTAAATGTCACAAACATCACATGCTCACACATTTCTGTTGAGAAAAATTGTTCAATATTTTTAAATGGAGCAAAAGAGTCCTTCCTATGCCTTGCAGTGTGTACCTGTGACCAGAGGCCTTGAGGCTGTTTGATTTTCTGTTCTGTGCCTTTAACTTGATATTCATTATTGATTAGAATATTGTACAAGTTTGTGGGGCAGATGTAACTTACAGAATGCAGATGGTTTTTTGAAACAAAGAACGTTGTCAGATAGAAAAGGTTTTCCCAGGTGTCAGTTTCATTTCTCTTAGGAGAGTAAAAAGCTCTCTATGCAAATTACAGACCTTAACAGCCCTCCTTTCAGTCACTATAGATTCACTTTCTTTGACCAGTTGCCTTGATGAGTCTTGGCTGCTGCCACAAAAACATCATAAACTGCGTGGCATATAAACACCAACCATATATTTCTTATTGTTCTGGAGGCTAGGACGTCTGAGATCAGAGAGAAGGTGGATTTATCCTTATGAGGACTGTATCCTTGTGTAAAGGAAGGGGAAAGGCAGATTTCTGGAACTTTGCTTTTCTTTCTTTCTTTCTTTCTTTCTTTCTTTCTTTCTTTCTTTCTTTCTTTTTTCTCTTTCTTTTTTCCTTCCTTCCTTCCCTCCCTTCCCCTCCTTCCCCTCCTTCCCTTCCTTCCCCTCCTTCCCTTCCCTTCCTTCCCTTCCTTCCTTCCCTTCCCTTCTTCCCTTCTCTTTCCTTCCTTCACTCCCTTCCCAGTTCCAGAGAACATCATTTTTAGGCAGCAGTAGGAAATTAGTCATTTCCAAGAACTTATTCAGATAAGTGAAATTGAGTCTTTCAAAAAGCATCAAATATCCGCAACATTTTTTTTTTTTTTTTGAGACAAGGTTTTGCTAAATAGCTTGGGCTGACCTTGAACTTGCTTTGTAGCTCAGGAATACCTTTAACCTGTGATCCTCTTGCTTTAGCATCTCAAGTAGCTGAGATGACAGGCCTGGTGGTCTTTTAAAAGGGTGCTAATCCCATTCCTGTGGGCTCTACCTCATGATCTAATCAGTTCCCAAAGGCCTTCTTAGCACTATTGCATTGGAGAATTTGGTGTTAGTCTCTGAATTTCAGGGGACACCTTCAGACCACAGAATCAGCTTTGCCATCTTGCTAGGGCTCTCATTAATGAACTAAATTAATCACTGTCACTTTCTCACTCTACATTTGTGTGAGAGTTATAATTTTAACATTTTTGAAAATTAGGCTTGATACTTCTATTGTGTCCTTGGAAACAAGACAGTGTATCAAAATTGAGACTCATTCAATCACAATGCTAACATCCAGAAAAAATGTAATGACTTTTATTTTGCTTGTAACAGAAGAAATCTCTTTCCAAGTATTTAACCATTTCATTTTCTTCCTAGACAACAATTTTATGATTTTTGGTACCTAAAAGCAGCTTCCATGCTCTCGTGGAAAAGTATGAAGCTCTTCAGGTAACTTACCTACCCCTGGGTCCCTGTAGTGGGATCTGGATATGAAGACAGTAGAATGTGAGGGCCCTGCCTCCTGTGACATTTAGGACAAGGTACCCTTGAGTTCTGGTGGCCTATGTCCATGTGGGCTCTGAACACAGTTCTGGTCTGTCTATGCCTAGACTATGTCCCTATAAGTCTCTATTGCTCACATCATTGGCTACAGCAACTTGGGCTCTGCTGCCTGGTTACTTAGCTGAGGTGGATTCTCACTAGCTCTGTGGGTTTCAGAACCTGAGATCCTTGTCTCTTCTCCACCTATTCCTATAGCCATGTTCTCTTCAAGGACTCAGGCCTTGAAGGGCTTTCTCCCTGCTGCTGCTGGCCTAGTGGCTACATGGAAAAGGTAGGCCCTGGCTATGCTTATTTTGACCATAGTTTTCAAGAGGTTGTGTTTTTAAAGAAATGTGTCCTTTTTTTTGGAACCATAAACAGTGCTCTAAAGTCATACATACAAACCTCTTACTATTTAAGATGTTGGCCAAATCTATGGTGATGCCACTTTTTCATTCCTGATGCTGCTAATTTGTACTCTCCCTTCCTCCCTTCCTTCCTTCCTTCCTTCCTTCCTCCCTTCCTTCCTCCCACCTTCCCTTCCTTCTTCCCTTCCTCCTTCCTCCCTCCCTCCCTTCCTTCCTTCTTCCCTTCCTCCCTCCCTCCCTTCCTTCCCTCCTTCCTGCCTCCCTCCCTTCCTTCCTTCTTCCCTTCCTCCCTCCCTCCCTTCCTTCCCTCCTTCCTGCCTCCCTCCCTTCCTTCCTTCTTCCCTTCCTCCCTCCCTCCCTTCCTTCCCTCCTTCCTGCCTCCCTCCCTTCCTTCCTTCTTCCCTTCCTCCTTCCCTCCCTTCCTCCCTTCTTCTCTTCCTTCCTTCCTCCCTCCCTCCCTTCCTTCTTCCCTTCCTTCCTTCCTTCCTTCCTTCCTCCCTCCTTCCCTCCCTCCCTGCCTCCCTCCCTCCCTTCCCCCTCCCTTCCTTCCTCCTTCCTCCCTTCCTTCTTCCCTTCCTTCCTTCCTTCCTTCCTTCCTTCCTTCCTTCCTTCCTCCCTCCCTCCCTTCCTTCCTCCCTTCCTTCTCCTTTTTTCAACTTATCTACTTTATTATTCCCTAAAATAAACACCTCTTGACTTTTTTGTTTTCTATTTTGTTGCTTTGGCCTTGTTGTTTTATCTCTTGTCTTTGATTTTCTTTGTGTTTAATGTACCTCTCTTTTTCTACCTTACTGAGTTGGAAGCTTTCATCATTGATTTTAGATCTTCCCTCTTTTCTAAAATCTTCATTTGGAGCTGTTAATGTTCTTCTGACAGAGCTGTAACCTACAGGCTCAGAAAGTTTTCTACTTTATATTATTTTCTTCTTTGACTCACCGGTAGCTAGAGGGTGTTATTGAGTTTCCAAGCATTTAGAATGCTTTTAGCTATCTTCTTGCCCCTGGCCATTCTGCTCTTAATCTGTGCATCCACCTCACTCTGGGCTCATATGGGAGGTCTTCAAGTTGATTTTCCATCAATCCCAATGGCCACAGACCCCAAGCCTCCACCACTCTCAGCTCCTCTGCACTTCTCCCCCTCCAAGTCTGTTAATAAGAGAAATTAGGAGACAGTCTTTGATCTCTTCCCATACCCTCTGCCTTTCAGTCCTGCCTGCTTTGTTTAACTTCCCCTGTGCCCGCTTCTCTTCCTGAATACACACTACCTTGTTAAGGACATGAACACGGGGGAAAGACCAGGGGGAAGATTTATGAGCCAAATTCTGTAAACTGGTTTGTGATTTGCTCAATAAGGAAGGAAATAAGCGAGTTTGGAAGATTGATTTTCCAGGAGAAAGCCTGGCTGCCAAGGCTGTTTTTCTGCTGTGTCATGGTATTTTGATTGTCAGTCACTGACTGTCCCTGTGGCCTTTTGTTTTGTATGTCACCTGTCATAGTCTCTTCATCTCCCTGTGGGTCCTGTTCTCAACATCATAACCCCTGGAGTGAGAAAGAACATATTAACTTTGTAAAAGTATCTCCCATCTTAGAACAATGGAAAGGTCTGTGCATGAGAACATCAGCCGCTGCTATTTGTGCATAATTTATACCCTAGAAGAGTCAATTTAGCATGAATCAATAGTGGGGATATTGTAGCTATTCAGCCATGCACGTTCACAAAGCTGTTGAAATCTCAGGTACCTTGGGTGACATGGAGCTTCTGAGACCAGGGGAGGCCAGAACCATAGAGATCAGCAGTGACTCCTGTTGTGACTGGAGAGAAGATAGGTGGGTGTGGGGGAGCATGGCTGCCAGAAGGGGGTGGATTTGACTGTGGAAAGCATGGAAGGCCAAGCAGGAGAAATAGTGGACTGTGAACACATCATGGCAGTGAGGCCAAGCAAAGTGGGGCTTGCAATGGACACAGGAGCACCCTGGCTTCTATGACTCACTCCCCATTTGTGTCTCAGAGAAATTGATCAGGAACTTTGCAATCTCCAAATATCTTAAACCAGTGGCTGAAGGTATTTTTAGAGACTTGGGTTTATGTTCTAATCTGATTGCCAGTCATCTTCTGCCCTTATGTAATTATGTACCATTTACATTGTTAAGCCCTGGCAGACAACTTTCAATTGATTTTTTTTTTCTTCTTGAAACAGAGTATCATTGTACAGCCCAGGCTGGCCTCAAATGTGCAATATTCCTGCCTCAGCCTTCCAAGTGCTGGAATTACAGTTGCGAGCCATTATACTTGGCCATGATGGATTTTTTTAATGGAATCATCCTTCTTCTTCAAACTAAGACACTGAGTTGAATGACAGGTTAGGTAGTGACAGTCCTCGTGGAAATGTGACATAAAAGCTTCTGCTCAAGCTTCCTTTTGTGGAAACCCTTTACAGCCCTCCTGGTACCTCATTCATGGCTGAGCTCCTACATATCACAACCCTAAGTAACAGCCTTCCCCCAACACCCAGCCTTGGGGCAATGGGAGGGTGCTGATGGGGAAGAGGGTATAAAGATGATATAGATGCTGTATATGAAATACACAAAAACTCACTATATATATATATATATATATATATGCTCAAAAAGAAAATAATAAAAACAAGCCACTGAACCAAAAAAAAAAATGAAATGGTGTCTGAGGGAAATATATATAAATACACAGTTTGTGTTTTTATACAGTTTTCTTCTGTAGATGTCCAGTTCTCCAGCAAGATGTCCCCATCCTCCAGGATGTGCTCCCACCTGGCTCTCTGTGGGGGCCTCCTCACAGCACAGCTGCTGCTCTCCTCTGACAAGGGGACATAGTAAAAGGACCAAGTTCCCTAAGACTCATTCCTCCCTACCCAAAGTGAGCATGAGGGCCAGGGCCTCAACTGGGCTGGTCAGAACCAGTCTGTGCCAGCTCAGACGTTGCAGGTACAGATTCTGGGGAAGCTTCTCAAACCTACATCCCTCACAATGACTTACACTAACTACAGGGAGCAACAAGCCACTGGCTTGGTGGTTTCAGGGAGCGAATAATCACTCTGAAATTAATAGTCCTTTAAAGGCAGCAGCCACAGAAGCCATGCATGTCCAGCAGGATTGCATCTGTAGAGATGTTTTCCAGGACAGACAGTTCCCTCAAGAACCCACAGGGCTGATCCATAGCTCTTAAGTGGCCAGAAATGGAATCACCATCAAAGTTCCTTGTTTCCTCCTTCATCCCCATGAACAGAGGGAAATGCATTCTCAGAAAAGGAGTGGTCCTGCTGGGGAGAAGGTGAGCAACCCTGTGTGAAACACTGAGCAGCTCCTCCCCAGCATAGCTGTCATGGAGGTCTGGGTCTTTGTATGTAGGACACAAGGCAGAAATCAAGAAACAAAGAAAACACAGTCCCCTCACTAGAGTGCATTTGCATACCTCATGTGTACCCTTTGGGGACACACATGGATTATGGAAACCTGACATTTTGGAGGCTGGCCCTCTGCGACTTATCTTCCAAGTTAAGATAAAATTTGGAAAATAAATCATTATTGGTGTGCTATTTTAATCCAAAAAATGCACTAAATCAGTGGGGTGATTAGGGTTGGGGTGTTTGAGAATCAGGGCAGGGGTGGAGTTGGGGATACAGTGAGATAGGGCTGTGTTATACACAATATAGAAAAATAAAAACCACAATTCCATTCTCTGATACTTTGCAAAATCACTGTCAAAATGTCCCTGTATCACACACAGCAAAGGCTGTTCTCCAATACTCCACAGTGCACCCAGCCACTTTGATCACACATCTACTACATTCTGTTCTTTATTTCCTAGCCATAGATTTCTCCAAAGAGACTGCAACAGTGAGATGCAAAGAGCTTTAAGCTGGAAGCCAGTCCTCAAGGATTAAATAATGGCGCTGCCCTTTGGTGGCTGTGTGACTTTGGACAGATAACATTTAGCTAGGCGTCTTCCTCTGCTTTCAGCAGCTTCCAGCTGCTTCTTCTGAGGTTTCAATAGGAGGAAGGGGAAGGACTCTTGACACAGCTGCAGGAGGTAGGCACAAAGCATCCCTCCTAACCCAGCCAAGCAGATGTAGTCAGTGTGTGGGCCTCCTGTATTCTTCAACCCATAGATGTTGGTGGAGACCTGGGACAGCTGGAGTCCCAGAAGCCTAAGGAGCAAGTTTCTATCTCCTAGTATGCAAAAGGCCTCTTATGGCGAGCTGTGGAAGGGATATAGGAGAGGTATACCCCAGAGCCAAGGGCCATGGTACATCTGAGCCCTTGGCTGAGTGCTGGCCAGGAGGCTGGCCTCCTTGGCTCAGCATCTCATGAGGCACTCACCCTAAATCACACTCATTTGCATAACCTAGTTGTGGGTTTGGTTGACTGGGGCAGCAGGCATGCTGGGAGTGGCCTAATGAGACTGGAAAGCTGCAGGGGAAATCAAGTGCCAGTTTCCATTTTCAGCCTGACCTCTCTCCTGAGGAGGCTTACCATTGAACAGCCTCACTGAATATTACCCTGGCTCCAAAAGGTCCTCATTGTGTGGTCAAGACCCACAGCCCTTTCTACTGCCTTACATCATAGCATGACTCTGCCTCCCTTTTTCGCCCCAACTGGCCTGTGTGTGGTTCTGCTTTTTGCCCACCAGGAGGCCTGGAGCACATCCCTCATCCCCTTCAAACCTCAGCTTGCTCTTTTGCTAAATGGGACACACAGTAATGACCTTATGATCTTGTAGGGTGGTGGGAGGAGCAAGCTGGTAGGTACACCTGGCTCACAGGACACACCACACTGCACATTCAGGCAACTGTCCACTTTTGGCTGGGAGCTATCCAAAATTCCTCAGGTTCAGATTGTTAGTACATGTCCCCAAACAGCATGCTTGATGGCATGGGATGAAGAGCACCCCGAGTGCTCCCAAGAGAGTAGGGAACCCCCTAGAACATGTCCCCTGCCCCAGGGATTCCCACAGTGTGGTGGAGCAGGCTAGCAAGTTGCTGCCAATGGCCAGATCTAGTTTCCAGTCAGGAGCCAAGAATGGCTTTGGAACTTTAAAATGCTTAGAAAAAAATTAAAGGATCAAAATCATGAAAAGTGCAAATATTGTGAAATTCAATTTCTGTGTCTATAGGTGGCAGGGCACAGCCTTACCTCTCGACCCACAGGCATTTGTAGCTGCCCTTATGACTGCCAGTGGAGTAGCTATGAAAGAATACAGGGGCTGCAAGTTACGGATTTCCTCTCTGGCCCTTTATAGAACTCTACACCGATTCCTGTCAGAAGTTCTGAGGGATCCAGTTTAACTGTTTTACGATCAGTGTTTCCTACATGTATATAGGACATCTTTCTTGTGATCACATCTTTCTTGTCTTCCAGGTCATAGATTGGCACCCAAACAGTCAGTGATGCTAGGCAAAAGTGCCTGGGGTCCTTCTTCATCTCTCACTCACCCTCCGTGCCCCCACCCCTGCCTCCCAACCCTGTGCTCTGCCTTCTTGATCTGGCCCACTCAGCTCTTGTCTTCCAGTTCTCTCCTGTGTCCAAGTCCTCTATGCCTGGGTCCTCATGGTCTCTCACTACTTCATGGTCTCTTATCACCCACCTCTAATCCTATGTCCACTGCCAGATAAAGTGTCCCAAGTGGTTGCTAATTGTTTCACAGGGCTGATTCCAACCCACCACGGCTGAGCCTTCTGTTTTTCTATGTGAATCCTACTGCAGGCCACTGCCTTGCCCCACTGTCCCTGAACCTGCGGTACTTTTGTTCACATCAGTCCCTGCACGTGGACTGTCCATCCTCATTGCCAGCCAGAGTTTGCAGGCCTGGCTCCCTTTCCCTTTCCTCCAGAAGCCTTTTTTCCTGGGTCCCATTACAAAGGTACAATTACTATGAGGCTAGCAGCCAACTTAAGTTTCAGTGGCCCTCACTTGCATGAGCCCCTTCTAAAACCCAGGAAGGCACCTCAACATATGTTGAGGTACCTCAACAGTATGTTTACATGCCCCCTATTTTAGCAAAATTTCCAGAAGTTAGATACAGTAGCTGCAGTTGATGAGAACCATGGCCTTCTGTGCCAGTTCCCTGACTTGCTAACATCTGCAAGTCCATGATTATCTACAGCATTTTGGGGATCAGACTATGGAGAAATTGAGCTGGGATTGCATTTCATTTGGATTTAGTGGCACGTATTTACTTAGCTCATCATGGCTTAGCAAAATGAGTTCAGGTATAGCAAGGTTTCAAAGGGTATTCAATGATAGGGAGGATTCAAGCCCTCGCTTTTCTGTTAGCCGTTAAAACATACTGTATTCACTTGTATGCTCAGCAACTTATCAACAGACCTTGATTCCTTGATTAAAGGCAGGCTAGTCTGTGCTTAGAGACCTGACAATGTCTAATGCTGTTTTCCACCCTCCATTTATTCCCATGTATCTTCTTCTCCCCTCTCATTCCCTGGGATGTCCCAGCCTCTTGCCACATTCTTTTCTTGAACTGAAGTGGTTCAATCATCTGTGAGGTTCTTCTTAACATTGTGCTGACTCAACATGAAATACTGACTCCCAGGAAGACAAGAGGCAGTTCATCTCATCTCACAGTATGTGAACACCAAAGACGACCAGTTAATGAGTGTCATCAATTCACAGGGTCATTAAGATTCATCATGCCTGAGAAAATTGGAAATGCCTAGAAATCTTACAGTCTAGCTATGAAAGAATGTTGACAAGGGTTTCCTCATAGACATTCCAAGACATTATTGGTAATGAGTTATGAAGTTAATTTTTTCTTAAGCTAAGTCAATAAAGTATGATCAACTATGCAGGTAGACTGCATTTTTTATAGAAATGATTATATAAAGGTAATTGAGATATGAAGAGAAGACCAAAGATCAAACAAAACATGTTTTAAACTATCATGGAAGTAGACCAAGCAGTTAAATTTTAATATATATATTTATTTATTTTATGTGTATGAGTATGTTGCCTACATGTAAGTGCACCCGTGTCATGCAATGCCCATGGAGGCCAGAAGAGGGCATCAAATTCCCCTGGACCTGCCATTATGGACAGTTGTTAGCTGTCATGTGGATGCTGGGAATTGAACCTGGGTCCTCTGCAAGAATAGTTAATGCTCTTAATCACTGAGCCATCTCTCCAGGCCCTGCAGTTAACTTTCTTAAAGGAATGCTTAGGGATTGGAGAGATACCACCATAGGAAAGCGCTCACACTACTCTTGCAGAGGACCCAAATTCAGTTCCCAGCACCCATGTCAGGTGTCTTACAACTGCCTGTAACTCCAGCTCCAGGGGATCAGAAAGAAACCTTCTTCTGGCCTCCGTGGGCATTCACATGCCTCTCTGCACACATACATATACACACATATACATAAATAATAAAAAAATAAATCCAAAAATGTGGTGCTTATTTTTCATAGTTTTGTGAGGTCTGTGATGCTCTTCCTTTTTTACCAAAAAGAACAGAAAATTAAATCTTTTTATTATTTGTAATTTGCTATGACTTTTCTCATTCCAAACGTTTACTTAAAAAAATACAGGAGTTGGCTATTTATTCAATTTTTCATTTTTTCTTGATTATTTTAAAATTAGAATGAAAAACAATAGATTTCATGATGGCCATTATGGCCTATTCATACATAATTTGTTTTTCTTGATCCTGCTGCCCCTTCACTGATCTTCAGTCCGTTTTTCCTATCCTTCTACCCCCAGCAGTCCCATTCTGGCTTCATGTCGTATATAACCTATGACCCTCCCCCTCTTCCTTAAATCCTCTTTTTCCTCTCACATGGTCCCCTTCCTGGTTTCATGACCTACTCCCACACTCACACCCACATATATACTCATATATGAAAATTAAAAGCTAAGATCTGCATATGACAATGACTATCTGGTATGTGTCTTTCAGAGTCTGGGTTACTTCACTTAATATTTTCCAGATACATTAATTTTCCTGCAGATTTCATAATTTCAGTTTTCTTTGTGTCCAAATTTCTTTTTTCAGTGTCTTTCACTTCCATGGTTAAATTTATTTTGGGGTATTTAATTACTTATTTATACGAAGCTATTGTGAATGGGATTTTTCTCCTGATTTTTTTTTGTAGCAAGAACATTATTGATACATAGAAAAGCTACAGATTTTATATGCTGATTTTGTATTTTGCTTTCACAATTTGTATTACACTATTTAAAAAGACTTCCCAAATTTCATAAACTTCAGGAACAATAAACCTTACATCTGCTTCTGTCTCAGCAGGACCGAGTTCTCTCTCTGTGTTGATCTTTTGCTTGCCTGTCTTGCCCAGTGTCCTCTAAGGGACACAGCTCAGGTCTGCTATTAAACTGATACAAGCTTGCTCAGTTTGGTTGCACACTCTTCTCATAACTATTGGTGGTACTCCTCCTACCCCCAGCTTTTAGCAGCAGAGTCAGTTCCAATTCATCATGTAAAGCTGAATCTTTCCCCTCTGAGAACTTTCCAGACATCCTGTTAAGAAGAACAGGATCTTAGAAGCTGATTTGTTTCACTGATTCATTGACAAGAGCTCTTAAAAATGCATCTGCTTATTGGAGACTCTCTGTACAAAATAAAAAATCAGTAGCAAATGCCACTTAAAGTGAAAATAAATCTAACTAATAAAGGCACACACTGCAATTACTGTCACTTAAAGATAATCAGGCAGCAGTGTGACTTTTCCTCTCGGCTCCTGGGCATCTAGGGGTAGAGCTTCCCCAGGACAAGCTTGTCTTCCTTTGTTTTCTTATCTTGCTCTGCCAGGCCCTGAATTAGCTTCTAGGGATACACATCCTACAGAGACATGCTAGGTATCCCCAAAAATACTGAAACTCCACAAACATGGCTGCTGGTCCCAGAGTCCTGAACCTGGCTATGGGCTCTGCACTTCACCGTGTGCATACTGCCCAGGCCTATTATAAGGAAAGTTGGGTGATCATTCTGGTAGAAACAGAAGCAGCCAGTATCAGCCACCAACAACTAGGACTTAGGGCTGAATGTTCCTGTGTGGCAGCGAAGGCCTGGAGTGACTGATAACCTTGGCACCTCCCCAGGGTCAGGGCAGGAGGACCCTCCAAGAGCATACGGAGGAGGCTTCCCACCTGGAGTGTCCCCACTCTGGGAGAATGAGTGGGGCTTGGACAGGAGGAGATAGCAGAAAATGCACCCCAATTTTCCATGTCCAGATTTTCTAAGAGCAGCAGGCTTCTAGATGGAAGAACTTGCCTGTCCTCTGCGCCTCTTCTCCTTCCCCCACCTTCTCTATTCATGCTAGTCTCTAATTCCCTAACCTCTTAAAACGATGTGGGATTTCCAACTTTTATGTCTTGTTCAACAGACTTTTCTGCTTGAAAAGCCCAGGAAATATTTCAAGGCCAAGTTCAAATACCATGTCCTCTGATTTTAACTGAGAATACCCTTTTGAGTTTAAGATGTCTGGCTTTCCATGTTTATGTAAAGGCTTTGGCAGCTGTGAGGGAAGGGACTCACAAGGGACTGGTATAAGTGGGCACTGAATGACCATGCAGGGTGGGTATGGCAGTCACTCTGCCTCCCATCCCTCCCCCGCCCCCCCCATTACAGGAATGACTAGGCTGTAGAGTCACAGGTGCTCATAAGTGCTGGGTGTACTTGTCTGGAAGGAAAGCTGCTTGCCTGCCCCCTCCACCCACAGCACACTGATGGTAATGTACAGTCAAAGCTGTGCATCCTGATGGTCAGTACGTTCTGAAATCCACCAGGCCCAGCCTCCTCTGGGAAGTCTGTCTAGAGCAGATTGAGACGGAGGAGTAGAAATGCCAAAGTCAAGTTCTTTCCCAACCACACAGAACACTGATGTGCACAATAATAGCATGCCCTCTCTTCTACCTGGTTCCTCTCTTGCAAATGCTGTCATGTCCATATCCCACTTTTTCATGCCAGCATCACCCTGAGTGGGCAGGTTGGGGACAAGTTGAGGAAATGGAGACTCAGAGGGACTGCTCAAACTGGATAGGTCACTGAGTCTGTTTATATGTTACATGCTATTCAGATTGTGAAAATCTGGGGGGACCTAAAGAGACAGGGTCTTGAACCTGTAAGATAGTCACTCTGAGAGACTATCTGAAATGCGTTTCTGTAACACAGGAGAGGAGGTGGTCCAGGGAGACAAGGAAATAAGGGTTTTATTTATTCTTCCCCTTTGGGTTCTGGGCTTGAACCCAGGGCCTTGCACATTCTATGAAATTACCCTACCACTGAGCTACATCCCTAGTCTGTGGCTTTTGAAGGCAGGCATAGTCTTGCTACCCAGCTCAGACTAGCGTGGAACTTGGGAAGCAGCCCAGGCTGCCTTCAACTGTGTGCTTCTCCCATCTCTACCTCTCAGACACTTGGAATCTAGGCATGTATCACTTCATCTATCCGAGGGCAGAGGTTAGTGGCAAACAGTATAAAGACCTCAGCGTTTGGACCCCACAGGCAGGAAGGGGAAGCCAAGCTGTGCCTCCATCTGGGTCCTCTTCTACCTGAACAGCTCTGATCTGACTCTGAACTGGGGAAATCCCTAAGATTAAAATCTACAGCAACTGCATCTTACTAATCAATGCCCATGAAGCATTTAAACAAAAGGTCACAAAACAGTGTCCATCATGTTGATCTGAGCAAAGTTATGTGATGTTTGGGCTGCAAAATGTATGCTCAATTTGTTTTGTTTGAAAGAACTTTCACTGGAAGGTTTCACATAAAACTTGGTATTTCTGCATTTGGAAGATGGTCTGCTATGCTTGGGCTGTAGTTTAGAGCAGGAATACATGGCTGAAGTTGAGTCACTAGCATCCTTCAGACTGTCAGAGGTTTGTTTTCCAGAGTCCCTACTCCCTGCCCTTCAGACCTACCCACTTCAGTCATTCATGACAGTTGCCTAGGTTCCACAGACATCTGATTTTGCCACCCAGGAATGTGTGAGTTTCAAGGAGCAGCCATGAATTCGAGCCTGCAAGCTTTGTTGTTCTGAGAGCTTAGGAGTAATGGATCCATAAGAGATTTGGTCTATAATCACATGAGCTATGGCTTCCACTTGCCAATTCTGAGGTGATGTGAAGGGCACCTGACTGTTTCCCTTGACTTGCCACTCAGTACAGATGTCAGTCAGTGTTGCCAGCAAGGTCTGGCTGTGGGGGCTCCAGGGACTCCTGTGTGGCCTACAGGTGGAGGACTCCAATAAACCATTCTAGGTTGGCAAAGCCAAAGTTATGTTCCCTGAATTTGAGGTATAGTTCACATCAGACAGTGGCTATTCTAATGGCACCTTGGGGATTACCTTTGACAATTTTCACTTGAGCATTTTCTCTGGGATAAGTTCTAGAACCCTAGAAGGAAGACATGGGTAGCCAGTTGGGCTGGGGTGGGACAGAGTCCAATAATGGCAGCGTCTTCACAGGATGGTGTCCCCAGGCAGTAGCACATCCTTTGTACAAGTGGCCAGAGTTATTCTCTAGGGCTAAGCAGTAGGTAACACAGTAAGAGAAGCCATTCTTCACTATCCTCATCCTCCTTACCTGTTTTCTTGAAAAATTTAGCTGTAAAACCCCTTCTTCCTCCATCCCATGGGTAAGAAGAAAAAGAATAAAGACTAAGCTGCTCTGTATTAGGTTGGGTCCACCTATTACCAGTGGGATGAGCTCCTTCAGATTTCTCCTGGTGATGGTAACACCACATTTCTGGGGCTGACAACTTGGCAGGAACAGACACATGAATGAACCTGCTTAAGTGGAAAGAGCAGTTTACAAGCATCTAGGAGAGAGTAGTAGATGACAAAGAGGAGTCTGGCTGTGCTGGGTCTAGCCATCTGATGCTCGTTTATCCCTCCATCTCCACATTCTAGTCACCAAGGATGTAGGAAATGGGAAGATAATCCAGCTGTTATTCATTACCTTTGCCTGCTAGGAATCCTTGAAAATGTCTATTTGGTTTTAGCTGAACATAAAGCAATTGTACTCAGCCTCTGCCAAGGCTTTCTTCCCTCTAAGCCCAGAAATCTTCTGAGGAACAGATGAGGCTGGAGAATGTGTGCAATGCCCTGCCTGAAGATAGTGACAGGTGTGTGGCAGAAGGATATGTCAGTATCAACAGGAGCTGCAGTGATCTTTACAACATTCTTAACAAACAAAACCACTAGGGAAATAGCCTGACATAGGGGTGGCTGAGGGAGGCTTGGTCAGAATACACCTACTTCTCAGCTAAGTCGCTTTTAGGGTAGTCCAGACCCCATATCCCAGAAGGAGCACACAACCTGGAGAGGGCTTCAGTTTTAGGAAGTTCAAAGCATTTCCTTCTTCAAGATTCAATAGACTTTCTTCTGAGTCAGTGCAGCTGGGCTCACATCAAACATGATGCATGAGACCAGGGGCTTTGGACAACTTTGGAAACAAGAGTGAATCCAGCACAGATGACATCCTCTGAGGTGGGATCCAAGGTGACTCGAATAATTAGAAACTTCTCTCTGATAAGTTCCTGGCAATGCTGATGCTACAGTTAGGTCCTAAAGCCTGTGAGTTGGAAGGGAAGGATAAGTTCAGTCCTGTGTCTGTGTCCCAGTAGCCTCCACCCAACTGGAACTGAGTGTCAGAAAAGACAATGGAGTTGGAGCCAGACCTTGGGTGTTGAGAAATGGCCGTACCCATTTATTAACAAGACTTGCATAAATCCTTTTACATATTCTGACTCAGACTCCAGGATACCTGTGGCTGATGACCAGGTTGCCCACCTCACAAAGTCAGGGTGAGGCCTGGAGGCATGACAATATATGAAACACTCTGGACAGATCCCACCAGAGATGAGAGTGTAGAGGTCAGCTGTCATCAGTATCTCCCTCTATGGGGGGTGGGGAGGCCTCTGACACCTGTCCACACTGCAACACCAAGGCCTCTCAACTCTGCCCCCAGACAGCCTCACTAGGCACATTGCCCTTGGCAATCTTTTACCTCAAGACTGATGTCAGTACAGTTCCCAAAAGGTTGGCCCGGTTATTTATTCACTAGTGACAAACATTGATTTTGGAATCTGGGACACGAATGAGCTCTTCTGGGTTGTTCTGTGAGTTTTGTCATGTGGTGATTGAAGCAGGGTTCCTGAGAAACGCCTTTCACTTATAGGTCCAGCACCTGGGCTGGGGAGACTCACAGCTGGGGCTCTGCCTGCATCTCTCTCTCTCTCCACATGTTCCCATGTGGTGCTGGGAGGCTGGCTCCTGATGTGGTAAGTCAAAGACCCACAGAGCCAGTATCCCAAGAGAAATCAGCAAAAAGTCAGCTTGGGGCTTGCTGCCTCAGTGCTGGCAAGCACACAATTTCTTTCTTCCTCCTTTTAAAAATTTTTTAAATTTTTAATTTTTTAAGTTTTATTTTAGTGTATGAGTATATTGCCTACATGTATGTAAGAGCACCTGTGTCATGCAATGCTCACAGAGGTCAGAAGAGGGCATCAGATCCCCTGGAACTGGAGTTACAGACGATTGTTAGCTGTCATGTGGGTGCTGGGAACTGAACCCGGGTCCTCTGCAAGATCAGCCAGTACTCTTAACCACTGAACCATCTCTCCAGATACCACCTGTTTTAAACAGCCTCTATTTATGTTTTCTTTCCTCATGATCTTGCTATCATACACTTTTTAAAATGTAAAGAATTTTATTAGCATTGCTTTCTTTAAGAAGTAACATGATTACGCTGAAGGACTTTGTATAGGATGGAGAATTTGGAAAGGCACTGAATGGCAAACTCACATTATAGCAACAGTGATAAATTTCACATTATTGTTGAAGCTTGGTAGTACAGCTTTGTCAGTTAATAATATTTAAAAATAATAGTGAATAATAGCAAAAAATAATTGTGAATTTTTATTCTAAAATAGAATTATACCAGTTTAATTATTGCAGTACTTTTTCCTCCTCCCTCCTCCTCCTCCTCCTCCTCCTTCTTCTTCTTCTTCTTCTTCTTCTTTTTTTTTTGTAATTTCCCAGACTGACTTTTAGCTCTAGAAGTTCAATTAGGGCATAGGTGAAGGGGCTGTAGCAGAGTAATAGAAAATTAATGGAAAAACCACTTGGTGCCTGGTAATGGGAGAGGTCTAGCATCAAGGCCTGGATGCCCAAGACCACATGTGGACTGAAGACCACAGCTGGCTCTCAGGGGAAGTGGAAGTCTGTTCTAGAGAATCAGTCTTCCCAAGAGCAGAACCTGAAAGTGAGAGAGACCTTCCCTGTTCCCAGCATAAGAGGGAAAGCCACTGCCATACACAACCTAGGACCTCAGGGGAGGGGGCTGTGG
The DNA here is from genome assembly GCF_000622305.1 of Nannospalax galili. Taxonomy (NCBI): domain Eukaryota; kingdom Metazoa; phylum Chordata; class Mammalia; order Rodentia; family Spalacidae; genus Nannospalax; species Nannospalax galili. Next base: position 1,026,665 of record NW_008355786.1, on the reverse strand, counting down.
GGAATGCAGCGACTCAGAGAAGGCTGAAATTGCTGCCCAGTATTGGAAAGCCCTCCATCCCCTACTTTGTTCCACTATCAACCCACCACCAGAAGAATGTGGAACCAAAGCTCCAGGCTCATATGAGAGGGCCACAGCTCCAGCTCATGAAAGGGGACCACAGCTCAGGCTAATAGTAGGGGACCACAGCTCAGGCTCATAGGAAGGGATCACAGCTCAGGCTCAGAAAATACGACATAGCCCTGGCTCATTTCTATCTTCTTTTTTCTCACTGAGGCAGTCTCAGAGGCCCATCCAGTTTCCTGGAGAGGAGCACAGACTCCACCTTATTTTGACTGACTATAAAGGAGCCATGCTCAGTTTCAAGCCCCCCCTACCACCACCTGAAGTAACCACCATGCCTGGTTCTGTGACTCAAATCCTGCCCGGCTACACAGAGCCTCTCCAGGGTCCTTTGTGACCCGGGGATACACATAGAATCTCAGTGCTCATACCCACAGTTTACTGTGCTTCATTCTCATAGACCCCAATTTTATATAAAAAACGAATCAATAAAAACATCAAAAAACACAGAGGAGGAAAAAGCTGGAGAAGTACTGAGGTACTGGTCGCGTGTCTGGGATCACAGGTAGTGATTTCTTTTTAAATTCTCCAGCATATTCTGAAAGTTCCACATCATATACTACATCATGTATAATCCAAAAGATATTTTTCCAGAAAATAATATAGTTAAAAATGGGGGCTGGTTGTGTACTCAGTGACAGAGTGTATGCTTAGCATCATAAGACCCTGGGTTCAATCCCCCAAAGCCAAAACACAACAACAAAATGTAAATGGTAAACAATTTTTGTTGTGAATCCACAGAACTCAGTCATTAAAATTTGCTCCTCATAATTCCAAAATTCACTTTATATAAGGATTGAAACATGCACACATGCACACAGACACAGACACACAGACACACAGACACACACACAGACACACACACACACACACACACACACACACTCACAGATCGAAACTGGGGCAATTCTGGGCTTTTGCTGTGAGTGGTGACTGTTAAAAGAGACAATGGAATCAGAGCTAGGAGCCCTGTGGCTTTTTCTGTGGATCCAGCTTTCAATTTGTCCTGTGATTTTTTTTTTTTCCAGGCAAGAACAATGAAGATTGGGGCCACATGAGATGGACTGGGAAGCTCTGGCTATAGGCAGTGCTGACAACTGATGGTGTAGTGACTTTTGCAGAGAGCAGAAAATTAAGAAATGTCCTTGCAAAACCTGTCGAGGGAGCTAATGTGTGTGCCTGCATTTAGAAGGGGAAGGAGGGCACTTGCTTCTCTTTCCAGACGGTAAGCTGTGACCCTCAGGAGATTTGGAGTTTAAGTCAAGCAAGTGTACAAACTCTACTCATGTGCCCAAGCTGGGTCAGTGACTCTCCAACTTTAAAGTCTGAAGTTTATCAGAGAGTTTGTTAAAAATATGCATTACAAGGGGGCTAGAGAGATGGCTCAGCAGTTAAGAACACTGACTGTTCTTGCAGAAGACCTGGGTTCGAATCCCAGCACCCACATGGCAGCTAACAACTGTCAACTGTCCGTAACCCCAGTTCCATGGGATCGGACTGCCTCTTCTGTCCTCCGCAGGCATTGCACAACACTGGTACACTTACCTACACACAGGCAATACACACATAAACATAAAATAAAAATAATAAATAAAATATTTTTAAAAATATGCATTGCCAGTTCAGTGCCAGGAAGTTCCAGAGTAGGCGTTCAGGATTGGGCTCCTGACTCCGCATTTTAAATGACCCTCCTGGGTGATTCTTCAGGCATCCCTCTGCTGCCTTCTGCAAGGTAAGGTACCCTCTGATTGTCCAGACTCATCTGCCACAAGTATCTTTCTGGGCATGTTCAATGAGGCATATGGTGCTGGGCAGTCATACACTCTCCTTTAGAAGCTCTCCCTAATACTTAGAAGGTCAGGTTCCTATCTCCATTTCATCCAGGAGAAAAGGGATATCAGAGCAGCAAGGGAATGTATCTGTGTTCATGCACCTGGAGTGCAGTTAGAATATGAAGCCAAATCAAGGGAGTTTGACAACAGAGGCTCCTGTGCTCCCCTAAATGAATTACCTATAAAGTTCCACAACTGGTGGATATACCAGGTTGGGTCTTGACAACTAGCTCTCTCTCCTCTTTTCATTATTTTATTTTATTTTTATTTATGTGTATGAATGTTTTATTTGCATGTATATTAAGTGCACCCATGCCTGTGGAGACCAAAAGAGGGTGTCAGATCCCCTAAAATTGGAGTTACAGATGGTTGTTAGCTGCAATGTGGGTGCTAGGAACCAAACCTGGGTCCTCTGAAAGAGCAGCTGGTGCTCTTAAACTGCTGAGCCATCTCTCTAGTCCCATCCTCTCTCCATCTTTGCTCCATCTTAGTAACAGTGCCCACATGGGATGCTCTTTCCTTATGCTCCCCCTCATCGGCACTTATAAGAGGCATCTAATAGGCATGCATTTTGTCTTCTGGGAATATCCAAAGGGTTAAGTTTACAAGGTTTTGGCTGCTGATTTCTAGAGGATTCTAGAGGATGGCATCCCAGGTAGGGACATGTCCTCTGAACCATAGGATACTCCACTCAAATCCACCCTCACCACACTAACATAGAAACCCATTATCTTTCTCAGATGAAGCCTCAGAAATGAAGGAAATTTCTGAACAAGATGAATTCTCAAAGTGTTAGATTTCACTGGGCATGTATACTGATTAACAATAATGTCCTTGTTCACTTGGAGATGTGGCCGCCAGGGAGAGCAGGGCTTTCATTGCTCCATTTGCTAAAAGTAACAATTCCCCTCCATTCTTCTGCAGAGCTGAGAATGAATATGTTAATATTGTAACTAGGACACTAGGAAGGGGACACATGCCTTGACGGTGACTGAACAATTCTGCTGTAGGGTTGATGCCAGCGGAATGGAGCTCCCTTCCTGGGAGTTGGGCCCAGAATATTCATTTGTTAAGTCAATTGGCCCAGGGAAGACAAGGGCCCCACTGATACTTCAGTTAATAAGAGAGGGTAGTACTACTTTCCAGGAGTGGGCTCATCTTGGAAGATGAAGGCCATGGTATTAATGAGGGTTTGGATGGTAGGCCCACCCTGCCCTCCATGGACCTGGTATCTGCCCTCTCAGATGCAAACATCCTAAGCCTCAAGTCTCATGTTCTCTGACATCCTGGCTAAGTAAATCACACTTTGTTTAAAGCAGACAGTGGGAGGTAGACACAGACACCCCCGCTCAGACCAAGCAGCAGAGCATCAAATAACCCGGATTGGGGGGGGGGAGTTTGGGGGAAGTTTTTATACGATGCTCCTTTGGGAGAGGTGAGATCAGGAAAGAAGGGCAAACACTTCCAAGAGTTTTGCCCTCACATCCCTCCCCCAGCTTAAAACTCCCCAATGCTGCCTGTCATAGCACCCATCTAGATACCATTTCCCAAGCCAACTTCAGACCATTGTTAAGGAGGATTCTGAGGCCTCATTTGGCTCCATGATCAATTAGCAATGTCTGCTTTATGCAGATGGTGGTGTGACAAATGTGTGTCATTTATTTAGTCTTCTAGAACACAGGGAGTTCTGCCTGAACCAAAGAGTCTGTGATGCCAGAGGGAACGGGGTAAGATGATTACATGCAGTGAGGTCAATTGTCAGTTGTCAATCTCCAGATGACAAACATATGTCATCATGCCTGCCACTTTTGCTTAGTTCATTATACAGAAACTGGAAATTCATGTCCCTTGTCTGTCCCAGCCTAGGTTGCAGGGGTGGCAGCACAATTCCTGTCTCTCTCTGACCTGCTCCATCCTCTGAGGGACCTCAGGGTCCCTTCCCGTCATGCTATCCCAAGGACAGAGATAGAGTCCTTGGGACTCTAATGGAGCCAAGCACTGGGATCAGATCTTTTAGAGGCAGAATATAAAATTCTCCTAAGGTCAGAGTGCATACTCTACATGAAAACAAAATGTTGTTGAGCCATTTGCTGACTTCCTAGGGTCACATCTCCTGTCACTAGTAGGTTTCAGTGAAACAGTCTGAGAGGCTCCACTCTAAGTGGCAAAGTGTCCTTTCATTTCATCCTTTTTTCTGGGTCTGTCCTTGCCACACAAGTGGTAAAAGTTTGGAAGTCTCTCCATAAATATTCATGACAATTATAAGTCAAAAAAGCAAAACAAGAGAAAAGACTTTCATAAAAATTCCAAAAGTCTTGGGGGCCAGTGTGGGGAGCTAGGCCCTGAGGCACGAGCTGGGGGCACCTGACCTGCTCTGAGTCTAGACCTAGGGTGAGGGACAAACATAGTCCGAGACCAGCAACTGGGCAGCATACCATGAAAGGGGATGCAGACCAAGGCTCCAGGAGCTCTGAAGGATGCTCATTTGTGAGGAGCCTCTGCGAGCTCAGGGGCCTCTTACAAGCTTGTGGCTCTAGAGAGATTATGGGAGGAGCTATGTCAACCTCAGCTCTTCCTATCAGTGACACTGCCTCCCTACAGTTCCCTCAGAATGGGTTTCCCAAAGATGCATTCCCTGGAAGGGCTTGAAGCATTGTAGTCAAGGGTACACAGCAAAGACTCTTCAGGGAATGCCTAGCCACAGAAGCTTCTACTAAGCACCACTGCCCATTGAGAAGCCACAGGAACAGACTATGGGAGGGAACAGAAATAAAGCATCTGATCCAAGCACTGTATGTATCAAACACCTGCTGTATGCTGGGCTTATTAATATGAATCATCAGTTCCAATTCCCACATCATCCCAGCAAAGAAGGTAGTATTTCTCCAGTTTATAAATACAGAAACGGAGTCCTAGGGACAGAGAGGAGCTTTCAGGAAATAATGGATACAGTCAAGGCCAAGTACAAAGGGGCTAGTCTTCAGGCCCCCAAACATGAAAGATCCTATGTAATTTAGTCTTCAGAAAGTAGAAGTAATCATGGTAAGCATGCCTCCATGTTTTTTTAATACTGACACTCTCAGATTTTTCCTCTAAGCAACCTCATGCCATGAGTATAGCTCAGGGGAAAAGAGCATCATCTTCAAAATCAGATACCCTAGTCTGGACCCCAATTCTCTTATCCTTGATCAGACTTGACTAATTCAGGTAGCTCCTCTCATCATCAGTTTCCTCATCAAAAAAATGGAGATAAAAATGTTCCCCTAAGCTTCCCTGAGCCTGCAGGACCCTCCGCATGCCTCTCTCCTACCCACAGGCCTCTCTCCAGGGTAAGTCCATTGCGCCCTCCATGCCTTGACTCCCCCAGCCTCATTCACCCTCCCATCTCCATTGCGATTCTCTCCTCTGAGTATGGGTCTTTCCCCATTCCTTGTCTTGGGGCCCCAGACACCTGGGGAACCAATAAGCCTTCCTGATACTTTTCATCCAGACCAATGTAGTGCCTTCTCTGGGCCCCAGGAGCACTGCTTCTGGGCCTGGCCCTGCCCTTACCTCCCTCTGCTTCCCTGGGCCTGCAGGACCCTCTGCAGGCCTCTCTCCTACCCACAGGCCTCTCTCCGGGGTAAGTCCTTTGCACCCTCTGTGCCTTGACTCCCTCAGCCTCATTCACCCTCCCATCTCCACCTCAGTTCTCTCCTCCGAATTTGGGACCTGACCATTCCTTGTCTTGGGGCCCCAGACACCTGGGATACCAGTACTGCTCGCTGATCCTTTTCATCCAGACCAACATAGTGCCTTCTCTGGGCCCCAGGAGCACTGCTTCTGGGCCTGGCCTCGCCCTCACCTCCCTCTGCTTCCCTGGGCCTGCACTACCTGGATGCCCTCTTCCTGGGACTCTGGAGCTGACCTTTCCTCTTCCTGATCCTTTGCATCCAGACCAACCCAGCTCCTCAGTG
>NW_008355786.1:1019735-1020378 GCF_000622305.1 Nannospalax galili | reverse complement strand
TGAAGATCTGAGTCACACACAAGAATCAGAACCTACAAAAGAAATTCACTCATCAAAATCACAGAGAAAAAATATTAACATGAAAAACCAAAATAACATATCCCCACCAAATACCAATAGTACTCTAGAAGAGTACAATGAGGACTCCCTAGAGATAATGCAGGACATGGAACTCAAAATAACAATTATAAACATGATAAAAGAATTCAGTGAATTGAAAGAACATACAAAAAAAGAAATCAAAGAACTGAAGGAAGATAGGGATAAACTTCTGAATGAATTCAGAAAAGAGTTAGAAATATTGAAGAATACTCAGGCTGAAATAAGTGAAACACTCAGTAAGCCAATCAGAAACGACAGGAGACAGTCTCACCAATGGGATGAATGAAATGGAAAACAGAGTATCAAGACTGTAAGATAAAGTGGATGAACTAGACCACACAAGCAGAGATTATGAAAATTTTAAGAAAGCACAAGAATGGAATATGCAGGAATTGTGTGACACCATAAAAAGACCAAATCTATGAATCATAGGCATACAGGAAGGAGAAGAATCCCAAGATAACTGCATAGACCAGATCTTCAGCAGAATCGTGGAAGAAAATTTTCCAAAATTAAAGAAAGACATACCCATACAAAAACA
>NW_008355786.1:1017415-1017893 GCF_000622305.1 Nannospalax galili | reverse complement strand
AATGCCAATCAAAATCCCCATGACATTTTTCACAGAATTGGGAAAACTATCCCAAGATTCATATGGAAGCACAAAAGACCTCAGACAGCCAAAACAAACCTGAGCACTAAGAGCAAAGCTGGGGGATTACTATACCAGATTTCAAGCTGTATTACAGAGCTATAGTCATAAAAACAACATGGTACTGGCACAGAAATAGACCCATAGACCAATGGAACAAAATTGAAGACCCATATATGAGCAAATGCGATTTCAGCTACCTGATATTTGACAAAGGCGCCAAGAACATTAACTGGAGGAAAGACGGCATGTTCAGCAAATGGTGCTGACAAAACTGGATCTCCACTTGTAGAAGAATGAAAGTAAACCCCTATCTTTCATCTTGCACAAAAGTCAATTCCAAATGGCTCAAAGACCTCAATGTAAAGCCTGAAACTCTGAAACTATTAGAAGAAAACATTGGGGAAAACCTACAAGA
>NW_008355786.1:1015766-1015963 GCF_000622305.1 Nannospalax galili | reverse complement strand
GTGGGTCACCTGTCCTCTTGATCAAGGAGGCCGAGGAGACCCCACCAGATAAGACTTGAACCAGTGTCCAGTCTATAAAAAGGAGGGTCAACACAGATGAATCATTTCCTCCATACTTCCAAGCGAAGCCAACCATGGTCAAGCAGGACCTTTGACTTATCTTCACATAGGTGGAACTGGTAAAAGAAAGGAGCCAG
>NW_008355786.1:1014941-1015573 GCF_000622305.1 Nannospalax galili | reverse complement strand
GCAACAATGCCAGACAGGTGATACCTTCTTTTGAGTTGTTGGCCAGGGTGGCCAAAGGGATTCCCAGATAGTATCCCAGCATAGAACTGGGAAAATGAACAGCAGACCCTAATCTTATCTAAAGGAACATTGACAACTGATTGTTGCTAGATGAGGAACAGCTGACCCTCCTAAAACAAAGACCTGTAGATAGACTGACGAGATTCACCAGATGGACAAGTAGTGGGCAATGGCTGGGGGTGCCAACAACACAGCAGACAGTAGCAGGGATATCAGAGTATAAGGGCTCTAGTTGGGGAGGGAGGCTATGTGAGGGTGCTATCTGGGAAGTGGGTGTATAAATCAATGAGATGGTTTGGGATGTTCTGTGTCATATACACTTGTACACGCACATAAAATCAATAAATTTTTAAAAAATGTATCATATTTGAGGAAGAAGCGTGGAAATTTACATCATTCTAATTAGTAGAGGTGATAAATAATAACATTGAAATATTGCCAATGAGTTTATAGACATACACAGGCGCCAAGGATCCAAGTGCAACTGATTATGGCTAGTAATAATCAGATACATACAGATTAGAGATGCATGCACCAACATTTTAGTGTTTGTAGCAAAAACAATGAGTAGA
>NW_008355786.1:994659-1014813 GCF_000622305.1 Nannospalax galili | reverse complement strand
AGAGATGCATCTTAGCTCTGGAAATTGTTATTGAATATGTCAATGCTGTTGTAATGAAATGCTTCTTCTAATTATGTGGTTATTAAATAAATAATTTTTAAAAATGTTCCTCTAAAAGCTGAGGAGATGGTTGTCAGTAAAGTGCTTGGCATGTAAGCATGAGGACCTAAGTTCAGATCCTGAGAACCCATATAAAAGCTGGGCTCATGGTGCATACCATTAATCCTAGCACAGGGGAAGGAGAGACAGGAGGATCCCAGGGGCTTGCTGGGCAGTTGGTCTAGCTGAATTGGTGAACTCCAGGTTCAGTGAATGATCCTGTCTCAATAAATAAGGTGGAAAGAGATTGAAGAAGACACATGGTATAGTGTCTGGTCTCTATATGCACCCACGCATGTATATGTGCCCCTGTACACACATGAACATACACACACATACATTACACTGCACACATACATACACAAAATGTTACTTTGAAAACTCCATGATAATGTACAGCAGATACTTGAGTGCAACAGAGCTGGCATTGATTATCCTGGGGCTTAATAAGAGATTCAGAGATTAGAAAGTTGACTAGCTTAAGTAGCAGGGCCAGGACCACACTCTGACCAAACACACACAACCACACACACACACACACACACACACACACACACACACACACACAAGCGCTTTCTCTTCAGGGTGCCCAGGATACCTGATTTTCCTAGCACCAATCTTGATTTGGCAAGAAACGCAGATTCCCATCAGCCAGTTCTCTGATGGTAGGAGGCACATACAGCTCTTTAAGAGTATTTCCTTCAAAAGCAGTGCAACTATTCCCAAATATCACTTTAAATAACAAACTTTAGCTACCTAAAACATCCACAGACATGGAGTAATTCCAGAGTCTTCCATGCCAAAATTTAGAGTCATAAGGGCTTTCCTTCACATTTGATCTTATTAGAAACATTAACTTCAGAGACTTGGAACCTTGTCAGTTTCATAAAAATTGTTCTTTCTACTGTGGCCAGGCCAGATAATGTAAGGACATTTTCCTTGATGTCATTCCACTTAAGTCCTAGAAATCATGTTGAATTTGAGCAATACTATACATGAACTGCCATGGGGCTGCTGATTTTGAGGCCATGCTGTGATACTGTGCCCTAGTAGTGTAAATATTTGTCAAAGTAAGATTAACAAGCAAGGCAGTATATTTGGAATGGCTGCCTCTTTCACTAACTCGGTAAGAAAATAAGCTAGGAAGATGTGCAGTTCTCTAAATCACAGTTTGTGAGTAGTCATTAAACTTCTTGTTAGTTTTTCAGGCACATATATGGGTGCTTTTCCCCTTTTCCACCCACCCTAACCTTGTTTATTTTAGGTTTACATTTTTGTCCTTTAATAGCCAGAAATTTTCTATAATTTTCCACACTTCGGTGAATTCAGAGACATATTGTACCTCATGCCTTCATTACTTGCATTTTGTTCTGAAATAATAAATGGTATTACTGGAAATGTGGCTGGGAAATTAATCCTTTGGAACCAGAGTATATTAATGCAAAGATTACACAGAATAAATGAACAGCTTATTCACAGTTCTTTGTTTGGGTAAATGTAAGGCCATTTGTTTCAGGGTACTTTTCCTAAGGAGAGAGGTTTGCTTGCACAAACCCCCTAATGTGTCCTCGAAGCTGGTGCAATATTAAATGGTGAGCCACCCCCGAAAATGTAACCTTAACCAAAGTCCAATTTATAAATCACACCCAAAGGCTTGGTGTTTGGCTTTATGACCTCCTAAACCTACTTTGCAGAATATCGTGAATTGAAATGAATCCACTTATTACAGCCCTGCTCAGGAAGCAGCTTGCTGAGGATGAGGGAAACCCAGGACTACAGATCCAGGAGCTGCAGCGCTGAACCCAGAATTCACTGCACACATCCTTAATGGGAAAGATCAAGAAGGCTCATGGATTATTGTGTCAGGCCAGAAGCTTAGATGCCCTAGCGGAGATTTGGGAGGCCAAGGAAAACCCAGAGGATGTGGGGACTGAACCTCCAAGCTGATGCAGGAGAGGTTAGCAGGGAGCCTTTCCAGGAAGGCTCATAGAGTGGGATGGGGCTTCTTTTCTGGGCACAGAGTCACATCCTGACAGAACACTTTGACCCTAAGGTGCACTTAATGAGAAGACAAATCACCCTGGAATTTCTGTGTTCCCATTCTAGAACTTTCCCTATGGGCAATCAAGACTCTTACCAAATTCATCAGCATGATTCGTTTTCCACAGCACACAGCATCGTTAGAGTCATTCTCCACTGATATATGCAAAATACTTGAAAGCTTGAGTTAGGATTTTCATAACAGAGCAAGACAAAAAACCAACTGAGAACTGACATTTCTTTAGAAAGACTGCCACCAACAGAACTTTTCCCAGAAGTTCCATCAATTATGACCTTCATCAACTACAGTTGATGAAAACCTGTCCTCGGTTCCTGTCAACCACAAGCACAAGGAATTTTAAGCACTGAACTTGACAAGAGGAAATTGGAAACTTTGATTCAGTTTCAACTCACACTCTCTGGATCCCTCAAAGGCCGAGGGCAGAAAATCTCCCACAGGGGCAGGTGCTGGATCTGAACACAGCATCATCGGCTCGCAGGGTGTTCGTTCAGACCTAAGCCCTGCAGGACAGCCGGCTGCTGCAACGCAGAGCCCTGTGCAGTTCCATCTTCAGCGCTGCTGTTAACCTGCCACGCGTGGGTCTGGCCCTCCTGGCTGATGACAAAGGCGCCAGGCGCAGGGCCGCGGAGGGGTCCTGGTTCCTCGCGACCGGGTCCCCTGGTGGTCGCGGCTTGGCCAGGCCCCACTGCATTAGCAGAGCCAGCGCCTGCCGCTGGAGCCCCGCACAGTGCTCCCGCAGGCGAAGGTGCGCCCTCGCCCCGCCCGGAGGATGCTCTGGACCATGCTCCCGCAGTCTTACCTGACCAGGCGCGTCCCGCGCGCTCGGGGCCCTAGTCGCGCCAGCCTCCAGCCCCAGACGCCCGCGGCTCGCGTGCTGTGGTGCTTCCCGCTTCCAGGCGACCCAGCTCTGGGCTCAGGGCGCGGGCGCCGGCTTGGGGCGCGCGCTCCCCAGGCCAGACTCGGCGAAGCGGCCAGGCTGCAGCTGAGTCAGCGCCCCGTGGCGCGGCGAGCCTCCGGCAGCCGCGAGAGCGATTGTGAGCCGAGCCGCGGCCGCCCGGGCATTTTAAAGGCTAGGCTTGGAAGCTGTTCAAGCGGAAACGCGGGGAGAAACTTCAGCCCCCAGTGCAGCTCTGCCCGCGCAGGGCGCACAGTGACAACGTGGGCTGGCCAGAAAGGCTCTGCAAAAGTCTCTCTTTACTGGGAAAAGCGAACCCCAAATCCCAAACCACGACACCTGCTTGCAGGGACCAAACTCGTTACACTGAGGACTAAGACAGACAGATATCTCCATTAAAGTTAGGGGCAAGACCGGGAAACTAATTTTGAAAGTACGCTGAATGCAATTAGGCAAGAGAAGAAAAAGAAGGAAATTAAATGTGAATTACTGAGCCTGTGCTTTTGTGTGTGCGATGTTTTAAGTTGGGAACCAGGAGGAAAATAATTGACGTTTGCAGAGATATGATTGCGTTTGGAAAATAAAAAGTGAGGATTGTGTGACATAGAAGTTTTCACCAATGAACCGGCAGGTCATGAAATAACCACAACAAACTCAGTGTTCTCGTCTGTAATATGAATGATAATCCCCTTCTCACTAATAGCACAATTATAAATACTCGGAGACATAAGCTTAGTGTTACAGTAGCCTTGATCAGGGCTCCAGTGAGGCCCATCAAGGGAGAGCTATGTCCTTCTCTTCAAAAGAATGGAATCCACCTCTGATCTTGGGTGGAGGCCTAACTTTCCAAACTGCCCACAACAGGAGAGTTGGCTCACCTGGGCCTGTGAAGGCTAACTCACTTTAGGCCATGTTAAAGAGATGGAAGGATTAATTATCTCTTTAATTAGTGTGTCTCGCTGTCCAGCTCTGCTAAAGTCTGCCTGCTTTTCTGAGTTAAGACTGTCATTGAACTTCCTTATGAGTCGGTTTTTAAATTCTTTTGTTAGTGATACTAAGAACCCTAGAGGAGACCCCAATTTCCCCAGCAACATTACCAGGGAACATATGTCCTACTTTGGGAAAAATTCTTCTATTTTGTATTGGAGGAATAAAAGAGATTTGACTATCAAGACACAATCCTCCTTCTCTGCCTCTTCTTCTCAATTACTACATCTTATTCTTGGACAAGAAAAAGAAACCCTGTTGCACTATCAGATTCTCCGGGTTTGCACTTCCAATACAATCTCTACTATACCCTAGGTAGGATTTTCTTTTTAATTTGACACGTGATCATTTTGGGTTTCATTTGGGAGAAAAGAACAATCAACAAAATGGGGATTAGTAAGAGGATAAGGGAATGTGGTCCTGATGGACATTAAAGTGAAATCATGCCTGTTCTGCTGCCTCAGGAGCACTTTACATGCATTGATGTGTTTAATTCATTACCACAAGCGTATAAGACAGATAGTGACATTCTTGTCACTCACAGATAAGTGATGGAAGGACAGCAGGACAAGTATGACATCCAAGGTCACACAGGTAGAAGAGAGGAGCAGGGGATTTGGTACAAGCATTGTGCTTGCAGAATCTATACATCTGTGTCATACTGCACAGTTCCAGCACAGAACAACAGTGACTGGCATGGTACTGCCCAGGATGACTGTTCATTGGAGGACACACAGCCCAAAAATAGGAGTACAGGAAAAACTTCAGGGTTGAAGGTGGCACTCCAATGAGTGGGACAGACGATTTTAACATAGATGGTATTGTAATAACTACAGTCACAAGCAGGAGGTGGGAATGTGTGTTTTATGTAGTTCCCTGGGCAGAATAGACTGCAAATCCATCAAATGCTGAATGTGAAATCATGAAGCCAAAAAGTAGTTAATGAATATATAAGTATTTGCCATGAGCCTGGGATTCTGAAAGCCTTGCTAGATATATCATGAAACCATAAAGTAAAATTCTGATGGATATGTTTATATAAAATACAAATATTCTTTATGGAAAGAGACATAATAAATAGAAGTTAAAATAAATGATAGGCTGGAAAACATTTACTATAGTTGTGACAAGGAGTTGATAAATTTAATAAATAAAATATGAACATTTAACTAATTTCAATTTTCAGATGGACATTGATTTATTTGTTTTTTTTAGAACTTTTTTGTTCTAAGATCTTACTGGGTGCCCCAGGCTGGCCTGGGACTTGCTTTGTAGCTGAAGCTCTCCTTGAACTCATGATCCTCCTGTTTCCATCTCCAGCATGCTAGGATTATAGGCATGAGCGACATGCCTGGGCCCATGAATTACTTTTTGGTGTGAATAGTTTCAATCATTGTCTATCCAAAAGTCAGATTAAAGTGGCAGCTCTATATCTTTGCTGGAAGTCCTAAAATGACAGGAACATTCTAATGCAGATAATTTACAAAGAGCTCTTAATCATGAAATAAACAGATGATTAACCCACAAAAATGAAGATTAGAGGAGATTTGCAGACAGTTCACAGAAGAACTCCACCTGCCTCTGACTCCTGAGTATGGGAATTAAAGGTGCGTGCCACTGTGGCCAGTGTTTTAATTAAATAATTATTTTAGTTGACAAAAATCGATGGTGTACAACATATTTTGAATCATGTATGCATAGAATGGCTGGATTGGGTTAACTGGTATGTGCATTATCTCACACTGTGTGTGTGTGTATGTGTGTGTGTGTGTGTGTGTGTCTGCACACCCCTGTGTGTGGTAACTGAGTCTTTAGCTATAGCTCACTCTCATGCTCGAAGTTCAACACAGACGTCATCATTCACATAGTTAGGTCTCACTTAGTCCTGGCTTGAGTGGGTAAGCCTTGGAGCTAGCTTATGTGAAAGCCTACCTTCCTTGTGGCAGGGGTAGAAAGTTCTAGACTGACACCAACTTTACCTGAGTCTAGGCCCTCTTTGTTTGCTTTGCCCTGATCATCATCTCATTAACTCATACCCCAGAAATACCATCAAAGCTCAGAGTCTGTGCCAGCAAGCTTCTCACATCTTAACAGTATCAAATGCAGCAAGTGATGTCTATCAACCATCTTATAAAGTAGGCACATGATTTTAGCTTCCCGATCCCCAATTCTTGCCGAAGGGGTTATTTGTTACTACACCACAACCCAGCTTATACTGACTGATATTCTGGACAGTAAGTATATACTTATATAGTGAGAGTCACAAGGAGCTGATTGGGGAAAACAAATTTCCAAGGCATCTAGTTTTCACATAGCCTAGGAATTCTGATTATAACCAAATGCAGTGGTTACTACTACCAAAGGTGTTTAGCAAAAAGATGGCACACAGCAGTCCCAAGGCCAGCCTGCACTGGCTCTCAAGGGTCAGTAAGGATACTTTCAGGATTATTTTCCAGATAGTCTTCCAAGTCCTAGGCTGGCCTAGAACTCTCTGTGTAGCTAAGGATGCCTTGAACTTGTGGTCTTCCTGCCTTTACCTCTCAAGTTCTGGGATTGCAGGCATGTGCCACCATGCATAATTTATGTGGTGCTGGGGATGAAAGCCAGGGCTTCATGCATGCTAGGCAAGCATTCTACTAACAGGGCTACATCTCCAGCCCCTTGCTGGCAGTTTTAAACTATTGATAGCTTGAAGCCAGTCATGGTGGAGTAGTCACCCCATAGGAATTGGCAAATACTGCAGATGAGAACCCCTCACTACCACTCCAAGCAAGGTCTTTATTGTTTTCCACCACAACGCTGTTTAAAAGCAGTTGTAGGGGACTTCAGCTCTGGGTCTGATTGCTGGTCTCTAGGTTCCTTCCAGGCCCCAGATGTCTGACTTCTCTGAGCTACAGAGGCAACTAGTCTGTGGTTCTAGTCCATCACAGCCTTGGATCCACAGGGAAATCTTGTCCAGAGACACCATTCTTCCACTTGTAAGGAGGGTCAGGAAGACTCCATCCTACCTTCAAATCTTGCATCTTTTTCAACTTTCTTTCTCTTGCTCTTTGTTTGCAGTGTCTGGTTAACTAAATTAGCTCTCCCTATAAATACATTTTGAAGCAACAAATCACCCCTTTAGCACCTAAGTCAGAGAATACCAGTGCTTGGCACAGAGGTCAGCAGTTGTTTCTGTCCTACTCTGAGTGAAGTCAGAGGCTTTTTGACATGATTTAGAGCATCCTGGTAGATCACCAGCTCCTTCTACCTGAATCCTCCCATGCTCATTCCAGTTCCTCCAGCCTTGACAACTGATGAGCAATTCCCTTGCACGCCAGTTTGTTCTTCTCTGCAGCTCTTACTTGGACTGCTCTTCCTCCCGAGATCCAGGAAGACTGCTCCCCTTCCTCACTCAGATGCCAGGCAGCCAGGATGGTTCTGTTCCAAGCAGCCACGCTCACCTTTGCTTCCAGCTCACTTTCCTTGCTTCACAGCACATCCCCCCTCTCCTGTCCTACAGTATGTTTGCCAATTCACTCCGGTTCTATCTCTACCCACTAGCAGGTATGCTGTGAAGGCAGAGACACTATTTTGATTCTGTATCATTAGTGACTGGTTGGAGCTGAAGGCATGAATGCCCTGATAGGGCCTAGCATAGCTGCTTCCTGAGGATGGGTGAGCCCCTGCTCCTGGCAAGCCTCAGCTTTGGACCCAAAAAGAGATACCCACAGACCCTCAGAAAAGACCTCTGGGTTCCAGCTCAAGAGCAGCTTGGTGAGGACTCACTGGACAGGCATCTGTTGTCCACTCATGGCTTTGGGCCAGTCTCTTGCTGTCTCAGGCGCATTTTTTTTTTTGCACTGTTCAAGGGCCCAGAACACTCTGAGCTTCCTGTCAGCACTGGCATTCCTTGTTCAGTCCCTGGATGGGTGGTGGAGGCGACTTTTGAGGGAAGCTTTGGAAAATCCGCAGCTGTTGCTGTAGTTTAGCTCAAGGTGCTGTTTATGTCTCCGTTCTGGGCTCCCTGCCTCTGCCCATGACACAGCATGGCCACTATGGGGTCAGCTCCTCCTCCCGCCCTTTCCCTGGGCCTTGGGGCCACTGCTGCCTCGCTGATTCATGCCCTCAGGAGGCTAAACAGTAGAGGGAAGCAGACACTGGTGACAGCTCATCCATCCCTCCTTTGTATTTCGGGAGGGCTGCTGGATGATCCAGCTTGAAAAGAAGACACTTAAGGGAAGGAGATGTCTGCTGCCTGCTGGACCAGCTTCATGTGTGCAGTGCCCTCTCCCCACTTATCCTCTGCTCTTCAACCACCAGCCTACAGGAGGGTAGCATGGTGGCAAATTGTACCAGTTTTGCAGATGAAGAAGCTGAAGTAGAGGTAGATTAAGCAGCATATCTCACGACTTCACTCCCAAGTCCCAGAACTAGTGTCCAAGTCTCCCCAGTCCTTGTCAGCCAGTTTCTGCCACATCCAAATGGCACCTTGTCACACACGGAAACTGAAGCTATTATTGTATGGCTAAATGGCATCTGACCCCCTGGGCTAATGTCTTCCTAGGTTTGGTCAAGCCAAGGATTCGGCACATACAGCTAGCAAGGGAAGACTCAAAGATATAATTGCTTTGAGTCCCTGAGGACCTATGATACAGAGAAGGGAGCAAGACCCAGCAGAAGGAGGTACAGGGTGGCAGGCATCAGCTCAGGACCCCTTTCCTTTTCTCCCTGGTACTTACAAAGGATGAGCCACGGTGCAGCTGCCTGTTTCAGATCTGCTGCTGCCCCCTGAGTTTATGGAGCAGAGTGTAGGGGAGAGGGCTCCACATGGAAAAGCATCCTGTCCCCTTTTTTTCAAGAGAATGGGCTGTCAGAGGGACCATGCATTTTGTATTTCTATCTCAGAGGGCGTATTGCTGAGTTGTGAAGAGGAGCTCTGAAGAATGCAAAGAGGGATGAATTATTCTGCCTCAGAAAAACAGAAATGCGGCCAGAGGAAAACAGCAGGGAGAGGAAGGGAAACCAGAGAGGCAGAGAACAGGTTTGTTGGAGGGAGGGAACTCTGAAGGTTTCAGAGCTGTGACTGGAGCAGAACAAGGGAGAGAACCAAGATGGCGGGAAGTGGCAAAGGGCAGGGCAGGGTGGGGGTGGGGGAGGTAAGAGCTTCTGGATGAGGAAAGACACAATTTAAGCAAACTTTCAGGAAGACCTACTACACGGCATACCATCCAAACCCCTTCCCCTACTGTTTACAGAGACAAACTCCAGTAATGTTCACCTTACCATGAATGCTTTGGAGGTTGACTCTGGGGAGGGTACCAGCAAGTGGAGGCCCAGTGGGGGTGCAGGGCAAGAGCAGAGGCCCTGGGGGGCACGAAATGTTGATGAGCTTTTTGAAGCATGAAGCATGACCCATGAATGTGAAAAGCTGGTAATTGTCATGGGCTCAAAATCTGGCTCTGCTACCTATCCATAAAGAGAATGTGGGCTCTTTCCTCACTGCAGAGTCTGAGGCTTCTTACCTGTAAATAAGGACAGAATGATATGTGCATTTTAGGGAGGCTGTGAGGATTAAACTGTTAGGAACACACAAGAGTCCTTTTCCTCTATACAGATGAAATGAACAGGCAATAAGCAACCTCTGTTGGCAGCCTTATGGACTGGCTTCCCAACCCAGAAGCTTCTACTGCTAGTCCTTGAGAATGAGAGACTTATGGCGTTAGGGTTTCAAAGCCAGAGATTTATAGCTTGAGGCACTTAAGTCAGAAGCTTATCACTCCAGGCACTGGATGCCAACAGTCCAGCAACTCAGTAGCTAGTTTGAGAGCTCCTAGCTTCTGCTGTCAAGGCTCTAAACCATTAGCAGATTTCTGGAACCTTCCAGTGGCTGGGGTCTACAGTTCTTCCACTTGACCCTTTGTAGTCTCGACTTCCACCATCTTAGCTCTCCAGCACTTCATCCCTGCTCAGCACCTCTGTGGTCGTTTGTCATCCCTGAAGCCACCTCTTGAGGAAGCCAAGAGCTTGTAGCCTTAGGGGTCCTTAGGGACTTCCAACCTTAGGAATCATTATCTCACAAACTTCTAGCCTGTCATCTGAGCTGGAAATTCCAGGGCTTTGTTTGTTCTTTATGTAACCAGTCTGTTCTATGCATAATAAAGACCCAAAGCAAGCAGTAAATATAAGACCATTCTGAAGGGGCTTTTACTGGAAACTAATGTTATGGCTATGGAAAAATTCTTCAAACAGCAAAGAGACCAGCCATTCACCCAGGAGAGAGCCAAGCTTCTTTATTCCTTACTCACTCATGAGGACTCCAGTAAGCAACAAAGGCTCATTGGATTCTCTGGGACCCCAATCTGAAGTACAGTTGAGGATTTTATAGTCAATTTTACATCATTATTTTATGATTAGTACTTGGGCCCTATCTTTCTTTTCATGATGGGCCATGTTATATCAGGAAACTCCTTCCTGAGTTCACTCAGCCAACATAGTTTTTAAAGTAGATACTCCAGGCATAATTCAGGGCATCTGCTTCCTTTGGATCTACAACTAGGCTAGGCTAATTGTGCTAGGAGCTGGTCAACCATTTGTAACTCCAATTCCAGGGGAATCCCATGCCATCTTCTGACCTCTATGGGCATTGCATGACACAGGTGCACTTTCATACATGCATGCAATACACTTATACACATAAGAAATAAAAACAATAAATGAAATATTTTTTAAAAGAATATAACTGTTTTCTCTGTATTATCTGTTTTTCAGTCACTTGTCTTTCTATCTTTAGTGTTTTCCTTTTAGCTTGGCCAGCCTCTTTGTCGAATAAAGATACTAATTACTAGTCTCCGTGCCAACTGCGCATGTTTCCTCTGCTTTTTTGGGATTCTCTTTGAATTATTTTTAGACACGGTTTTGATTTTATATGTAGTTTAATCTTTCAGTTTTATCTTCAGAGTCTATAAACTCTACCCCTCTGTGAGCAGCAGGTTGCCGTATTATAGAGTTTTTGTTTTTTAAAATATGATTTGACCGTTCTTGAATTGGGTGTCCTGTGTAAAATGAGGTTCCTCATTAAGTACACCATCAGCCAATAGTAAGTGATTAACACAGTCACATGGTATATATATTTTTTACCCTATCTTGTCTTAGATCTGCATTCTTTGTAACTTGTATATTTTATTTTCAATCATTGTTCTGTAAAAGTGTGCATGTAATTTTTGTGCTTTTTATTTGGATACTATGATTGTTATTTTTCCAGATTAAAATTTGTTCATTAAAAAAAAGAATATAACTTTTTCCATATCATTATAACACAGGGGGCTAATGACAGGAGGGAAGCTAGAAGTGACCCAAAGAGACTGAGAAGCAGACTGCTTGAACAGCCACAGAAAGGATAGAAGCAGGCTCAGGCACAGCTTCCGTTTTACCAGCTACAATCTTCACATGTGCACAGCTTCCTTCCTGCCAACCGCGGGGTTGTTGCTGAGTTATCAGGGGAAATGCTTCCCACTGCCTGACTGAGAATACCTACAAGAGAGGTGTGGCCACCCAATGCCACTGCATGCAGGATTATCTAGAGGTTACCAAGGCTTCTTATGGCTGAAGTGTAGTCTGCTGGAGCCAGTGCAAGCTACATGGAGCAGCTGTGACTGGGGTAAGGCCTTCTAAGGCAAAAGCTGTGGCTTCAACAGCAACCACAGCTGTTGCAGCTGGAGCAGAGTTTTCTTGGGGCATCCATGAAGTATTAAAAACAGCCAGACTAACAGGGTGACAGCCAGGCTAGTCATCAAAGAAAGGCTTGTTTGAATGACAGCTCCCTGCTCAAGGGAATCGAGCACAAGGAGAGGGCCTGACAACTGTCAATCAAGCAATTACATTTCTCACCCCTAGCAACTTCAATTATTCAAAGAAACAACAAAGATTTAATATTTTATTCAAGGAATTTTGTCTGACAATACTGACCTCACTCAGTCTAATACCCTTAGGATTGAGTCCCCCCATCTATCTCAAAATCAATGGATACACATTAAATGCTTTGAGCCAAACCCAGTGTCTAGAGAGCACAGGATGACCCACACATTGAAGTGGTCGACAGTTGTTAGAGTGATGCTGATAGAGATCATGGAGCAATGTGGCCTTTGATGTAGGGCAAAAGATGAAGAAAAACGTTAAACTGTGTGGAGTTACTTATTCAGATGGATATAAAATGGAGAAGAAAATTGAAAACCCAAACAGATTGATTTGCTAGAGCAATGAAATTACTGAAGGCTTCTTTTATATATTTATCTCTTAGCTTGTGTATTTAACAACAATTTGTATTACATTCTCTATTTTGTGTGGGTAAGTGGGTGTGAACAAGCATGTCATACCACGTGTGTAGAGGTCAGACAGCAAGTTATAGGAGTCTGTTCTCTTCTTCTACCACATTGGTCCTGGGAATTGAATTCAGGGCATCAGGCTTGGAGGCAAGTACTTTTCCACACTGAGCTAGCTCACTGCCCCTACCTAGATTGCATATTTCTGGAGTAAATACATGGGAGAGCCTGGGCAGTCTCAAGTGGTAGGGACTGTCTACCCTTGTGGTGCCTGTGGTGGCATCTTAGTGCTCTGTCAGAGCCTGGTTTCTTCTGTGTTCATGGGGAGACTATGTTTAACTGTTTCTGGTTAGTGGATTATGATGGCACAGCTTCCAGGTTTGCAGTATTTAATTGCCAGCACAAAGCCTAATCTTGGTGCCTTGTCTAGGTCATGGACTCAAGATAGTATAGTCACAGTAAGGCTAAATCCAAGGACCGCCTAGCTCCCCGCTGACCCCTGCTGGTCATGCAAGAACTATTTTGGAGCATTCTGCTACTAAGATGTATTGCTTACATTTTGCACAGCATAACCCATCCCATAGCACATCTAAACATCTGCTTGCCACAGCCATGTGAACTGTACCTTCCACAGATGTACACATATGCCTCGGTCTGCCTGGGTCTTACAAGAGGTAGAGGAAGGGCAGCTCAGTGATAGCTGACCTAGCTCATGGTCCTTTTTCATTTCCAGCACTCTCACATGGTGCTCCTCCACATGACCCAGGCTAAAGAAGATTTGAGTCCTATCTTCAGTCCAGCTAAAGACATTCCCCCACCTAATGCACAGGTTATGATTGACATGGAGTGAAAGAGCAAGTGAGTCATTCAAGATCAGCCAAGGAGGAATGCGTACAGTGTCCATCCTTGCCCAGATATTTAGGTGCCATGATCAGACGTTAAGAAGTGAGGATCTTCGTAGAATTGGGAATTTGGGGTTTCCATGTGGATATCTGCTGTTGGCCCTGAGGTTGGACCAGCTACTCCCTGCCTCACACAGTGCACTCCCCTCCCCCCACTTGATATCTGAGCACCTCCTCTCTTGTAACCTCATCCACCACTGGGTAAGCTGAGCTGAGGGCACAGTCCCTTCCTGGTTGTAAGATGCTCCATGTTAAATAAAGAGGTTGTGCTGGATAGCTTTAGTGTCAACTTAACACACCTGGGTTGAGGGAGCCTCAATTGGGGAATTGCCTCCATAGGACTGGCCTATGGCCATGTCTGTGGGGCATCTTTTTGATTGATGAGTGATTTGGGAGGGCCCAGACCACTGTGGGTGGTGCCACCCCTGGGCAGGTGGGCCTGTTTTGCATAAGAAAGCAGGCTGAGCAGGGGCCAGGGGAGCAAGGCCGTAAATAGCGTTCCTCCATGGCCTGTGCTCCAACTCCTGCCTTCAGGTTCCTACCCTGAGTTCCTGCCTTGGGGCCCCTGATGAACTGTGACCTGGGAGATGTAAGCCGAACAAACCCTTTCCTCCCCAAGTTGGTAGTGGTCAGAGTGTTTTGTCACAGCAATGGAGAAACAAATCAGGACAGAGGTGAACAACCAATTATCTCTAACTAAGGTGCTCTCTTAAGTCAAGAAATATATTCTGTGGTTTCTATTGCTCTTGATAGTTTTATTCCTTACAGTCAGATAAAATGCAAAGGGTTGTTTTAATTTTCCTGTATTTTCTGAGACATACTTTTTGTACCAATATGTGGTTTATTTTAGTGTAAGTTCTATGGAGTACTGAGAAGATGTGTACTCTCTAATGTTTGTATGGAATGTTTTATAGACATCTACCAGGCCCATTTGATCTATATGATGTCAGTTAACACTATTGTCTCTCTGTTCATTTTGTGTACAGATGATCTGTCTATTAGTAAAAGTGGGGTATTGAAGTCTCCTACTCTTAACATGTTGGGGCTAATCTGTTGCTTTGTGTATGGCAAGATTTGCTTTTATGAAGTTGTGTGCACACAAGTTTGGTGCCACTGTTCCCTTGATCAGTATGAAGTTACATTCTTTATCTCTTCTGATTAGTTTTGGTTTCGAGTCATTTTGTCAGATATTAGATTAGCAAGGCCTGCTCATTTCCTGGTTCTATCTGCTTGGAGAACCTTGGTCCATCCTTTCACTCTAAGGTAGTTCTTTATCTTTGGTGGGGAAATGTGTTTCTTTGAGACAGCAAAATGACAGGTCCTATTTTTAAAATTTATTATTCTAATTTTTGTCTTTGATTGGGGATTGAGACCATCAACGTTCAAAATTATTGTTGAAAGATGTATATTGATTCCTGCCATTTTGTTGATGTTGTGCTGTTTGTTTTCTTAGTCCTCCTTTGTTTGATCACTGACCTAACAGGTTTTTTATCCTGCCACCTCTTAGGGATGCTTATCCTTTTCTTCAGAGTGAAATATTCCTTCCAGTAACCTCTGTGGGACTGCCTTGGGGGCTATAAATTCCTTTATCTGTTTTTATCATGGAAAGTTTTGCTTTTCTGCTTGGTATAGTATCTGTGGTCTTTCAGAAGTTGTAGTAAATTTGCCCAAACCCTTCTGACTTTTAAAGTCTCCATTGAAAATCAGCTGCTATTCAAATAAGGCTGTCTTTATATGTGACTTGGTCTTTCTCTCTTGCAGCTTTCAATATTCTTTCTTTGTTTTGTATATTTAGTGTTTTGACAGTTATATGACATGGGGAAATTCTTTTCTGGTCCTGTCTATTTGGTCAGATTGTAAGCACCAGAGGTAGTAGAGGACTGCTGAAACAGTGTTTTCTGGTCATGACAGGGACATTGCTGTGACATGACAGCTTTATTGCTCACACGAATGCAGCACAGCTGTGACTGCACGGACAAGATCTGCACAGTGGGATCGAGCCTGCCAAAATTCCAGTATGGTTGAGTGAAGGTGCTTAGGAGTCCCATCTGTAGCTGAGGGGCTATTGACAAATGATGGCAAGAGGAGGGAGAGTCCGGGTTTTTGTTTTTTTCAAATGTGGCCTCTGATAGGCTACCCATGTTCCAGTGGATGACCTACACCCATGCACATACTGACAGCACTAAGTAGACTCAGTAGGTTTAAAAAGGAGGACAAGAAGTTGGGAGGGAAAAGTACTGGTGGATGTATGGAAGGAATTGAAGGGAAGCAGTGAAGGTGGATTTGATCAAAATGCATATTTATGTATGAAATTCTTGCACAATTTTTCAACGTGTGTTGCCTGACAGACTACCGTCCAAAGTGATAGGTGCTGAATCAAATCACACCTGAATTTATCTCTCTTGCCTGTACCTAGGATTCTTTTTTTCTGATCAAAGTTTGTTGTTTATTGTTTTTAAAATACTTTTATTGAGTTGTTGTGCATTTCGTATAATAGATCCTAATCAAATTTAGACCCCCTCCCCCTTCTGTGCTCCCCATACACTCCACTGGGTTTCATGCATTCTGTCATGCATGTTAAGTCCTTTTTGGTCAAGCATTTGCACTGAAGGACATCTAGGATTCCTTTTAAAGTACAATTTAGTTTAACTTATTACTTATTCAAATCACTGTTTTGCTTCAGGTTCAGAAGGATAAGATGGGAAACAAACAGCAAGTTTCAAGAATCCCAGTCATTAGTATATTATGGCAGGAAGGGATTCCATAGTTTAAAGAAATAAAAACAGAAGAACTTGATAAAAATTGTTAAAATAAATTTTTACAATTGCAATATTTTGGGGTAACTCTATGAATCCTATGCCTAGGCAGCACTATAGGTTGAAATAAATGAAATGACCTAGCATGTGTCAGGTCACAAAACATTTTCATATTCATATAAAGAAACAAGCTCTGGGGAGATAACTTAGTGGGGAAAAGTGCTTGCTGCACAAGCATGAGGATCTGAGTTCAAATCTCCAGCACCCATGTTAAAAAGCCAGGTGTGGCCACATGTGTACTGGTAACTCCAGTGCTGTGGGGGGTGGAGACAGAGAAGGGAATAAAGTGGAAAGTGATAGAACGACACCTGACATCCTCCTCTGCTACACATGTACACACCTGGGCATGTGCACCTACACATACATGTGCATACACTCCCCCCCCTCCACAAACCAGAGACATATCACATTGCCATAGTAACAGATACTGGGTGCTTGGTGGTGGTGGCAGGGAAGGGCAGTGAACAAGTAGCCCTGTTTCAGACAGGAAGGTCCACAATGGCGGGCACCCTGTCTCAGTTATTGCTAGTGCAGTGCCTCTCCCAGAAGACACATGGAGGAAGTGAATCAGATTGGGTGAAAGGAGTGAGTGAAGAGAGAATGTGTCCCACACATCCTGGTGGGGTCAGTAGTGGGGCTGGGGAGTGTACACCAGGCTACAGTCTCACTCTGCCAGTAGCCAGCTGCCTACTCTCCTATTGACTCTGCAGAGCCTCAGTCCCCTCCTTGGCCTGTGCTCAGCCCTAAGAGAAGATGAGCTGTATATGAGGTGTGTGTTCTTCTAACTGAAGAGGCTGAGGAGCAGGAGGCTTTCCCAGGTGTGCTATAGGATGGTGGGAGCTATCCTCTGTTCTTGAATGTCATAGGTACTATCAAACCATGGCAAGTAAAAACACTTCACTGTGTGAGAACTCCACAGTAAGACCTAGATTCAAGCTGAGCCTTCCTGAGTCAGGCCTAGCATAGCAAAACAGAGAATATAAGTTGATCTTGGGAGCTGGAGACATGGCTCAGCAGTTAAGACTGCTTGTTGGTCTTCCAGAAAACTGAAGTTCTGTTCCCAGCACCAATGTTGGGCAGTTCACAACTGCCTGTGACTCTAGCTCCAGGAGATCTGATGCCCTCTTCTGGCCTCTGGGGGCACCTGTACACAGGTGGTACACACACACACACACACACACACACACACACACACACAAATCAAAATAAAAAGTAAACCTTAAAAATTTATTGAGATAAAATTCATATAACAAAATCCAAATTTAAACTATTTTAAAGTGCCCAATTAGACCAAATGTCCTGACACATGCTTATAATTCCTGAGGCAGGAGGATGGTTTGAGTTTGAGGCTAGTTTTGGCTTCAGAGTGAGCTCCAGGCCAGCTTTGGCTACAGAGAAGTATCCTGTCTCCAAAAACAAACAAGATAAAAACTAAAATAAATAAAATGTACAATTAAATGTCATTGAGTGTATTCTCGATGTTGTGCACCTGCCTCTGCTAATTCTAGAATGTTTCCATCAATCTAGAAAAAAACCCTACACTCATTAAACCATCACATCTAACTTTCCCCTCCCTCAAAGTCCCTGGAAGCCATAAGGCCTGCATTTTGAGTTTTGCTATTTTATACGTTTTCTGTAAATGGAAGCACACAGTGTGAACCTCTGGTCTGGCCTCTGACTCTGCAGAGCATTGTTGGCTGATCTCTGCCACACTGTGGATCAGTCCTTCCATTGATAATCGTCCATTATTTGGATGTCCTGCATTCATTTACCTGTTCACCAGCCACAGACATTTTGCTGTTTCTATGACTGGCTGTGGTAAGCACTGTTCTTTTCATTGAACTTTACCTCAAGGGAGGAGGGCTGCTGGGTGTGGTGGTGACTGGGTTTGACTTTGAGGAGCAGCAGTGGGTTCTTATTGGGGTGGGTACCCATGCTGTACAGGTTATGCTCTTTCTAGACAGGGCAGTTTGCTCCCTCCCACCTTCCCATTCATTCCTGCCTCCAAAACCTGGTCCCAGCTCCTGCCCTGTCCTATGTTCCTGTAGACTGTTCCAGGCTCTCCCAAGGTCACTCCCAAGATCAGCATCACACACTGATCTTCCTGCAGCCTGCTCAGAGAAGACCTGAAAATTCCAAGCATTGCCAGACCCAGCATCTTCATTGTGCAGTGGACTGTTCACGTTTGTCATCACTGCACTGTTCAGCTGGTGACCTTTGTTCTAACACGGCTCAGAGGCTGACACACTCAGTCCTGGAGTCTGTGCTGAGACTGGCCCATTCTGCCAGAGGTAGCCCAATTCATTGGGTGCATGGCTTCTCCTTCATCACAGGACAGCACACCTGTTGCAGGTGGTAAGTGCACACACATGTGCCTGCTTGGAGTGGCTTGAGAGGTGTTGTTGAAACACAGTTGCTTTAGGGAAGATGGTGTGAGTTCTTCTGGCTGCAGGAGCCCTGATGCTGCAGAGCCCAAGCTATCAAGGACTCTTTTATCCAGCTTTAGGTGGCTGCTGTTCCTCCCTCCTTGGAGCTCAGCCTACCCAGCTATGGGTCATGGACCTTACTCTTGAGATGCCTCTCATCACCAGCCTCTCTCAGCCTTACCTCCAGAGACATGCATGCCAGCTTTTTTTAAACAAAATAATTTATTGAGAATTTCATACAGGGATATAAGCATATAAGGTGTTTTGATCATATCCATGCCCACTCCCTCCCTTCTAACTCCTCCAATATCTCCCCATCACTTTTTTTCTGATAACTTCCTGTACTCTTTCTTCTTGTTTTTTAATGGGGCTTTTTGCTTCTCTAACATTCCCGCCTCTGAAGAGGTAGCCCTAAAATCTTTTAGGGATTAGATAAGAGCTCCCAAATACTTTTGACATTTTTGACCTTTGGAACAGAATCTGTTGTTGAGGCCCAAGGACATTTTGACTTAGCCAAGAAGCTGGCTATTTTTCTTTGGGAGCTTTTTATACTAACTGCCTAGCCAATTCCTACCTCCTGTTCTTATCACACCATCCTCTGATTGCAGATAGGGAATTGGGACAGAGACCTCTCTGGCGTCTTCCATGCTGAACAGGGATGCAGGGTGAGGCAAATGGGGTACCCCTTCAGTGGGTCTATTTAAAAGACTCCCAAATTGCAGAACTCTTATCTGTAAGGGGAAAAGAAAGTCTTTGACTGGTGAATAGGAGATGTGAAGGAGAAGTAAAGGCAAGAGTAACTAGTATTACAAGTTCCAGACAGAGAACTAGAAAAAAGCCAAAACAGGGCAAATTTCAAATGTTCTTATGAGAGGCCACTGGCATTTCATGATGAAAGCTTCTGAAAACATCCCTCTATTGGGTTCTTCCTCATTTTTCTTTTGTCTGCCAAGGCTGGACTTGAGAGTGATGGATTCAGGATTTGCTTTCAGGCATTTTGATAGCTGTTAGAGTAGTTTGAATCAGTGTCCATTCCCTCTCAAAGGCTTCTAGATAGGGGGAGAAAACAAATTTGGCCATCATTTTAGAATAATAGTGGGTTGTCTCCTACTACAGGTTGGCACTACAGTATTGCAGACCAAGATTTGAAGTTCTATATCTGAACAGCACTTTCTGATTAGGAACAAAATCATCAATGAGAGATAATTGTCTAAAAAACTTTTTATATGGACTTAAGCCTAATGTCTGAGAAGTGTAATCCATTGAACTCTTAAAGAAATATACTGATGACTTTACACTTTGGTTATACTTTCCTTTTGGGTGTTTAGGCCCATACAGTGGGCTCAAATGAATCAATTTATTTTTACACTTAAGATCATTTGAGGATCTGTTCCTCAGGGGTCACATGGGCTTGGGAGGAGCTCCTGGCTCCTTTCTTTTACCAGTTCCATTTATGTGAAGATAAGTCAAAGGTCCTGCTCAACCATGTCTGGCTTCACTTGGAAGCATGTAGGAAATGTTTCCTCTGAGTTGACCCTCCTCTTTGTAGACTGGACACTGGTTCAAGTCCATTTAGTGGGATCTCCATGCCCTCCCTGAACAAGAAGATGGGTGACTCACTGCAGTTACAAGACATTTTGAGAGATATTCCATAGTACCCTGGAACA
>NW_008355786.1:992062-994244 GCF_000622305.1 Nannospalax galili | reverse complement strand
TAACAAATAAATTTTCCATCTGTTGTGAGACTTCTTTTCCTGGGGATGCTAAGCAATGCTTATTCCCTTTTAAGGTTCTAGTGTCAAGCCAATGTTTGATTAAAGTTTTACTGGGGAACTAATGAATTTTCTGAGCTTACTTACCGATATAACTGAGCCGTTGCTGAGGTGTATATATGACCTGAGAGTATGCACACTGGAAAGCCTTTACTCAGCATGGATCATGCCGTCTCTTCCTAGCCTTCCCCAGATTGTGTACTTTAGCCCTCCCTAAATCTAGGAGACAATGTGTGATCAGGGCAAAATTACATACAGTTGGCTGGGAAGAGTGGCTGGATACTCTGGTGAGGGTCCAATGACCCTGCTTGCCCTCCTTTAATGAAGGAGCACAACCAACAACAAGTCCAATTATGATGTTGTTTAGCAATCAGGCACTGCTGAAGTCGTGATGATGGTAGTTAGTTCATGCAGAAGAGACTGCTGTACAGTATCATCTTATTAGAAGGACATGGAATTTAAAAGGATTTGGTGCTAGGATCCACACATGAGGGAGAACATACATATTTTATTTTTCTGAGTCTGTGTTACTTCACTTACTATAACAGTTCCTGGATCCATCCATTTACCTTCAAATTTTATTATTTCATCTTTCTTTACTGCTCAATAGAACTCCATTGTGGTAAATATACCACATTTTTGTTAACCACTCGTTAGTTGGGGGCACTTAGGTTGCTTCCATCTCTTAGCCATTGTGAAAAGAGCAGCAACAAACATGGTCGTACAAGTGTCTCTGCAATAGGATGAGTTCCTTGAGTATATGCCAAGGAGTGGTATACCAGGTCACATAGTAAGTTCATTTTTAGTTTTTTAAGAGTTCTCCACACTGTTTTCCATAGAGGCTGCACGAGTTTGCAACCCCACCAGCAGTGAATGAGCCTTCCTTTAATTGGGTCATTTGCTTTCTTGCTTCTTTGTCTTTGGAGTTCTTTATATATTCTGGATGTTCAACCTCTATTAGATATGACACTGGTGAAGATTTTTTTCCCCATTCTGTGGGTTTTCTCTTCACTTTTTTGATTGTTTCTTTTGCTATACAGAAGCTATTTAGTTTAATGTGGTCCTGCTTATTGATTGTTGACCTTAATTCCGGAGCAAGTGCTGTCTGATTTTGAAAATCCTATCCTAGATCTATATCTTGTAGATTACTGCCAATATTTTCTAATAGTTTCAGGGTTTCCAGTTTCACATTGAGGTCTTTGATCCATTTGGCGTTGACTTTTGTGCAAGGTGAAAGATAAGGATGTAGTTTCATTCTTCTACAGGTGGAGATCCAGTTTTGCTAGCACTGTTTGTTGAAGATGCTGTCTTTCCTCCATGCCTGTTCTTGGCACCTTTGTCAAATATCAGGTGGCTGAAACTGTGTGTACTCGAGTTTGGATCTTCAATGATGTCGCATTTATCTATGTGTCTATTTTTGTGCCAGTACCATGCTGTTTTTATGATGACAGATCTGTAGTATACTTTGAGATCTGGCATAGTAATCCCCCCAGCATTGCTCTTTGTGCTCATGGTTGCTTTGGCTAGCCAGGGTCTTTTGTGCTTCCATACAAATTTAAGGATTGTTTTTTTTCTAATTCTGATTGAGATTGCATTGAATCTACGATGTGTCTATTTTTGTGCCAGTACCATGCTGTTTTTATGATGACAGATCTGTAGTATACTTTGAGATCTGGCATAGTAATCCCCCCAGCATTGCTCTTTGTGCTCATGGTTGCTTTGGCTAGCCAGGGTCTTTTGTGCTTCCATACAAATTTAAGGATTGTTTTTTTTCTAATTCTGATTGAGATTGCATTGAATCTACGTATTGCTTTTGGTAGGATGGTCATTTTCACAATATTATTTCTTCCAATCCATGAGCATGGGAGGGCCTTCCATCTCCTGATGTCTTCCTCAATCTCTTCCTTTAACGATATAAAATATTCATTTTAGAGATCTTTGGTGTCTTTCATCAGATTTATTCCAAGATACTTTAATTTTTTTGCAGCAATTGTGAATGGGAACATTTCCCGGTATTCTTTCTCCAATTGCTTGTTATTGGTATATAGAAAGGCTCCTGATTTTTGTAAGTCGATTTTGTATCCTGCAACTTACTGAAAGCACTAATCAATTCTAACAGTTTTCT
>NW_008355786.1:987309-991984 GCF_000622305.1 Nannospalax galili | reverse complement strand
TGTCACGGGTCAGTGACCACAATTCAAGCCTGATGGACTTGGGGGCCCTGAGGTATAGGTGCAGAAGAAACCAGGACGCAGGGGATGCAGAGGCATGTGAACCAGTGCATGCTTTATTCTAAGAATCAACCTTACTTATAGTACAACAAGAGGAAAAGAAAATGTTCTTCTCAAGCCAAATTACCTCATCATGATATTTACAGTACTTTTATGATATTTGCAGTAGCTTTGTGTTCCCAGTGCTCAGCCCTTTTTGGAATCGTACCTGTCCTTCCATGCCTATTAAACATTTTGTTCTTTACTTATACCTTTATTAGCTATACAGTTTTGTTATAAAAGCTTACTTAGGTACATTTAATAGGGTTCAAGAAACTGTCAGTCTCATGATAGGAATAACTGCAGAAGAACATCCAAGTTCCCAGGGAACTGAGGCCTCCTGTTCCAGCTCTGAGTTTATTTCACTATACTAAAAGTGTTGATCAGTTCTAGGAGTTTTCTGGTGGAACTTCTGGGATCTCTTAGGTATAGTATCATATCATCTGCAAAAAGTGATAGTTTGACCTCTTCTTTTCCAATTAGCACTCCTTTAACTTCCTTCTCCTATCTTACTGCTCTAGCAAGAGTTTCAAGCACTCTTTTGAAAAGGAGTAGAGATAGTGGACGGTAAGGATGGAGCTTTGCAAAAGACTGCTGGGCAGAGCCCAGGGTCCCCTGAAAAGCCACAAGGGACCCCATTCTGAGGAGGATCGTTGTCTGTTCACCTGTCTAACATCTGCTGGGGGCCTGGCACTGCTGGAGTCTCTCTACATCTCCAATGCCAGGCTCTAGACCTCAATACTGTCCACCTGAAGGGATGTGCTTCTAAGCCAGCAAGCACGTCTCCAGATGGCAAGGCCAGAGAGGAGAGAGAAAACGTTGGAGATAAGACTTAAAGAGACTTGAGTCCAATAGGGAGAGACTGAAACTGATCCCAGGCCATTCAACCTCTGTCTATGATCTTTTCTTGTCTTGTCCCTTAGGTTAATCAATCTGTCATTGAAAAGGCCCAGACAACAGTGCTAGGCAAGTGTTCCAAGTGTTCTTTACAGTGATTCCCATCAACATTGGTCCCTCAGGATGACCTACCATTCATTCACAGCCTGCTGTTCAAGCCACATGTGGTGCCTTCTCCAGCTGGGGAGAGGATGTTTGCATCTGCTGGTTCCCTTTCCTAGTGCCTGGTAACTTCATATTCTCCATGGGTTGGTCTTCAAAGCTGTAGCAGATTTCCCTCATTCTCATTCTCATTTGACCTCCTAGAACACACATGCCCCCCACCAACCACAGGCTCCCTTATCCAACAAAAACCTGCAGATACCCATGGTAGAGTCAGTGAACAGAGAAGGCACAGCGCCTGTTTGCATGGAACATCCAACTCAACTAGAGTGATCTTCAAGAAAAATCTGCACTTTGTCTTGCTACAAGCACATCAAATGTGTGAGAGAGACATGCAGGGTGCTGTGGGAGGTTGCAGTAGGAGGGCTGAACAAATGCTGGTGCTTGGGGCAGCTTCCTGCAGGGAAAGGGCATTCATGCTGAGTCCTGCCACAGAATCAGGAACTTCAAAGGCAAGATGGAGAAAGGACAGTGATGTGAAAGAAGGATAAACTGATGAGGGCTGAGTGAGGAAAAGGTGTGTAGGAAATGTGCTTAAGAGTAGTGAACAGAGGTCAAGTACAAATGACCTTGGAGGTCTCGATAAGAATATTAACCCTTACCAGCACAAGATCAATCAAGCTAGTCAACATTTTAGCATGGATCAGGGAGAGGCCCACAAGGCTCTGCCCCTCGCTGAGGCAACCAAGGACTGATGAGAGAGGGGCAGTCATTTTTCCTTGGAGGTACGATCTCTGATAAGTTGCCCAGGCTCATGCAAGCAGCACTAATTGTACTCAGTGAGCTACAAAGAGAGGAAGAGATAGATAGATGATAGATAGACAGATAGATGATAGGGGCTGGAGAGATGGCTCAGTGGTTAAGAGCACTGACTGCTCTTGCAAAGGACCCGGGTTCGATTCCCAGCACCCACATGGTGGCTACGAACCGTCCTTAACTCCAGTTCCAGGGGAATCCGAAGCCCTCTTCTGACCTCTGCAGCATTGCACGACACAGGATAAATGGATGACTGATGATATAGATGATAGAGAGAGATGATAGATGATAGAAGATAGAGATAGATTGATGATAGATAGAGATAGATAGATAAATGATAGATAGATAGATAGATAGATAGATAGATAGATAGATAGATACATACATACATACATACATACATACATAGATGATAGAGAGAATGAAATTGGGAGGAGAATGTGTTTGGGGGGCCTTGGGGAAGTGGAATGAGAAAACTGGGGGCACATATGATCAAGGTACATTGCATTCATGTATAAAATTATCAAAGAATAAATTAAAAATATTTTAAAAACTAAAAGAAATTTAACTTTGGGCCTGAAAGATGGTCCGGGTAAAGGTACTTGCCACTGAGCCTGACAACCTAAGTCTGATTCCAAGGAGCTACATGGTAGAAGGAGAGAACTGGCACCCACAAGTTGTCCTCTGACCTCCAGGTATATACCGTGCATGCACATGTGATCACATATACATACATTACATAAATAAATAGATAAATAAATAAATGTAATTTTAACCTTGTTTTAAAGGTAATGTGTGGCCTGAGAATGGCAGAGGTGAATGGTCAGATCTGCTTCTTAGAGATGTAGAGAATGATCTCAAGAACAGCAAAGAGGCCTAAGGCCGTGGTGGTGGTAGGGACAGATTACACAGAAGGAGAACTACTCCTTTTTTTTTCTTTTTATTTCTTAAGTAGAGAAAAAAGGAAAATGCAGAACGTATACTAGAATCCTTGTGTTCACAACCTATTAGTTTTACACTGAATTCATAATAATACATAAATTATATTATAGTACAAGTTTCAAAGGCTATGAGAGTTTGTACCTCTCTCCACCTCCCAACAGCATCACCAGAGTACATTTCCCAGTGAGGCGGGTCTCAGCCTCTGGTATAATAAGGCTGTTAACAGGGCCTGGGAAAGGGCAGCACAACATCAACACACCAAAGACCCACACATCCTCACCCATCCATGTACCTCAAAAAACCATGAGGACCAGCTTCTGTTGGCAATTCAGTTAGAGTTTTGTCTTAGTTTGAGATGCTATAACACAGTACCTCAATGGTGTACTTAATCAATAGTATAAATTTATTGATCACAGTGTCAGAGGCTGAGAGGTCAAAGATCAAAGCATCAGCAGGTCCTCTGTCTGCTGAGGGCTATTTCTCATGGATGGTACCTTCTGTGTCTCCACAAGGCCAAAAGGTGGAATGTTCTTTTGTAGGTACTAATCCCAATAATGTGGATCCCCCAAGACCTCATCACTTCCCAAAGGCCCTCCCACTTAACTCCAGCACAATAGTAGTTAATTTTTCTTTTTTTTTGTCTTTTTGAAACAGGGTCTCCCTGTAGTCCCAGCTATCCTGGAACTCACTCTGTAGACTGGCCTCAATCTCACAGAGATCCACCTGCCTCTGCCTCCTGAGTGTTGGGATTAAAGGCATGTACCACTATGCCTGACTTTAGGAGTTAATTTTGGAAGGACACAAACGCTCAGAACATTGCAGATACTGTGTAAACCTGGAGCTGGGAATTGGCCAGATCCGTCTGAGTTCTAGACCCATAACTGCCTTTCCTCCTTTCTTTACAAGACCACCCAAGAGAAGAGAATGCAGTATGTCACAGTCTTCATTACTTTCCTACAGTAAAAACTGTAGGAAAGGGGACCTGGGTGCCATTTCCACTGAGTTTCTGGGCCAGCAGAGCCAAGAGACAATGTTCTGCAACATAGCCCACAATGGCCTCACAGCATCGATTAAGCCTTTAAGGTCTGGACGAGCAGGATGCAAAGAGCCTTCAGCTCTTCCTGCACACTCAGTCTCACTGGCTGCATTTTCGGCACATTCTGGGGCTCCTGGGAGCTGGCAGCCTCTCTCCCCACTTGTCAGCACCAGAGCATATGGTAAAAACACAATGAATTTTCCTGCACAGCTGAGCCAGCTCAAGATGCCATTTGTAACATGGGGGAACCTGAGTTCCATTTTTCCAATTCCCATCAAAGTAAATCAGACAATTCTTAGAGTGGTCATGGGATGGTCTTACCCAGGCATCACTTGTTATATTCTCTGCTCCCAAATCTTTTATGGGTCAGATCTTAGGTACCACAGAGCTGTTATGAAAAAGACTCTCCTTGGGTTAGGGTTAGGGACTAGATGGGGAGGCAGACACAGAACAGAATAAACTGTAACAGCAAAACATTCAAGACAAGTAAGAGGATAATGCATAAGGCAATGTATTCCAGTCCCAGCTATAATCTCTCTAGCTCCCTTTAGCCTACTGTACCTTTTCTTGATTGTGTTGTCTGCACCTCTACTCACTACTCTACTTACTTATTGGAATCCCTCTTTTCAACTCCACCACCCTAAACAGTTTATCCCATCCTGAGTATCAGTGGCCCTTAATGTCTCTCAAGCAAGTGGATATTTCCCTTCATTCCCTCCTTTTCTATTAAGACTGCACAAAGAACTCTTACACTCCACAGTGAAAGGACCAGCAAATGATTTGGAT
>NW_008355786.1:935130-987287 GCF_000622305.1 Nannospalax galili | reverse complement strand
AGAGAGAGAGAGAGAGAGAGAGAGAGAGAGAGAGAGAGAGAGACTATATAGGCTCTCAGAATAACAAACATAAAAAGATGCTTAACATCATTAATCAATAGAGAAATACCAGCTACTAAAAGTTAAAAATCCAACCTTAAGTTTTGAGAAGGAGCCGAAGAAACTGGAGTCCCATGCACTGTGGAAGGAATGTAAGACTGTGGATTCACTTTGCTAAGCAGTTTGGAAGTTCCTCAAAATCTTAAACATGAGTTAGCATGTGATAAGAGATTCTACTGCTAGAAACACATCTGATAGTACCTGGAGCATAGATCCAAATGAAAGCTCATGCATGCATATTAATAGCATCAATATTCACTACTCAAGAAAATGAAAACAACCCAAGAGCCTGGCAGTTGATGAACCAATAGGCAAAATGTGATAGAATTATATAGTGGAGTATTATTTAGCCATAAGAGAGTAAATCAATACTACATGCGATGGCATGGATGAATATTGACATTATGCCACAGTCAAAGAACTGGTCTCAGAGACCACATAGTGTATGGTTCCATTTGTACAGCTGTAGAAGAAGCCTATCTATGAGGCAGATCCATAAGTTTGTGGTGTCTATGCACTGGGAAGCAGAAGTTGACTGCTCATGAGTGTGGTCTTTTCAGGGTAATGAAAATGTCATGGAATCAAATGGTAGTGATTGTACAGCAGTGAATCCATCACAAGCCACTGATCTGGGCAAGAGAAAGGGTGGACGTCACTGTATATGAATTCAGTAAAGCTATTAGGCACAACAAGGAACAGGCAGTGGGGCTGGAGGTAAGTTACAGAGGTGAGGTCTGTGGGGAAACCTTGGGGCCTTTGTGTGTGCCTTGGTGGGAGATGTAGGGTGGTTTGAAAGGGGACATGAGTATCACCTTGCTGGAGAAGTGCATCTGTCTGCAGTCAACTGGGCAAGGTTCAGACATTGGGGTTCAGGGAGCTGAATGACCAGCTCCTACATGGACTGAACTAAAACTGCTTCCCAGACACTAGGAAATGGCACCCGCTTTCTAGCCCACCTGCTCCTAAGTTTTATTACTTCCCAGTTCCTTCTCTTGTCAACCCTGGGTGGTGGCCCAGCTCACAGCCACTCTTCCTTAGAAAGGATACTAGCTGTGTCTTGGTCCCATGGGACCCAGCCTTTGGCTGCGAGCTGATTGATTTGTGGTCATCACTGTTCCCAGTGGGAGCAGCTGATTCTCTCTTGTCTGAAAGACAGTTATAGGAGGAGTCTTCCCATGGCACTGACAGAGGTCCTAAGCTGCCTGCTCTGAGATCTCTGAAGCTGCCTTGGCTCCTGCCCATCCTGAAGCTTGACGACCTGGATAATCATAGTGAGAGCTGCCTGAGTTCTTCTGCTGGCCCCATGAGCTGGAAAGTTCCTTAGGGTGCTAAAGAGGCATGGCTGAGCCCTATACAAGTTAAGAGACAAGCTCAGCTTCCATAAAGTCCAATTGCAGAGAATGTGGTCATGAAGGAGTTGCCTGACCTTCAGGAAGGGATATGTGACAAGCTGAACAGTCTGAGAGACCCTCAAACACTGACTCTAAGACACTCTCTATCTGCTTCCCTCAAAGTGAGGAACCAGGGCCAGGGTGGCACCTCTCAGGAAGGAGGGGGTACTGGGTATGTAGTAAATGAGCTGTTTCCTCTGACCAGGGGCATTGTGGGAAGAACTAGGGCAATGTGTGGCAGACTTGAGTCAAGGCCCATACCCTGACCTTGCTGGTCACTTCCCCACAGAGCAGCATGCTCAGCTGGCTCAGTCACACTGCCTCCCTCTTCACACATGTATGAGCTCTGATAAACACCAGGTGTGCCAAATTCTATTTCATCCTCTGCTTCCAGGAAACTCACTGGCAGCACCCAGAAGGCAGGCACAGGCCTGGTGGCAAGGTCTCCAGGTGCAGAATTTATATACCACACAGGGTATGAACTGTTACGAGGGACCGACGTGACTGGGAAAAGAAACAAAACAAGTGGTGTTCTCACCTGTCACTCAGCTGTCCCACAGACTGTCAAGAACACCCACCTCCAGAAGGCAACAAGAGAGGCCAGAGGAGGGGCCCTGGTGGCTGAGAATCCACATACCAGGCAGGCTTAAGCCACAAGAGACTCAAACGTCACTGATGTAGCCACTACATGAAACTCATGAGCATTAACTCATTAAAGAGACTGTCTTCTCTCTCCGCATCTGAGCCACTCCAGCATGTATCCAAGCATGTAAACTCACGTCACTTCAAAGCCAATTCTACTTCCCATGGGGGTCTCAGATGGTCATCTATGAGAATTCTCTTGGTTTCTTTCCATTATTCCTTTTGGCTTTCCGTGATGGGGATGAAAGGAAGAAGGAGAGGTGGAAGGAGGGAGAAAAGAGTGGAAGGAAGGATGGAAGGAGGGAGGGAAGGGTAGAAGGAGAGATGAAGGAGGGAAGACGAGAGGAAGGAAGGGAAGGACAAAGGGTTGATTAGATGGGACTTGGGTGGTTAGGGACTGTCGTGAAGATGGCTGTGAGAACTCAGGAGAAGGGGAAGGTAGCTACTATGGCCAGTGCTGACAGGCCCAATGACCCTTTCAGGGTAGAATACACAATTGTATTTGCGTATTCTTTATGAAATTTCCTAAGGTTCCATTCCCAAGAGAATGGGCTGTTGACTCATTTCTGTGATGGATGACGACTAACCCATCTCTCCTACTGTACACTGTTTCTGCCTCATACGCATATGTGCAGAAGGCCATCATGACCCACAGCAGACCACAGTGCAGTAAGAGAAGAACATTTGCGTGGGTGAGTGGAGTGGAGCAAATGATTTCCCTGGGGCTTGGTCTAAACAAAGCCATGGTGAAGAAATCTATCAGGAAGCAAAACTGAACTGAGTCATGTCTTAGAGGGTTGAAAAAGCCTTTGGTGGCAGTCCTGCCTTTTTATGAGCCCAAGGAAGATGACGCAGTTGGGATGGGGAGAAGTCATTGCTCTTCTGATGGCCAACCCACTAAGTTTCAGCTGGAGCATCTGTAGCCCACCAAATAAATAAAGTAGGGCATAAATTAGAAGCCCTACCCAACACAGGTACAAACAAGGCTGCAGCCTGGGTGGGGGGTGTCTCAGGAACTAAGGGATCAAGGGCCTCAACTATGACTTTGGACATTGTCTCCAAATTAATTTGAACTTAGAAGCATCATATTTATAAACAGATGTTTAAAATGTCATTTTGATTGATGTGAACTTTTAAGATACACCATAATTGTCTTTAACTCAACCTAGCACTTTTAACTTTTTTCCATATATTGGCGTTCTGAGCAAATAAAGCACTTGATTCATATCCTTTTCGACAATGAGAGGCTCTGGCAAATTATAGTATATTAATCTGTGATCAAGTATTCAAATGTTCATATAACACCCAGTGGGTGCAAATAGGAACAAGAAACAGGTTATGCAAATTAGACATTTCAGTCCTTTTAAAATACTTTCCTCTCCATATGGGTCCTGTTGTTTTAAGTTCCAACCAAATGATAAAACTCATGATTAGCCATCAAGCTGGTTCACTTCTTGGGTTGCAGAGACCCAGAACTATTGAGAAGCCAAAAAAGTTTTAGGGTCTTCATGTGTAAGTAGCGGCCGTGTGCAGATGGAAACTACCTGGCCCTTGCTTAAGCCCTTAGGACTCTTCCATCAAAACAAGGGCCAGACA
Organism: Nannospalax galili; assembly: GCF_000622305.1. Taxonomy (NCBI): domain Eukaryota; kingdom Metazoa; phylum Chordata; class Mammalia; order Rodentia; family Spalacidae; genus Nannospalax; species Nannospalax galili. The sequence continues at coordinate 983,559 of NW_008355786.1, read as the reverse complement.
GCCCTCTTCCTGGATAGTGAGAGCAGTGGTTTGGTAGGGCTTTGTGGGACTTGTCTATGCCACCTGATGGTGGATTACTGTCAGGAGGAGATTTGAACTCAGATATCCCACACCGTTCTCAGTAAACATACCCAGATTTGTCCACATCAGCTCATGCTTTCATGAGCAACTCCAGCAAGAATTCATGTACTATCCTGACTTCAGACCTCCAGGCGAGGTGGCCTCATGAAGTGCTATCAATTCAGCTTCTCTTCTCCAAGCTCTGCATTCTTTTCCTCATCCCTCTACCATTACCGGAATGCAAATATCATATTTGCAGGACCTCATGTTCTGGCTAAATTTTCCTGGTATATTTTGGTTGTTCCTTTCTGTGGAAATTTCTGCTCCATTTATTTCTAGCTATATCTCTTGCTGACATCAGGCTTGGCTTTCTTGCTGTTGTTTGTTATTTATGAGCCTGGGAGAGGAGAAGCAATTCAGACTTAATGTAGCAATAACTGGCACATGGACATGACAATTGACAGGTGATTCCCTAGGTCCAAATCCCATCTGTACTTTGAATTTAGCTGTGTGGACTCAGACAAGGAGCTTAAACCCCTCAGTTTATTCATCTACAAAAAGTGGATTAGAGTAGGCCTTGCCCTCTGAGGTTGCTATCTGAACTGAATTAGTTAATTGATACACGCAAAGCCCATAAAGCAATGCCCAGCCTCCAGTCCATGTTTACAACTCGACGCTGTACTTTTGTTTTTATGCTTTCTTAGCTCTTTTTTTGGTCTAATTATTCTTTTTCCATACATTTCAGAAGCTACGTATCTTATTTTATTATGCTAGTTATTACATTAAGAAAAAAATATGGGTGGACTTGTATCTCTGTGTTAAGTGAAATAAGAAGAATGAAATAAGAAACTTCATATTAAGGAACTATTAAAAGCTCTCTTTTTTTAAATTAATTAATTTATTTTGGTCTTTTGGAAACAGGGTCTCCCTATAGCCCCAGCTGGCCTGGAACCCACTATGTAGACTAGGCTGGCCTTGAACTCACAGAAATCCGTCTGCCACTGCTTCCCAAGCACTGGGATTAAAGATGTGTGCCACCACACCTGGCTAAAACTCTTTTTTAATAATGCATATGTATATACTTGAAGTAGCTTCTGTAGTGGTAGGTTTCCATATAGCTTTAACATTTTTAATTGAATTTTTGCGATTTTTATACAATATATTTTGATGATATTAGGTCCCTTCCCCTATTTCTCTGTCATCTATCTATCTTCCATCTATCTATCTATCTATCTATCTATCTATCTATCTATCATCTATCTATCATCTGCCTACCTACCTATGTATCCTAGTTAGCTTCAGCTGTCAACTTGACACATCCTAGAGTCATCTGAAGGAGTCTCAGTTGAAGAATTGCTGTGGATTGGCATATATCCATGTCTCTGAAAAATTGTCTTAGTTAATGATTGATGTGGGAGGGCCTAGCTCTCTGTGGGAGGCACCAACCCTGGGCATGTGGGCCCGTGCTGTATAAGAAAGCTAGCTGAGCATGAGCCAGTGAGCAAGCCAGTAAGCAGCATTTCTCCACGATTGCTTATTCAGTTCCCACTTGAGTTCCTCAATGATGGAATGTGACCTCCTGAATCTTGGACTGAATTTCCTGAAGGGTTCACCAACTGATTAGCCCTCAGGAGATTGTGGAGAGTCTGGAATGTTGCAGATCCAGAGCCTATTTATAAATTATCTGGGGACATCTTTAACCATATAAAATAGCCATATTTTGCTTATCTCTGTATCTGAATTAACATTCTTATGACAAATGAAATTATTAACCTAGCAGACCCACCAGGTCTCACTAATCAAAAAGCTAAGAATGTCAGCAAATAACATCTGAGACCTATAGTAGAACCCTGCCCCCCCCAATTTGCCACAACCTGCCTACCAAATATATCCACCAATGTATTTGAAAGCTGTTTTGATTTATGACTTTTCTTTGTCCTGATACTATAAAAAACATAATGTAACTGTTACCTATTATTTGGAGGCGAGAGTTATGCTTTTGCGTTGACAGACTCAACCCTGAGTAGCCAGTGCTCTTAACCATCTTAGCCATCTCTCAAGTTCCCACAGAGTGTTCTATAATGATCAAACTGGTTAGGTTGTCTGATAGATTTTGTGCAGTCGATTATATCCTTACTAAATTTCTACTAAATTTCTACTTAACCTAGTCTAGGAATTACAGAGGAAGATGTATTGAAGTCTTTAAGTATGTCTATAAAACCCCCCCTTTTTTTTTTTTTTTTTTTTTTTTTCTTCTTTCTTTCTTCTTTGAATGGTGATCCTCCCCGACCCTTCCCTTCTCCGCTTCTAGAATTACTCTGTACATTTGTTGGTGCTCACATGTAAACACTCTGTCTTGTTACCTTTACCTCCACACTCATCCCCAGTCTTTTCTTACATGTGGTTGAGTTCATCTTAGTCTGGGATAGTTTTCTGCGAACTATCCCAATCCTTTGTCCGGTACAGGTTTCTCAAACTTTCTTCACCTCTAAATTTTAAGAAATTGTCAATAGCATTTTGTGCTCGAACACTTTCCTATTATCAGGTTATTTTTGGATATCCCCCCTCTTCTGCTCACCACCTCTCATTTTCCTTTTGAGACAGTGTCATGTAACCCAGACTGGCCTTGAATTCGTTATATAGTTCAGGCAGACCTTGACCTTCTGATCCTTCTGCCTCTGCTTCTCACATGCTGGGATTAAAGCTTCTTCCTCCTGTGTCTTGAAGTGTCTGGAAGAGGATTCATGCTTTTACTCAACAAGCTGGTTTCAGTGCTGGGAGGCAGCAGGTGCAAAGACGAACAGCAAGGATGCCAGAGTCAGACCGCCTGAATCCAAGGCCAACTCTGCACTCTGAGCTATGTGGCCTGGAGCAGGTGACTTGACTGCTCTGAGCTCCAGTACTATGTCTGTTAAATGGGTCATTCATAACACTTGCCCCATAAGACTGTGATGGGCATTAGATGAGATTAAAATTCACTTAGTTTTTGGACAGTTCTGGTACTTAGCATCACTGCATCTGTGTCTGATGGAAAAAAAAAAAGAAATTGAATTCTGTTCCTCACACTCCTTCATCTTTGCTCAGTTCTGAGACTGTGTGGGGAGCCACCCAGTGCAAAGAGGAGAAAAATGTTACATGGAGGTCTGGCTGGCCAGGAGTGGGAGTAGGACATAAAGCCATGTAACAGAAGTTCCAGTGGCTGGGTGATCACCCTCTCACAGTTGTGGTGGTTCCTGGGGAGCAGGTGGGACACTGATTCAGTACTGTCCCTGAGTTCCTCGGCTCATGCCTGTGGGAGGGAAGGTCCAGGGACCCTGTGGGCATCACCACCCGAGCAGACATGGAAATTCTGAAGGTCTTCATTTATTGTATGCCACCTGTGCTTGAAGCCTCCACTGTGGGCTGGGGGAGAGGGAAGGATAGAGAAGCCTGGGCAGGAGGTACTTCCTTCTTAAGACTGGAAGAAATGCCTTTCACCTCCAGACTGTTGATGACAGTCTTCAGTTTTTATCTGGCATGTATAAAGATTTTTTTTTACATTTAAAATTGTACCTTTATAGAATTAACAAGAGTTCAGGAAGAAATAGAGTTTAGCCAATAGACTAGAATCTGCCTTGATATGGGCACCCTAGGCTCCTCACTGGTCCGGTGGTCCCACTCTCCTCACTCTTCTCCGTTTGTCTCCTTGTAGCTGGATGAGACTTCTTCACCCAGTCTCACATCTCTGTCTCCTTTCACAGCATCTTTCGCATGGTAGAACAACTCAGCTAGGCTGTAGGGCTCCACATCCCATCCCATTGGCTCAGATCAGACCATCTTTGTCTCGTTCCTTTTGCTCCAGCCACACTCAGTCATTGTGCCTCTGTGCCCTTTTGACTTGTATGCACCCAGCTATCCTTCCACTGGTCCCCAGGCTGCCACACTGTCCCAGGCCCCAGGCTAAGGTAGGAATCTGGTGTTGAGGCCCTTGCCATCCGTGATGGCTCTGTGTACTCTCCATCTTCTGCAGGTGTTTTGTTCCAAGCCTGTTCCCACCCGGAACTGTTAGTTGTTTGAGAGTGTTGATACAAAACATAGCTCTTACCTCTAAGGGAATAAGATACAGGTTATTCTGAGACAAATGTGAGTAACCAGTGATTGACCATGGCCTGCGAACATAATCAGCTTTCTCCAAATAGCAAGTTCCTTTATAGAAATGGTCACATGAGATTTTTATTAATTACAGCACAAAGAAAGTCATAAATCAAGGCTTTTACCAAATACATTGGTGGAAATCACAGGTAGGTGGGTCACAGCAAATCTGTGAGGTCTCTGATGTACGTTTCAGATGTTATCTGATGACATTCTTAATTTTTGAATTGGTGGAAGCTAATGGTCTGCTAAAAATGCATTCTAAAGGTTTTTAACATCTTATTTATTATTTTTATTTTATGTGTGTGAGTGTATTGCCTACATGTGTGTAAGTATACCTGTGTTGTACAATACCCATGGAGGACAGAAGAGAGTCAGATTTCCCTAGAACTGGAGTTACAGACAGTTGTTAGCTGCCATGTGGGCACTGGGAATCGAACCCAGGCCCTCTGCAAGAGCAGCCAGTGCTTTTAACCACTGAGCCATCTCTCCAGCCCCACATTCTAAAGGTTTTAACAGTCACAAGGATGTTAAGTCAAAGAGATAGATGACGAATAGCTACTAAGGGGACTAAGAAACTTGGCTCTGAGTCCACAGCATTCTAACTCTCTACAGTCATGAAGTTCTAACCATTTAGTTTTGTAGAATCTTTAAAACAGGTGTGCCCTCTCCACCCCCACCCCACCCCCCGCTCCCCAGGAACTTTAGTTTTAAGAACAGGAACAGGAACATTGCCCTCTGTAGTTTTAGTATTGGATCTTTGTGTCTGGCTGAGAGTTTAAGATCTATTCAATATAACTTGTAGTGAGTGCTGTACCATCATCCCCTGGTCTGCAGTATTGGTTAGACTAGCTGGCTTTCACCATTCCTAGAATCGTGGGCATGATCATCTAACTCCCTCAGACACTGGGTCCTGGTCACAGGGCCACCCTCTTCGGGAAGCTCTCTCTCAGGTTTAATGGAGTACTACTATAGAGGCTACTGGAGCCACAGAAAAACACAAACAACAGAGGCTACTCCCCACAGCCTGTCTGAGAGGAGGCAGAATCATTTAGAACCACATGAAGGGCCTCGAAAGCACAAGTTTCCAGCACCCTGATCACCTGCAGTTAGAACCCTCCATCACACACCCTGACTTCAAGTTCACAGAGCCCAATGGACGTAATTGTTCTGTTCATTCTAATGTGGCTTATTGTGTGGAGAGTAAAATCACCCGCCTCTCTGTGGAGGATCAAACAGCTGGCAGTGCCCCATATGGCCAGTGATTACAGGCAGTTAGTCTGCCTGGACAGTGTCTTTAGAAATGAATTTTTGAAGGTAAAGTGCTGACACGGCGGGTGTGTGAAAAGTTGAGCTCAGGAAAAAAGAGAAAGGATGCTGCTTAGAGAGCCCATCATTATCAAGCATGCTAACCCTTGCATACCTGTGTTCATAGCAGCATATTCATGTCAGCCATGAGTGAACACAGGCCGGGACTATCAGGTGATGGTTGATAAGTAGCAAGGTATATCTGACGATAGAGCATCACTCACCTATGAGAATCACTAGGCTCAATAGGAAGGAAGTTCTGACAAGTGGCCACATCAATCAAGAATGAACTCAGAAGACATTGTGCTGAGCTACTCACAAAAGAATAAACACCATATGGCTAATTCATATGGGTACCTGGAATCATCATATCCAGAGACTGAAAGTGGCAGTAGGTGCCAGGGATGGATAGTGTGTTGTTAAGTGGTGCAGAGATTCCGTTTTACAAGATTAAAATATTCCAGAGATCAATTGCATAATGTTATGAATAAACTTGATGTAAGAAACAATGACTCTTAGTTCATAATAAGAACACTGGAGCCAGGCGTGGTGGTGCACACCTTTAATCCCAGAATTTGGAGGCAGATCTGTCTGAGATTGAGGCCAGCCTAGTCTACATAGCAAGTTCTAGGCCCCCTGGGGCTACAGGGAGAACCTGTCTCATACAAACAAAAAAGAGTACTGGAGATTTAGAAGTAGAAATGAGTGGTTAATTTCAAGGCCAAGTGTCAGCCTAGAGTGGCAGGTGTGCCCATTGAGTGTAGACAACAGTTTATAAACTCTGAATGCAAGACGGACCCTCCCTCCCTCCCTCCCTCCCTCTGACTTCCCAGGCAGGCTCTAAACCAGCATGGCCTCACGTCTGCCTGCCTTCCTTCCTTCCTTCCTTCCTTCCTTCCTTCCTTCCTTCCTTCCTTCCTTCCTTCCCAAGGCTCCATCTCAAGCTGGAAGCAAGACTTGGTAATGTGTAAAAGTCTGCTGCATGGTTCTGGTGTTGAAAGCATGAAGGGGTCATAGAGAGCAGCTGAGGCCTGGCACCCTGCGATGCCAAGAAAAGCCATTGGTGAAAGTGCAGCCTCAGTTGCAGTGAAGACCCCAGAATTGAAGGGGTCATGGAGAGAATCTGAGGCATTGTACCCCGAGAAGCCAGAAGAGGCCATTGGTGAAGGTGCAGTCTCAGTTTCAGTAGGACCCCCAGCCTTTTGGAGATGCCAGGACTGTGAGACAACCACCAAGGGCAGCAGCAGGTGTGGAATGGAGCAGGCCTGGGTCTGCAAGATGAGCTGTGTGTGCTGTGGACAGCAGAGTCAGAGAAGTAGAGCTGCCAAAACCCTTCAGAGCCCAGAAGATCTTGAGTGAATCCCAGATGTCCAGCCTTGAGCTACTTTGCCGGATTGAGGTTTTGCTTAGGTGTGCCTGATTCTTCCCTTTGAAATAAGACAGTACTTATTTTGGATTTTACAGGAGCCTACAGTTAAGAGACTTTTAAAAGAGTCTATGAACTTTTAAGTGTTTGGATTTTTTTTTAAGGACTGTGGGGCTTTTAATGTTATACTGTCTTGTGTTGTGATATTAATGTTAACATCATATATTGGGGACAAGAAATGGAAAGGTTATGGTTTAGTAGTGATGTGTTTGTGTGTCAAGTTGACAAGGTAGTCAATTGTGCTGGGTAGCTTTAGTGTCAACTTGACATACCTGGGTAGAAGGAGCCTCAATTGGTGAATTGCCTCCATTGGACTGGCCTGTGGCCATGTCTGCAGGTGATCTTCTTGATTACTGAGTGATATGGGAGGGCCCAGCCCACTGTGGGTAGTGCCACCCCTAGGCAGGTGGGCTATGTTATATAATAAAGCAGGCTGAGCATGGGTCAGAGGAGCAAGTTAGGAAGCAGTGTCCTTCCATGGCCTGTGCTCCAGCTCCTGCCTCCAGGTTCCTGCCCTGAGTTCCTACCTTGGCCTCCCTGATGAACTGTGACCCAGGAGATGTAAGACGAATAAACCCTTTCATCCCCAAGTTGGGTTGATCAGACTCTTTTGTCACAGCACTGGGGAAACAAACTAGGACAGCTGGTGTTGTCTCTATAAGGAGAGCTTCTAGAGTCATCCAGAAGTGGACACATTGGGTTAAAAGGATGCTTCAGCATGATGGGAACAATTCTCAAAAGAAAAGCCAGTGTGCACTCACTTGCCCAAAGTCGGAACAAAATGACGGCCTTTGTCATGTATTCCAGTTCTAGGAAGTTTTCTACCACTAAGTCAAGAAAATGTAGAAAGTCTAACCAGGAGGAAGGACAGGGAGAACTATGTAGATACTGAAAAATCCATTTTTATCCTTGCAGCAATCAGACAGAAAATATAACAGACTTTAGGAAAAAATAGTAATACATTTTACAAAATGCTTAGAAGTAAATGTAACAAGAGGCTGTGTATTTATTTTTATCTGTGTTCATTTTCATTTTCCCAAAGAACACAAAAACCTAGTTGAATAATTGAAGAGATTCATCCAGGCAAAGGCAGTAATTACCAAGATATCAATTCTTCCCAAACTAACGTATAAATAAAATGTGATTCTAATAAAAAAAAAGTAAACTTGTTATTGGAGCTTGTCAAATTGATCCTAAATTCACTTGAAAGAATAATAAATATCCATAAAGAGCCAGGACCTTTTTGAGGAAATAAAAATATTAACAGTAGGGCTTGTGCTGTGAGTATTGATTCAAAGCTATGACAACTAAAGTGGGTTGGCTATGGTTCAGGAGTCGGCAGAGAGATAGAAAAGAAACTAAATGCTTTAAGGAAATTAATATTTGATAGCAATGGCATTACCCAGCAGCAAATAAAGTAAAATTAATTTCAAACAAAGTGAGACCCCCACACATATATATCAAAAATTAATTCTAGGCAGAATGTAATAGTTTTGTATTACAATAAGTTAAAGTGTTTTAAAAAATGAGGCTGAGAGGAAAGGGTGCTGTGTGTCTGACTTGTGTGACACTGGCCTGCAGGTGTGCTCTGTCCCCACCAGCGCCTTGACAACATCTGCCAAAGGGCAACAGTATTGTACACTATCCGGAGAACAAAGGACTAAGCCCACTACACACAAGCCCAAAGTTTTCAGTTTCTAAACAACAGAGAAACACTTAAGCCTCCACTGGAAAACATATGTACAGCATACACAATAATGAAATACTTTATGAAGAACATCTTTTCCCCAAACCCGAAGTATTAGTAGCTATGGCCCCATCTTCAATCTTCTCAGTCCCAGGTAATGTTACCTGTGTTCTAGCTCTAGAGATCTGCCTGTTCTGGACATTTCATGCAATTGGAAACATAATACATTGTCTTTGGTGCCCGTCTTTGTTTACTTAGCATAATAATGTTTTCAAGGTTAGTCCACATTAGAGCATGTGTGAGTATTGCATTTATTTTTATTAACACAGACTCAGACAAAAAAAAATGACATATGTTCTCCCTCATATGTGGATCCTAGCACCAAATCCTTATAAGTGAGTATGTATTCAGACAGGAACCAGGATAATGAAAAGGAACCAGGGAGGTAAAGGAAAAGAAAGAATCTGAAGGAGAAGAATAGTAGAAAACAAGTGTTAACAAGGGTGATATGGATAATAATGGGGTTATTTTAAGGGGAGGGGGAGGGAAGGTTATACAAGGAACCTAGGGGATAAAGGGAAAGAAGGAGCTCAAAAGAGGGGAACCATAGGAGAAGAGTATTATTAAGGGAGAAATGGGAAAAATAGGGAAAACGTGGTGGAAGGTTTAGACAATGTGAGAGATAAATAATGCCTAGCTAATTTTAGAAAACCAGAGGGATCCATATTAGGCCAACAACCTACTGACAAATTATACATACAACCAGATCAAAGCATATAATATATGTCTAGGCAAGGTTTATCTGAGAACATTTGGTCTTTGCCCATGGTCTATCTACATGGCACATGGTAATTAAAAGTACCAGACTGGCGGAACTAACCTTTTAGGATGTTTAACAGCCATACTATGAGGCCTATACTAATTTTGACAGAGGAACATAAAGGACATTTTTTGCTCCTTTCCCCCTAGGTTGACTAAGTTCCAGGGGACTATGAGCATCGCTCATAATGTCCTGTAACTGTGATGAGTCACCTGTCCTCTTGATCAAGGAGGCCAGGGAGACCCCACCAGATGAACCTGAACCAGTGTCCAGTCTACAAAGAGGAGGGTCAACACAGAGGAAATATTTCCTCCATGCTTCCAAGCAAAGCCAGCCATGGTCAAGCAGGACATTTGACTTCTCTTCACATAGATGATGGAACTGGTAAAAGAAAGCCAGGGGCTCCTCCCAAGCCCATGTGACTCCTGAGGAACATATCCTCAAAAATGGCCTTAAGCGTAATAATAAATTGGTTTATCTGGGTCAACTGTATGGTCTTAAACACCCAAAAGGAAAGTATAACCAAAGATTAGAGGGGTCAATATAATTGTTTAAGAGCACATATGTATAGCTAAAAGCTACATAACGGGAAAATGAACAGCAGACCCCAATCTTATCTAAAGGAATATTGGCAACTGACTGCTGCTAGATGAGGAACAGCTGATCTTCCTAAAACAAGGATCTCTAGATAGACTGACTAGATTCAGCAGATGGACAAGCACTGGGGAACTGCTGGGTGTGCTGACAACACAGTGGACAGTAACAGGGATGACAGAGTATATGGGGTCCAGCGTATGGGAGGAGGGAGGCTATGGGAGGGTGCCATTTGGGAAGTGGGTATGTAAGATTATAATCAGATTGTGTGGGATGTTCTGTATGATGTACACAAAAAAATCAACAAATTTAAAAAAAGACATATTTGAGGAGAAAGCATAAAAATTTACCTCATGTTAAATAGTAGAGGTGTTACACATTACCAGTGAAATCTACCTGATGACTTTATATACATACTCAGGTACTAAGGATCTGAGTGTAACCGACTGTGACTAGTAAGAATCAGATACATAGAGATTAAAGACACATGTGCAAACATGTTAATAGCATTAAAAATGTAGGAAACAGCATATTTTAAAATGAAATGGAGATCTTCTTTAAAGGGTAAAAACTCATTAAATTTTATGTCTTACAGGATTTATACTGAGTTCAATATTGTATAACTGTATTAGTTCAACTATGAACCTAAAAATGTACAGCCACTTTTGAAAGAGATGTATCCTTGCTCTGGAGTGTGTTACTGAATATGTTAAAGTTTTAATGAAATGCTTCTTCTAATCATGTGGTTATTAAATTAAAAAATCAAAAGAAAAAGAAAGGAAATAGTGATAAATTTCACAAAACTTATAAAAACTATAAAACATTGTTCAAATAAAAATTTAAAAGCATATAATACCTTTCTATACTAATAGAAAGACAGTCTATTTTTGTGATCAAAAGAGTAATTAGGGGGCTGGAGGGATGGCTCAGCGGTTAAGAGCACTGACTGCTCTTGTAGAGGACTTGGGTTCGATTCCCAGTACCTACATGGTGGCTATGACCCATCCTTAACGCCAGTTTCAGGGGAATCCGAAGCCCTCTTCTGACCTCCGCAGCATTACACAACACACGTGCACTCATATGTTCAGGAAATACACCCATACACATAAAATAAAAATAATAAATAAAATATTTTTTTAAATGAGTAATTAGGAAAAATCTCAACTTTACCTATAAGTTCTATGTAATCCCTACCAAAATCCCAATGGACTGCTTTGCAGAAGTTAACAAGCTTGTCCTAAAATTCATATAGAATCATAAGATACTCAGAGAACCCAAATCAATACTGAAAAACAATAAATTGCACAATTCACATTTTATGACTTAAAAGTTTATAACAGTACTTTAAACAGTGTGATTTTGGCATAAGAACAAACATAAAGTTCAGTAGACTAAGACTGAGATACTAGAAGTAAATCTTAAAATTTATGGTCTATTGATTTTAGGTAAGACAATTCAATGGAGAAAGAAGAAACTTTCAATGTTGGGTGTTAGAGTAACTGTATAGTCATTTGAAAGAATGGAATTAGATCCCTATCTCACACAGTATTTAAAAATGAACTCAAAATGAATCCGAGAGCTAAATTACAACACTTGACAAGCTAAATTATGTGCTAGTCTTATTATTTGAGTTAGGAGATGGTTTCTTACACAGGCATCAACCAATAGCACTGGAAACAAAAGAAAACAATGGATAAATGGGATTACATAATAATGCATTGTATACACAGAAATTGCTAGATTCTAAATGTTCTCATTACACACAAAAATAAAAATAAATATATGTGGTAATGAGTGTATTAGCTTGACTAGGCTATTCCACACCCACCATAAATATATACTTTTGTAAAAGTTTAAAACAGAAGGCTAACTCGTACAATTACTTTGGAAAGCAGCCAACGAACTCCTCAAATGGTTACACACAGGGTTACCACGTGACCCATTGATTCCACGCTTAGCCTTTTCAAATGGCTTTCTGTTGCATGTTTTCTAGTCGGCTCTATCTATTGTGATGAGCTCCTCTCTTCCCTTCCTCCAGCATTTCTCATCACATTCCAATAAAATCTCCTTCTTCTTTAACAGAAGATAAGGTCAAATAAATGGACCAAGACAAAATGTAAATTGAATTAACGTAGTCAGAAACAGAACAGATTGCACAACTACTTACTGGCAACATCAGAATTATGATGACCTTAAGAATTTCTAAAATAAGTTTTATTTTAATAAATAGTATATGAAGAAAACACAGAAATAAGAGCTAAAGTGCTTTTTGTTCCAATGAAATGTTTATTCACTGCAAAACAATGAGTCCATTTTGAAGTCATTACTTATTCTGCCTGAGACCAATTTTCTCTACTGTCAGTGCTCTAATGGTGACACTTGCCAAGACTCTGATAGTACATTTTCAATTTTCAGAAATCTCCTGAAAGAACCCTCTCCAAATTTCAGGCAGAGATGTGTTCACCTTCAGCTGCATGGAAACAAACCCTGTATGGACAGGCTCCTGTCCTTTGCAGGACCTGCTGTTGCTCATTGGCCTGTCTTCCCTTCTTAGCAGCCTCTGAAGGCTGTGCCAACTCTCATCCTATTCATACAGATGTACAAATGAGATGTACTTAGCCTGGAATACAGTACCCAGGGGACAGCAGTGAGAAAAATCAATGCAGCTGAGTTGCACAATGCAATTAATTAATAATGGATGAGTGCATGTCACACTTGTCTGGACAGAATACTGATTCCAGGGTACCATGAGAAACCAATTTCAGATATCAATGAAGAGGAGAATGTGAGTTTTCATGAACTTTCCTCACACACAAATTTCATCCTGAGCCCATTGGAACTAATTTACTGGTAATCACTGGGACATTTCCAAGTTTATGAAAGGAAGGCTAAATTATTTTGTCAGGAAGACAAAATGAGTGTGTTCTTAATTGCAAACAAAGACTCAATGGAGAAAAATGTACATCTACTATTTATTTGTGCTACCTAGTTAGTGCAGCCATGCAACTCTGAACTGAAAGTTATATTACCAACCATCCAGGTTGCTCCTGTGACTTGGTAGAGTTTTTAGTGCTTTGCAAGGAGTGACCTGGGTTCAGGTCTCTTTCTTGCCTAAGGGAAAGACTAGTGTACTTCTTTGGGATTTTCCACGTTTGAGTCAAATATCTTGGGCATCAAAATAGTGGATTGAATACAGAGTTGAATTCTCATTCTCAGTCATGATGGACTGTACTCTCAGACTTTAAGCAAGATAAACAAAAACCTATTTCTGTAAGCTGCTTTTGTCAGGTATTTTGCCACAGAAACAAGAGAAGTAACTAACACAGAAAAGGATACAGAGGAGTGGGGTTGTTGCTGTCATAAACCTGACCATAGAGTTCTTTTGGAACTGGTTTGTGGGAGGAATATGGAAGAGTTTGGGGCTCTGGACCTCGGAATGCTGTAAACAGAGCTTAATGTGCCAATCTGGTGGGAGTTTGAAAGACCAGACTGTCAAGAGGAATGCAGATAGAAGAGGCCCAGCTCATGATATTTCAAAGGGGAACAAGGACGCTACTGGGAACTTGGATAGTGTTATATCCTGACAAAAAGTCTGACTTCATTCTGACCGTGTCCTTAGACTGAATTAAAAAGTAATGAAGTAATTTGTTTGGCAGTCTTCCGGCTGTCATGTGTTGCTCACTGCTCTTATCCAGTGCTACAGTGAGAGCAAGCAGCAAGTAGAGCAGAAAGATACAAAAAAAAGGTGCAGCTTGGCAAGGAAAGGAGTTTAAAGTTGCAGATAAGGTCAATGTGGAGAAAGTGGTTGTGATTGTTAAAGAGATTATCACCATTATAAAGAAACATCATGCTCTGTACTGAGACAATAGGAAGGGTACCCTGAAGATAAGACCCTGCCATCAAAGGCTCCAGCCTGTGAAAATAAAAATTCATTAGAAAGGAAAGAGCTTGAACTGAGAATGACACTGAAGGGGCTCCCTGCTTGAAAACGACTCTTCAGAGAAGCGTTTTCACACAACAACCCCAGTGCACAGAGGCCACTATAGCTGTAGAAGAATGGGGCCAGACTATATGTCAAACTGGCAGCAGAACTTGACAGTGTCATCTTCATGGTGCTGGTTTTACAGATATGTAAAACGGAAGAGTTACAGGGTCATGAAGGCTTGAACCAAGGTTTCTGAAAACCATTGAGACCAGGCAACACCTGACAGAATTGCATTTCCTGCAGGGAGGCCCTAGGAGGCCAGATGAATCCTAGGTTGCAATGGAAACCCAAGGATTTTGGAGATGCCAAGCCTATGGGACATGTGCCAAGGAAAGGTACAGTCACAGAATGGAGCTGTCCCCAAAGACAGGCTATATGTGCTACTGATGATGCAGCTGAGGGGGAGGGGCTTCTTCTCAAGACTGTTGGAGCTCAGTGATTCCATCATGATCCCCCAGATGCCAAGCATGGAGCTGCAGGACTTGTTTACTCTCCTTGGTTTGGTTTTTGGTCCAATATTTCCTTGCTATGCCCCCCCAATTCCTTCATTTGGGGATGGGAACATTTGCTTTGTGACACTGTATCTTAGAAATTTACAACTTCCGTTTTTTTTTGTTTTTTTTTATTATTTTACAGGGACCTACAGTCAACAGATTATCTAGGGTCTCAGAAGACAGTGTGCTTATATTTTTAAAGAATTTTGGAACTATTAAGACTTTGAGCTTTACAGATGGACAAAATGCATTTTGCATTATAAGATGAACAAGAATGCTATGAATTAAAAGTGATATTTGGGGTGTCAAGTTGACAAGGGGTGGAGTTTGGGTGGCTGATCTTGACTGTCAACTTGACAGGACTTAGAATTGGTTAAGAGACAAACCTCTGGGTGTTTCCAAAGGGGTTTAATTAAGGTGGCATGATCAGCCTGAATGTGGGAGGCACCATTTCACGGGCTGAGGTCCAAGACTGAATAAAAAGGAGAAACTGAGCTGAGCATCAGCATTCATCTGTCTCTATTTCCTAAGTCTGGATGAAATATGACCAGCCATGTCACACTACTGCTGTCACAGCTAGCTCTCTTGCTACCACACCTTTCCCACTAGGACTTTATCTGAATACCATGAGCCAAAATAAACGCTTCCTTCCTTAAGTTGATTTTGTCAGGTATTTTGTTATAGAAATAAGAAAAATAACTAATACATCTACATTCTGAATACTTGCTGCAGTTGATATGAGCTACAATAATATGTGGGTACTCTTGTCTTCTGTCGATGTGGAGGCTAATTTGGAGACCTCATGGTCATAAGGTGGCCCCTCCAAACATGTCTACATTTTTATGTAGGGGAGGAGAAGCAGGATGAGGAGAGCAGGATGAAAAGCAGCCCATCTAGGAGGAGGGATTCCAGGTACAAGGGGTTCACTCTGAGTGCAGTTCATGGTTCCAGACTCTATTCTACTCATGCTCATATTTAAAAGCATTCATTGATATAAAAGAAATTGCCATAGCATAATTACTGTCCTTAGTTTGCTTTCTATTGCTGTATTAAAACACTGCAGTGTGTGTCCTTGGATAGGACTCCTATTAAACCTCACCCACCCACAGCTCAGGGACCACTACAGAAGAGGAGGTGGAAAGATTGTAAGAGCCAGGCCTGGTCCATGAACATGGGGAAACAGAGGCTTTCAGGCACTGGAAGCTTGCTCATATAAGCTTGCAGCAGTGGTGGCATCCAGCATAAAACCCATGCATACCCTATTAGACAAGGGCCTAGAGCGGAGTGAGGGAAATGGGTAGTGGTTTGGCCCTAGCCTGGGACTGTTAGAGACTGATTACTGCTGGGCAGGGGAGGATAGACCTTCCTTAAGATCTCTAGATAGACTGACTAGACTCCAGTGGTTGAACTTTCGCCAAAGGACATCGGGGTACAAATGCTTGACTGGATAGGACTTAACATGTATGGCAGAATGCATGAAGTTCAGTGGGTGGGGTGTGGGGGTCTAAATTTGATTAAGAACTGTTGTATGAAATGTACAAAAGATCCAACAAATATATTTAAAATATAAAAAAGAAATGCTGATCAAAAGCAATGTGGGAGGGAAAGGTTTTATTTCGACTTATACTTTATAGTCAGGGCAGGAACCTAGAGGCAGGAACCTAGACCACAAAGAAATGTTGCTTACTGGCTTGCTATCCTGGCTTGCTCAGCTACCTTTCTTATACAGAACAGGCCTACCTGCCCTGGGATGGCACCTCCCATAAAGGGGTGAACCCACCTACATCAATTAGCCATCAAGAAAATGCCTCACAGACATGGCCACAGGCAAAACTAATGGAGGTAATTCCTCAAGTGACGTCCTTCTTCCCAGGTGAGTCAAATTGACAAATGAATCTATCTTTGGCAATGACTTGAGTTTCAATTCTGCCCTTCTGTGTGGTTATCAAAGTATTGCATTTAAAACTTTAAAATCTGCAGAAGCTAAGACTTAACAAGAGAAACTTCAGGGTTACTATTCAGTCCTGTGATGATTATAATGTAGATATTTACTAAGTGTTGATGAAATTTAAAAGCACCAATCCATTACCATTTTTACTATAATGATTATTTTATTTTCATACCTTACCTCTTTTTACTAGTATAATTAATTATGCAAGTGGAGTTAAAGAATAGGAAAAAAAATAACTGCATTTTTTCTGGTCATAATCATAGACTTTAGTTATATTTTTGTAGAAAATAATCCACATATGGTAACTTATAATAAAATTCATAATAAACTAGGCATGGAGGCTTATAGCTGTAATCCTAGCACTCAGGATACTGATGCAGGAGGATTACTGTGAGTTTGAGGCCAACCTGGATTATTAAGATCTGTCTCACAAACAAAATGACAAAAGAAATCATAATCATTCACATGTATCAAGGAGCTAGGATATTTAAGGTGACCTACTCCAGACATCAAACTATGTTTTGGATCTGCTCTTCCCCAGCAAGGTCAGGGCAGGCCCGATCACCGACCTTATCAGTGCTATCCCTGTGGAGGGGATCAGCCCATCTGGATGAGCACTGAAAGGTAACATTATGGTTCTGCTTTCTTTCTGTTTGTCTTATAATGAGGGAGGGGAACCCTTTGTCTCATGTATAAGGCCCCTTCATTTCCTCTGGTTTTCTAAATTTGGGACAAGAGCTCTTTTTTTCCTGCTGTCATTCCTCCTTGTTTTCTTCTGGGCAGGCTTCGTTTGACTCACTCCCTCAGAGTGCGTCCAGAGAGGCGCAGCGCTCTCCTTAACTGTCTGGCGCTGCCTGAAGACCACGGCCACCTGCTCCTTGCTCTGGACACGCTGTTTCCATTAACACAGTGTCAACATTCATTTTTAGCTGCTTCTTCCATCATTTGGCTGATGCTGCATTTAGAGTCAACTTAATCCTTAATTCCTGTGAATAATGCCCTTGGCTGTATTACCTACATTTCTGGACCAAGAAACTGGCTTTTGAACCCACCTAAAAGTGTGTTATCTCGTGGGTATTTCTGATTTCCTTAGATTTATGCTGTCGTTCTGGCTTGGTGAGGCTGTTTTGGCTTTTGCTTCTGGCACCTGCTGTAGCCTCCAAGGCTTTCAGTGCCATATTAAAAGCAAATTTGGAAAGTCAGAGTCATTCATCCTCATTCCAATCTCTGAAAAAGATACTGGGCTCTCTGGGTGCCAAGGCCAAAGCCTTGGGACCAATTGGGAGGTGAACATCATCAGTGTGAACTATTAACCACTGGAAAATAAAGCTTGTCCAAACTGAAACATGCTACAAATATAAAATTCACACTAGAGTTTGAAGATTTAGCACAAAATAGAACATATCTTGTTTATATTGATTACATATGGTGAATTAATACTATTTTGGTATATTGGATAAAACACTGCTATTATCATGAACCTCAGTTGTTTCACCTTTTTAAAATAATTGTGTTTTTTGTGTATGAGTGTTTTTCCTTCATG
Organism: Nannospalax galili; assembly: GCF_000622305.1. Taxonomy (NCBI): domain Eukaryota; kingdom Metazoa; phylum Chordata; class Mammalia; order Rodentia; family Spalacidae; genus Nannospalax; species Nannospalax galili. The sequence continues at coordinate 965,560 of NW_008355786.1, read as the reverse complement.
AATATAAGAGCTCTATGTGTACATAATGCTGGTTGAAACTAGAAGAAGGCATCAGATCCCCTGGAACCTCAGTTATAGACAGTTGTTAGTTACTATGTGGATGCTAAGCATGGGTCCTCTGCAAAAGTAGCCAGTACTCTTAATCATTGAGCCATCTCTCCAGTCTTCTTTTTACCTCTTTAATGTGATTGCAGAGGAATTAAAATTACAGATGTGGCTCCTGTGACATCTCTGTGGACTCCTGCTGTGTGTTCTCTATGCATTAGACCTTCGTGCTTTGGTGCTGTCTGGGTGGTCCTGAAGGCCTTTGGCACACATGGGATCATCCATGTGCTTTTTTACATATGAGTCTGATCATGTGTGCAAGAGGGAACAAAATAAATTCGTGGGCAAATGCCTACAAAGAATCACTTGGCTAGTATATTAGTAGCAGAGTAGACTCCTCTTAGCAATCCATAAGTTTTCTGGACCTGGTAACTGCTCTGCAGGTGTACTAGATCCATTTCTGGACTTCACAGCAGCTGGAGAGGAGACCTGCTCTTTCTACTGAGATGACCCATAAGATGAAAGTCTACCTATCCTTGTGCCCGTGGCTAACCATACTGAGAATGTGAGAAAGAAGCCAACAGACAGGAAAGCCGTGTCAGAAATGGGTGTGGGCAGGCCAGATTGTCTGGGACCTGGATAGAGCCATATGAGGTTGGTGGCCTCTGGACTTTTTATTCACAAAAGTCTATATTCTACTCCCCTCCTTTCTCAGTCTCAGATCGGCTTCAGTTGAGTTTCTGTCGCTTGCAACCTGCAAAGCCCTGACTTGGTCACATACCACAAGACTTTTGTGTGGAATGAGATGTTTTAGCTGGCAGGAGAGCAGGGTAGTGATCCATCATCTGTAGCCCATGGCCTCATTCTGCCCATGCTGTTCATCAATAAGAAACAATAAGAAGTTTCTTCAGCATTATTCCCTCGGTACTCATCAGACCTAAACCCCAAGCCAATGGTTATGCTGATGTAAGAGAACATCAAGTGTTCTAGTATTTTATTGCACTTTAAATAGTGACTATCCTCATCAGAGAGAAACCACCAAAGCTATCAGAACATACCCTCCAGCCAAGTTCAGGGATTTGTTTTCCCTCTTCTTGTCTTTCTCCATATTCATAGCTGTGCTACACGCCCTAACTGTATTTGATGCCATGTCATCTGCAATGGTTGGTTGTGGATCTCTAACTTTCACTTCTGTTATGAACAGTCTCCTGGGCCAATAACACTTGAAAATATAATCTGCAATGGATCATGAGAGTCAGTTATATAAATAGAGTAATACTTCTCCTTTATCTAGAAGAATTTGGGGGAGTGTCATAAAACATCCAAATGAATTATTTTTTTTAATTTTTATTTATTATTTTTATTTTATGTGTATGCCTGTATTTCCTGCATGTAGGTAAGTACACCCATGTCATGCAATGCCCACAGAGGTCAGAAAAGGCTGTCAGATCCCCTGGGACTGGAGTTAGGAACAGTTGTTAGCTGCCATATGTGTGCAGGGATTCGAACCTGGGTCTTCTGCAAGGACAACTAGTGTCCTTAACCACTGAGCCATCTCTCCAGCCCCCCAAATGAATTATTTTTAAAAATCCATTTTTATTTTAGGTGTATGAGTGTTTTGCCTGCATGTATGTAAGTTCAACACATGCATGAAATGTCTGTGGAGATCAGAAGAGGGTATTGGAGCCCCTGGAACTAGAGTTAAGGATGTGGCTCCTTCCTTAGCCACTATGTGGGTGCTGGACACTTAACCAGGGTCCTCTGCAAGAGCAGCAAGTACTGTTAACCACCGAGCCATCTCTCCTTCCCCCTAAATGAATTCTTGATTTTACATCTACAGTTTCATTACACCAAGAGTGTTAAATGTGGCTACTTAGTGACTACATTTTGGATCTTAAATTTTAAGGTGAAATTTTATAAATGATTAATTGTAACTTGGAAATATGACACAGCATCTTGCAAGCAACAAAGCATAATATGTATATTTGTGTATTTGAACACAGACATGTATGTACACAGAAGTCTATTGATATATCAACTTAAACGTCTCTTATTTCATTTGTTGAATCTTCACTACCTTGATGGCACTATGTTACAGTCTCCAAGGACCTAGAGCACTGCTAATGCCTGACTTTGGGAAAAACATTTACTCAACCCCATCATCTATCAAATCCCAAAATTCTCAGGAAGCACACAACCTCAATAAACACCTTCCCTGCTCCCCAAATGCAGCCTTAAGCTTCAGCCCTTTTCCAATCAAACTACTGTCAAAACCTTTCTCAACACATGATTTGAAGTGTACTACAAAGATAAGTCTGCTAAAAATCACCAAGAAATGAATATTGATCCCCCGTAATATTACAGACTGTGCAAGATTTTAGTTTCTCTTTGTATGCCTAGTAAGTTTGACTGTTTTGTCGTTCTTGATACCACTTAATTTAAATTTAAAACTTTCCACTTCTTCCTGATAGTGTGCTACTTATCAAATTCAGTCCTCGTGTTTTCAGGACTGGTACCTCACTGACTGAGCCATCTCCCCAGCCCTGAATGAAGGATTTTTCTATCTTTGTAATTTAAACATTCTGCCTCAAATTTGGTGATGATTCCTTTCCACGAAAACAGTCAGTGCTGTCTGACTCCATACAGAGTTTCTGCTGTCAGTTAATAACACTGGCAGTCACTAGATACAGTCATCTGGTGTGGGGGATTGAACCCAGGGCCTCATACATACTAAGCAAACAGCTGTACCATGGAGTTAAAAGGCCAGTCCTAGAATCTTCTGTTGAATGCTTAACCAGCAAATACTTTCTGCAATCTCTCTCTGAACACACCATCATTTTGTGAAATAATCCTATTTCATTCATTCTGAAGCATTGACCACTGGCCACATCCTCACCTAGGCATTGTGGACACAAAGGTGAAGGTAACAACTCTGTCTTGACAGTCTCAGGAAAGGTGGGTAGGAGGCCAAAATGCTCTGCAAGTCCCTGATAATCCTGAGAATAAAGGATACCAGGAACAGAAAGGAGGGGGTCTCCTGCAGTGGGGAGCTCCCTAGTCTGCTGCTGCCCTCCAGGATGGGATAGCTCCTCATCCTGTTTCTTGCTGACCAGAAAGAGCCCAGCAGGAGCAAGTCCTTAGCATTGTCAACAAATCAATGCACAAGTGAGGCTCAAAGTCAGGTCAGGAACAAAAAGCTGTGACAGTAAAGTGTCTACCACTTGCTGAGGATGTGGGACTTGAGCTCTTCCAGAGAGGAACACATGGGGCTCTCTAAAAGGATCCTCATGATGCCCTCAGAGAGTCCAGAGCCCTACACCTCTCTTTGGAAGAATCTCTGTCACCAACCTAGTAACTAGGAAAGGTAGCTCACCAGGCATGTCACAGGGTGACAGGTTAAAAAACTGAAATCCTTTGTGTTGAGTAGCCCTTCATCTTTTAGATAGGGGATTTCAAAATCAGAGTCATAGCTTGAAAAGTGCTTGAGTTAGGAAATGGAAAATGTGAAAGAAATGATTTGTGCCTGCATGCGAGTGATTCATGGCCTGCAATTTCGTTTTTAATTTGCAGTAAGCTTGCCTGATCTCACTTCCTCTGCCACAACTGAAATATTAAGTATAATTTCATCACATCTATTCCTAGTGCTATTAAGTAAAGCTGAAAGCTCAACAGCACCATAATATGCATGCAATGTGGACTGCCTAAACGAACACAGTCTGCGGTATTCATTTTTTAATTAAATCAAGGAAGAACTTGGAGCAAATGTGTGTCCTTTAAATGGATCTGAATGGTCCACTTCAGCTGGGTGCTATGGAAACCCACACTTCAGAAAAGCTTATCCTTCAATTTCTAATTAAATCTAATTTGATTTAATTTCTAACTCATTTCTGCTTAGAGCTTATACTTGAGCTTCGAATTCTGTGGTCAGTAATATACAGGCACGAAGCTGAGAGATGCTAAATCGCAAGATCCCTAAATTTCAGTGCAAAAAGGAGCAGAGACTTTATTGCATCACAAAGAAAGATGAAAGATGTAAATAACAATGTACCCCAAGTGGACAGCATCCACTCTGTCAGGCTCAGACAACAGAGGTAAAAAATAAATGATCTGGAGAGCAGCAAGACGCTCAGTTCAGAAATTTAAAAAACTAAGCCAGAACTTCTAATTCAAACCCTGAAATGTGTTGTAGAAGATGAGTTGTTAGAATAGCTCAAGAAAAAATGTTCCTTTCGAAGTCATTTATTTCATCTGAGGCCATTTGTCTTCACTCTTTAATATTCTCAAGTATGAATTTGATATCTTTACTCTAAAACAAACAGCTCCTGTAAGGCTCAAAGGACAAGAGGGATGTTACAACTCACAAAGTCCAATAAGATCATTAATTATTTTGCTGGCCATTAAGCACTGGTCCTCAGAGATGGCTGAGAAATGATGAGCTGGAGGGTGCAATCTTTGGCATGTCCTGTGTCACCAGAATCCATTACCCATAAGCTGGGTGGGTGAGGGGCCCTCAGAATCCATTACCAATGAATAGGGTGGACGAGTCCTTGGTAGATGGATTCCCACCTCCTGGTTTCACACCTGACATTCATTTCAGACTCAAATACATTCCACTGGTCCAGAAGAACTTTTTCTTAGAACTCTATGAGAAACCCAAAAGGGGTGTGTGCCCCTCCACATACCAGTGACCTTCTCCACCCCAGTCTGACACGAAACAACTATTGTAGATATACACAGGTGCCACAGCGAATCAGCAGAAGCGTGTCTGTGAACGGGCTCTTATTTTCTGTTTTCTTGCAGTCCAGATGTCATAACCACAACATGGAGATGCCCAAGGATAGCTCCAAACTTACACATGATCATATAGCCCCCATTCTTAAATAGCTCCAGGCACTTCTAGGGAGCAGTGGGAAGAAATCAGAGAACAGAGGATGCCTGGGTAATCATGCTCACCGTTCCAGGAAGCACTCAGCCTCAAATGCACACTTTCCCCTCCTTTCTCTTCCGTCCTTCTCATGGTTCAGTGGTAGAAATGGGCATTCTAGCACTATACAGAGAGGAAGAATCAGGCCAGTCTTCTGTTGGTCTAAATACCAAGAACTAAGAGCAGAGGATATTCAGCTGGGAAGTTCTGCAGTCACAACAGAGTTTCTGCTCTTGGATCTTGATCAGAGCTCATGCTGACCAAAAGCTGAGAATGTTCTGGAACCATATTGTCAGGCCTATGGCCATAAGCACAAGTCAGACTGGAAAACAGAAGTAGAAGAATCCTGAAAACAGGAGGATGAAACAACCAAGGGGGGTATACTGTTGTTTGCATACCACTGCCTGAGATAGGGAGAGGTCCTATAGGGTGAGGGACTGCGAAAGCAGCACAGCCCTATCTAGAACAGACCAGGGAACGAATTCCACTTTCATGAGCACAGGGTTCAGGGTTCAGGAACACATTTTTCTTTGGATAAAAGGGTTTTTTTTACATTCATTTTATCATGTGTATATGTACCACTTATTTTATTGTGTGTGTATACACATACCTCCATGGCACAAACATAAGTGGAGGTCAGAGGACAATTTGAGGGAGCTAGTTTCTTCTACCATGTGGGTCCCAGGAATAAACACAGGCCATCAGACTTGGTCATAAGTACCTTTACCTGCCAAGTCATTTCAGCAACCTTGGATTGTAGACATTTTCAGAGGTAGAACTAGTGAGAGAAAGGGTTGGTGTCCTCCCTCCTCCCAAAGTTCTTATGGAGAGGAGTTGTGCAGTGGGGGTGGTGTCTGTGAGCCTCAGACTCCTCTGGTCTTATGTTGGGCATGGGTAAAGAAGGCACACAAACTGTTGGACCAACAGCATGGGTCTGGGTATAGCTTGTTATATGAGCAACTGTCTCTATGTGAGAGGTTGTAACAAATTACCACAAAGTGGGATACTTATAAATTAAAGAAATTTACTGCTCATGGTCCTGGAGGCTAGGAAGTCCTACATCAAAGCACCAGTAGTTTGGTATCTGTATGAAAGTCAACTACAAAATGGAATCACTTATGTCATACCTAATAACATGAAGTCAAGATGCCATGCAGAAAGGTCTTAGGTTCTATATATTTGTTTACATCATAAACCTAGTCCAATCCTAATCATAACTCTAAGATTACAAATCCTACTGAGCAACTGGTAACAATCACCAATTAGAATTTACCACTTCTTACAAGGCACTGCCAAGACCAATGAGCTTTCTTTCAGAACCGATTATGTAATCTACTCTTTACTCAGTGAACCGCCAACAGTTTCCCTCATTCTCTGGACACACTAGAGGTCACCGTGGTCACTGTGTGCCCCAAGTTGTAATTCTAGTCTTGCATGTTATTGCTAAATACATTCTTTGGTTAGAGACTTAATCCTTTTTGTTCTTATCACAAATTGGCAGAACTCAGCTGCTAGTTTAAAGACCAGTATCTTCACTGTGACTAAATGTGGTGTAAGGGGAGTGCAGGGTTGTGAGTATGCTTTAGTAATAGCACTGATCCCATTCATGAGGGCCCTACCTTCTAAATCCCCCACTCTACATATTATCACCTTAGGGAGTTACAGATTGATATGTGACTTTGGTTATTAGCATTGACTGTACAGTTGTGGTTGTTTGGGAATATTGCTCTCAGAACCTGGAGATCTTGGGTCCTCTGAGTAGTTGAAGCCACCTGTCTTGGGTAGAGTTCCCAGCAGGCCCTGGGCCTACTTAGCTTATTGTTGGGGCTATCAGAGTGAGGCCCAGTGTCATCCTTTGATGATTTCTGCCTCTGTAATGCATTGACTGAGGGGGCCACCTAGAATGGAGGATACCAGGCAGGTGTTGAGATGGATGCCCAGTGGAAAACATGAAATGTGGAACAGAAAATCCCAAGTTATGCCAGAGGGGGCAGCCACCAAACAGTCTGGCTGGCTGTTTCTCATGCAAAAATGTAAGTCCAGTGTTGCCAAGAATTTGTGTTTGCAGCAAACAAAACAACAAAACACAAATATCTTGATTTCCAGATTTTTAAAATGTGAAAATCTCTAGATGCTCTTAATGAAATTCATTTTAAAAATTATTCTTTGACAATTTCATACAATTATTTTGCTCATATTCACCTCCCATCACCTTCTTTTATCCCCCACTAATTGAACCCTTTTTTCTTCCCAATAACCCAGCAAATCTGCTGTGTGTGTGTGTGTATGTGTGTGTGTGTGTGTGTGTGTGTGTGTATTCTACTGATTTTAATTAGAGTTGTTTGGATAAACATGATGAGTCACTACAATAATGACATTACTGAAGCTGGGCATGGTGGTGCACTTTAGTACCAGCACTTGGGAGGCAGAGGCAGGACGATCTCTGTGAGATTGAGGCCAACCTGGTCTGTACCGGGAGTTCCAGGCCAGCTGGAGCTACAGGGAGACCCTATCTCAAAAAAAAAAAAAATGGCATGACTGTTATGGGGGTATACAACCACTTTAGAATTGGATTTGAAATTCATTTTTAGGAAGCCTCCCTGAGCCTAATAGAATCTTCTAATTGTACTATAAATTATAATTTACAATGTGTTTTAATTCAACAAGGACTTATTATTTCTCTTTATAAATCTCATCTCCCCCGACTCCACACTACAGACAGAGATATCAGTCAATTCTCTGGAATTCCTTGGGCTTAGGGACTGGGCGGTATTATCCCTGTAGTGTTTAGTAGACATTTTTGGGGTTTTTTTGTGGGATTTTTTTTTGGTAGCACAACTCTTTTTCAAATGAAAGCTCATACAGAATTCGAATATATAAACTCCATAAAGGTGATGAATGGGTTCCTTTATTTCCATAGTGAAAATATCTTTTTGGTTTTTTTCTTTGTTGATAAATAACAAATGATTGTTGAGATATACAGTATGAGGAGAGAAAAGAAGGGGAAGTCCTAAAACCAGCCTTCGAGGTCACTATTATCTTTTCTAGCATCTTTCTCTGTGCGGTTACTTTTCTAGCATTTTTTTTTGTGGGCACTACACCCACATATGAACATACACACACACACACACACACACACACACACACACATATACACGATGAACACATGCTGCAATTACTGTAGAAACCATTTTAAATACTTGTTTGAATTCTTCTTCTTCCCTTCCTCTCCCTCACTCTTCCATCTTTCCCTTCCCTGGTCTTTCACTTCTCTCTCTCTCTCTACTCCTCTCTCCAGCATGTTAAGAAACTGATGAGTATTTTTCCATTTCTTGTTCTTTTACCTTATGTTCTACGACATCTATGTCTCTATCTGATCTATCTATATCAGTATATGATATAAGTAAAATATCTCCAAAATCAGATTTGGAGATCCTAAATTCTGGAGAACAAAGGAACTGACCCATGCATGAAGTCTTGCATGTTGCTTTTTTCACTCTGCTTGGGAATCAGCACACAAACCCAGTTTTAACTGGTCAGACTGGCAGGATATCAATGCGCTAACCTTACCAACATCCCTCTGTGGACACACATCAACATTGCTTCTGGGTTTGGGTTGCTACTAGCAGTGCTGTGATAAACACCCCTGTATATGAGATTTTATGTTTTGATGCACGGTAGAATCTCAGGCATGAGATGGTAAGGTTGAGTGCATATTTTTAATTTTAAAACATGCTGCCAGATCATTTTCTTGTGGTCTGAAGTGATTCCAATTCTACCAGTGATGCACTGGTCATCTCCCTGAATGCTAACCAGAGAGGGCAGGAGTTTGAGATTTATTCTAACTTTGTCAGTTGATCAGGATTAAGAGGATAACATTTATTTTACAAGTCTTACTCTGTACAGTTTGGGCATTCATAGACTTAGTATTGTTTGGCTAAGATATTTCTGATTGCTTAGCTCATCTTTTAAAATACAATTTGAACACTACAGATACTAGCTTTCTGCCATGGGTGTTGAATTTTTCCCAGTCTATTATTTATCTGCTGATTAATGATTTTTAATCTTCTCTGTGAAATTAGAATTATAAATTGTTTTCTTGGAATTTGATGTCATTTGCCATGTAAAATTAAGGCATTGTACAGTTGATCCTCCATGTCTGCTGGTTGTGCATCCATGGATTTAACCAACAGCAGATGAAAAAGATTTTTTAATTGTGTGTGTGCTGAGTATGTAAAAACGTTTCCTCTTATCACTATTTCCTAAATAACACAGCATAACAACTATCTAAATCGTTACATCATCTTGCTATTCTAACTAGAAATAATGCATACAGGAGGATTTATATGCACTCTGTAGAGCCTTTTATACAAAGTGCTTGAGCATCTGCAGAGGGTTTTGTGTGTGTGTGTGTGTGTATGTGTGTGTGTGTGTGTGTGTGTATGTGTGTGTGTCCCCTACAACCAATTCCCACTGGATTCTGAGGAGTGACTCCATGTTTAGTAAATATGTTCTTTTCTAACTTGCTATTCCTGATTGTGTCTGGAGACGTCTCCCCATGCACACAGGTGTATATGTGGTGAGTTATACCAGGAGCAGTCGGGACTGTACTTGCCAGCTACTGCTGTACGGCAGAAGAATTCGGAAACTCTGCTACAGCAACAATGTGAATGACCTCACAGCTTCATTGTCCCTCAGGGGACCTGTGTTTCAGAGCTTGCTGGCCACCATCCCACCCCTGACTGGGGTCTCAGTCACCTTGAGGCCGACTAGGAAGGCTCTGCTTCCATGCTCATGTGTTGTTAGTAGGGACTGGCTGTTGACAGCAGGCTGTCCTCAAGTCCTGCCAGCTGGGCCTCTCTCTAGTGTAGCTCACAGCCCAGCTGCTGGCTTCATCAGAGCAAGCAAGCAGGGAGAACCAGGGGCAGTGCCAGCTTCCAGAGAGAGAGAAGTCACATTGAAAGTGGCATCACAGTGCTGTGCTGTGGACTTTAGAAGTCAGGCATCAGGTCCAAGCCACACTGAGGAGGCAGTTTTGTGAAGGCATGACTACCCACAGGTGTGAGGCATTGGTGACCATCGTGGAAAATTGCAGTGAATGAGTACACAAGTACTTCATTCTGAAAGGACAAGGATGACTGTCCTGAAGTAGCCATTCATGTTCTGGTTTCTTCTTTGTTCTATTTTTAAACTTAATCGAATCACTTTGTATTTGTGGAAAGTTGGGAGCAATTATGGAGAGATAAGTAACGTTTTTCATTATGTATTAATGAATTCATCTTCAAGAACCAATATCTACCCACAGGCTGAGCCTGGGAACCACTCAGTTAGAAGATCTGGGTTTCAAGCAGCATCCGTTCAAGCAGAAAGGAACTTTCAGGTGTGCAGTGCTCAGCAGAGTGAATCTCATCTGCTACACTGTGGTCTTTAGCTTCTGATTAAGCCACTTAGTAAGCAGAGAGCCCCAAGCTGGCTCTCTCTCCATTTACTACGCACAAGCTGTATGATGTGCCTTTTGAAGTCAATTCATTGACTTTTTATATTTTCATTTCAAAAGAAAGGCTTTAGCCTTGTGTAAACTACGTTAAAATAAAAACTTAGCGGGGCATGGTGGTACATGCCTTTAATCCCAGCACTTGGGAGGCAGAGGCGGATCTCTGTGAGTTTGAGGCCAGCCTGGTCTACATAGTGAGTTCCAGGTCAGCTGGGGCTACAGGGAGACCCTGTCTCAAAAATTCCAAATAATAATAATAATAATAATAATAATAATAATAATAAATAAAAACTCTGCTTAGCAACAGGCAGGGAAATGTGGGACTTTATCAAGCTCCAAGGACATTAGAGATTACACTTCCACCAGTATTTTCTTGTGAATTAAATGTCTATTCAAACAAAATTAAGATGAAAAGGGCATTCATTCATGATGCATTTATAATTTTATCTAGCTGTGCAAATTTTTCTCTGCTTGCTGGCTGAAGTTCACAAAGGCCAGGGTGGAGCTTTGTTTGGGGGCTGCCTAGAAAACTAAGCAGAAAAAAAGAGGGTTTGCTTGTGTGTGAGCTTTACATTTAGGATTTTTAGAAAACTTTTTTTTTTTTTGTCTTTTTGAGACCAGGGTCTCCTTGTAGCCCCAGCTGTCCTAGAACTCACTATGTAGATCAGGCTGGCCTCGAACTCATAAAGATCCACCTGCCGCTGCCTCCCAAGTACTGGGATTAACTTTTTTAGTTAAATTTTTGAGATTTTTAAAATTTTTTACAAAAACTTTATTGAGAATTTCATACATACATATACGGTGTTTTGATCAAATCCATGCCCACTCCCTCCCCTCCAACATTCCCTCTCTGAAGAGGGAACCCTAAAATCTTTTAAGTATTAGATATAAGCTCCCAAATACTTTTGACATTTTTGGCCTTTGGAACAGAGTATGTTGCTAACAGGCCCAAGGACATTTTTGTTATAGGACGGAGTTCGCAAAAAATCACCAACACCACTTTAAGAAAAGTAGCAAGGTAAATTTTATTTTTTGACCAGCTGGGCTGTCTATCTTGGGAGTAGAAGCAACCCTGATGATTTTTGGGTCAGAGTTTTTATAGAATTACAGAAATATTATTCAAACAGGACACTTGTGAACCAATCAGGTTTGTACAACATAGCAGAACTTTGAATTTATTAATCAGCAACCAATCATTATAAAGACAAGTGATACAGTCATATAACTTAGCAATCAACTTCGTAATTTTTTTTTTTGGTCTTTTTGAGACAGGGTCTCCCAGTAGCCTACATTTGTGAACCAATCAGGTTTGTACAACATAGTAGAACTTTGAATCTATTAATCAACAACCAATCACTATACAGACAAGTGATACAGTCATATAACTTGGAAATAAACTTTGTAATTTTAAAATTAGTCAACTTCTTAGCCGTAACAAGTATAGTAAGAAAGCTGGAATCTGCAGTTACCAGGTGGTCACACAATAACAGGGTGGTCTTACACTTTGTGTCAAGGTGACCTAAAATAGCAAGCAAGTTACAACAGTGAAAACAAGCAGTTCGCCAGATGTAAAATGTCTGGAATTAGCACATTCCATGGTTCATGCCTAGGACAATTTCCTAAGACCCAAGGTTGTCCTCCTTTTCCTTTTGGTGTGGAGAAAAGTTGCTGCTAAAATGGCTCTGAACAAAATGGAGTAACTTAGGTAAGTTTGCTGAGCCAGTTCAATTTTGACTTTTAGCCAAGAAACTGGCTACATTTCTTTGCGGTCTTTTTACCCTAACTGCCTAGCCAATTCCTACCTCCTATTCTTATCATGCCATCCTCTGAAGGTGTTACCCAAATAGCCAGTAAAGAAAGTCCTTGACTGGTGAAAAGGAGATGTGAAGGAGAAATAAAGGCAAGAGTAATTAGCATTACAAGTTCTGGACAGGGAACTAGGAAAAAGTCAGAACAGGGCAATTTTCCAAATGTTCATATGAGAGTCCATTGGAGTTTCTTGACAAGGGCTTCCAAAATCATCCCTCTATTGGGTTCTTCCTCATTTTCCTTTTGTCTTCCAAGGCTGGACTAGTTGGCTGGGAAGAGTGGCTGGATATTCAGGTGAGGGTCCAGTGACTCTGCTTGGCTCTCCTTTAATGAATGAGCACAACTGTCAACAAGCCCAATTGTGACTATGTTTAGTGATCAGATTCAGCTGAAGTCATGATGATGGTAGTTATTTCATGCAGAAGGGGCTGTTGTATAGCATCATCTTATTAAAAGGACCTGGAATTTAAAAGGATTTGGTTCTAGGATCCATATATGAGGGAGAACATATGTCATTTGTCTTTCTGAGTCTGTGTTACTTAGTATAACAGTTTCTAGACCCATCCATTTACCTGCAAATTTCATTATTTCATTTTTCTTTACTGCTGAATAGAACTCCATTGTGTAAATATACCACTTTCATACAATATAATTTGACAGTATTCAGACCTCCTCCCCTATCCACAACCCCCCTTACTGCCCCCTGTCCAATTTAATGTACTCTATTATATATAATAATGCCTATAGAGTCTAATTTGTGTCCCCAAATGTCCTTAAGTGCTAGTCCATCCACTGGAACTTGGTAAACCTACCAAGAGTCCCATCCTTGAAAGAGACTGACTCCCTCCCTCCCAGCAGCCACTGACTGCCAAAAGTTCCTTAGGTTGGGTTGGTTTTCTTACCTACATCCCCATGTCTATGCTGGGATTTTGTCTGGTTTAAGGTTGCATGGGACTTGTGAATGCCATCACCATTGCTGTGAGTTCATTTGAGTAACTGACCAGCTGTCTGGAAAACTCTTATTTCCTTGTGGTCATTCAACACTTCTGGCTCTTGCAGTCTTTCCACCTCCTCTTCTAGAATGATCCCAGAGCCTTGGGAGACAGAAGTTTGTTAGAGGTGTGCTATTCAGGGATAAACACTCTGCAGCCTCTTGTTCTCAGAATGTTGGCCAGTTGTAGTTCTCTGTGTTAATCACCATCTGCTGCATAAGGAAGCTTCTCTGCTGAGAGTTGAGAGATGCATTATTCTATGGGTATAATAATAAGTCATTAGGAGTCAGTTTAATATGATAACTATTTAGAAAAAAACCCTAGTATTAAGCTCTTCCTATGCCCTGTGACCTGTCTAGCCTCAGGTTCCTAAGCCTGATATTAATGTCAGTTATGGACTCCAACCTATAAAATGGAACTGAAGTCCAATTAGAGAGTTTTTTTTACAATACTTGGAGGGGAAAACAGAAGATTAATGAAACATATGGTGAGAGATAGTTTATCTCTGAAAAAGCAGTCTTTGTTCACAGAAACCAATTAGGCTACTTTAAATCATTTCAAGAGGATATTTATTTGCATAATTAAGCTATAAGCACAGACATTGAATAAAACACAGGGATGACAGCTTTATTTCAGGATTAAGTAATTGGAAACTGAAAAGGCACATTTGATTTTTTGTCTGTATATGTGTGTGCTCACATGTGCATGCAAATGTGCATGCATGTGTGCACGTGTGTGTGGAGGACAGAAGTTGACACTGGGTGTCTTCCTTTGTTGCTCTCCATCTTATCTTTGAGACAAGGTATCTCACTGAACCTGGTGCACATAGACTAGCTAGACTGGCTGACCAGTGAGCTCCAGAGAACTGCCTGTCTCCACTTATCCCATCTCCCAGCACTAGGGTTACAAATGTGCTTGACTTTGACTGGCTTTTTTATGTGAGGCCTGGGGAGCTGAACTCAAATTCTCTTGCTTATAAGGCAGGTACTTTACTCACTGAGTTGTTTCCCTGGCCCTGACATCTTATTAAATGTGTGTTCTTTTTCTAATCATTGAACACCTGCCCAATTCATGCTGCCCAATACGTGTTCACCATTCATGGTATCTCGGTGTGTGGATGGAGGTCAGAGACAACTTCGGGTGTAAGTCCTCGCCTTTGCCTTGTTTGAATCAGAGTCGCTTATTGTTTGTCACTGCATGTGCTAGACCAGCTGGTCCATGAGCTCTTCTGCCTCCTCACTGTAGGAGCACCAGGACTGAAGATGCACGCTAACATGTCTGGGTTTTAATGTGGGTTCTTGGGATTCAAACTAAGGATGTCATGCTTGTGTGGCAAGTGTGTTACCCACTGAACCATCTCCCTAGCCCACCATTCATTCTTCTATTTAAAACATTTTTTATTTATTTTTATTTTCTGTGTTGAGTATTTTGCCTGTATGTATGCATGTAAGTGCACCACGTGTGTGCAAAGCCCTTGGATGTCAGAAGAGGGTGTCGAACCCCCTAGAACTGGAGTTACAGATGGTTGTGAGCTGCCATGTGGGTACTAAGTACCAAAGCTGGGTCCTCTGCAAGAGTAGCTAGTGCTCTTAACCGCTGAGCCATCTCCCCAGTACCCTCCCTTGCCATGCATTCTTAATGTAAAAGTATATAACTACTGACCAGTACAACCGAGTTATGAATTTTTACATTGACCCCCAAATTCCTAAGCCCTTTGCATCTATCTTCTGGTTCCCCCTTGACCTATCCCTCTCACCTTCCCCAGCAGCCACTGATCTGCTTCCAGCCCTGTGGCCTGAAATTCTTTGTTGTCTGACTTCGTTCACAAACATGATTATTTGGAGATACAGTTATGTTTTTGTGCCTATCAGTAGCTTTGCTGCTTGCTTGTTATTGAGCAGTGTTTACAGGATGAATACACAAACCTTGTTCAACATTCATCTGTTGATGAACACTTGTGTTGTTTTGGCTTTTGGTGATAAACATATAAAATGACTTTCATATGTAGGTGTTTTGTGTGCATACACTTTTATTTCTCTGGGATAAATATTTACACTGCCAAGGGTAGGAGCAGGTTTAACTTTTTTACAAAATTGTGTTTTCTGAGGAGACCATGTCATTTTATGCTTCTACCAGCAGGGGGTGCTAGACCCCACTTCCAGAAAGCTCCACCACCTCCTTCTAGCACCACCTAGGGGTTTTTGAGGAGCATTTTCTGCACCACAGCAGCACTGGCTCCTTTTTAAAATTCAGTAAGACTCAAAACCAGAGGAATAGATAAGGAAAACGTTATATACTTAGGCATAGATTTTTTTTAGTCATAAAAATGAGCTAAGTCATGTCTGAAGAAAATGGTTGTAAATGGAGAGCGTCATATTGAGTGAATTAAGTCAGTCTCAGAAAGACAAATATGACGTTTTCTCTCATTTGTGGTTCCTAGATTTTATATAGATACACAAAATTGTATGTGTATATACAATGTGAAAACAGAACTAAACCTCTCTAGGGGGACAAAGGGGCCTATTGGAGGATCAGAGAAGGGGGGATGACAGTATGAAAAAGAATATTCTAAATGCACAGTAAGTACTAATATGAAAAATTTACACACAAAAAAAAACCCCCCAAAACAGAAGATCTTTTAATTGGAAGGTGTTTCTACATCTGTGATAGGGGCTGGGGACACTGGGAGTTTGTGCCAAGTCAGATTGCCCAACTTGAACTCTAGTCTTATCACTAGTGACTGTGTGCCTCAGTTTCCTTACTATAAAGTGCACTAAATAACTGCCTAAATTACAGAGTTTGAGGAAGGTCAATACTTGAATGCACAAAAGTCACTAGGTGCTGGGCACACAGCAATTTAATCAGATCTTCATTTTATGAATGACTTTTTATTGGACTTTCAACAATATGTTCATTATAGAGAATTTGGAAAGCAGAGCTTTGGCAGCATGTCAGGCTGAGCTGATGTGGAGAGATTTTTTCCTTTGACACTACATAGAAATGACGAATAAAAGAGAACAAGACAGTCTTGGAAAACGCATTGCTAGCCTGTGGTAATGCTGCGCTAGAAAGCTTGGATCAATATTCCCCCTGGGAAAAAATACTAAAATAAAATAACAACGATGACTGGAGGTTTTGGGCTTTAAGAATGACTGGGATATCATCCAGGGGAGGGTGGGACCCTGTGAGCAATTTCTGCTTGTGGCTGGGACCTTCAGGGGCTGAGAGGTGCACGTGAGAAATGGAGCCAGACAGATGCGGGGCAGGGGTGGGGGGCGGTGAGCTAAGCCCAGGTCAACCACTCTACTTCTTGTACTGGATCTGCAGGGACCCTGGGTTGTGTGAACCCTGGAGAGCTGGGAGAAACATAGCCTCTGATCTCGATGGGATAAGAATTACTCAAATCTGAAATCATTTCTGCAAACAACTTAGCAAAACAACTACTGTTGGCAATAAATGATGAGCAGACTAAAAAGGGATGCAAAGAGATGAACAACGCATAGCCAACAGATTGTGCGTGTGGTTCAGACTTCTACATCCAGATCCTACGGGGCTGAGGCAGGAGAATCATAGGTTCCCGACCATTCTGGGCTACATAGGAAAACTCCGTGTCAAAACAGAAATAATAGAGAGTGGAGAAGGGATCACAGAAGTTCAATCACTTACTTATTTGCAAATATGGGTTTAAAAATCCCTGTGCAGAAAAAGACCAGATTGGGAACCTTGGCAAAGGATGTGAAACAAAAATAGAAAGAAAGAAAAAAAAAAAAAAAAACCACGTAACTTTGAAAAACCAACGTATAATTACACAGGTTTATGGGACATGGTGGGATAATTCAGAATATTTATATACTGTAACCAGCCTTTCCATCTCTCCAAACATTTATTATGTTAGAAATTTTCAAATTCCTCTCTTCTAGCTCTCTATAAAATACAGCTCGTGAACTGCAGTCCCCCTCACTGTGCTGGAGCCTGTAGTGAGGCTCTCTACACATACCTCCTGCCTTCCGCAGGGAAAACAAGTGAAAGTAAAACATCCTCTACAAGTGGGTTTAACAGTAGCTTAGATACACCTGAAGAGAGAATTAAGATACTGAGAAGGATCACCAGCAAATACAGGTGTGACCCAGATGTTCCTCTGACCCTGTGATAACAAGCCATGGCCCCGCCTCCATCCCGCGCTCTGCAAAGAAGCCACGCCCCTTTCCTCTTCCAGCCAATCCATTGACCATAGCCGCTTGCAGGGGCGCAGGGGCGGGGCTTACGGGTATGAAAGCTGGGAAAACCAAGCGGCTGTCCTCTTGCCATTTTATAAGGCTGTCTAGAACCATGGGATTTATGTCTGGGTATGGACTTTCCAACACAGCTGTGAATGGAGGAGGGGAGGCGCTTGTCTGTAAGTAAACCCACACCCCAAGCTCAGTTAGCAAGTCCAATAAACTCATTAAGATTCTTTAAACCAGGGTTTGGAGAATTTTTTCCTCAGACTGTGGCAAGGACTGTGGGAAGAGAGAATTGGATGCCACGTGCACCTCCCAGCTGTGAATTTTTGACCTACAACAAAGAAGCAGGATAACGATGTATACCTGGAATCTCAAAAGGAGAAGAGAGAAGGAAACAGACGCCTATTTGTGAAGAACATGGCTCAGACATTTCAAAGGCTAATGAAAATTGTTGGGGTACAGATGCAAACTCCTTGAATCTCAAGTACAAAATCTGAGCACAAAACCAAAACCAAACCGAGGTAACAGCATTAAAGAGAAGAATATTAATCACCTCAAGGAATCTAATGTAAAAAAGAAGATTTTTAAAGTCATCAGATTAAAAAGATAAATATTCTTGTAACAAGATGCTAGACTTTCTGCAGAAGTCTTAATGGAAGCCATTGAAGAAAGCCAATCTGCTGTACAGCGTTGAGAATGAAAAGAGACCATGACTGTGAGAGTTTATTCCCTGAAGACCATCAATTAAAGTGCTATTAATGGAATGGTCTCCTGAAACAAGGACTAGAAGCTGGGAGGAAGGTGTGTCTTCTACATGCAACAATAGGGAAAACGCACCTGAGCATACTTGAAACCTAAATGAAATTTAACTACTAAAATAAAGCTCTAGGGGTTGGTGAGATGGCTCAGCAGGTAAAGGCACCTAGCTCAACGTCTGACAACATGACTTTAATCACTGGCTGGCGCACATGTGGTGGACAGAAGACCTGACCGTTCTCTGACTTCCACACACTTGTGGCATCTTTGCAATCATGTGCAGGTACACACACACACACACACACACACACACACACACACAAAGTAATAAAGTAATAAAAACTGAAATACGTGTAGTGGCACGTGCCTTTAATCCCAGGCAGAGGCAGATGGATCTCTGGGAGATCAAGGCCAACCTGGTCTACATATTGAACTCCAGGCCAACTGGCACTACAGTGAGATCCTGTCTCAAAAAAAAAAAGAAAAAGAAAAAGAAAAACTAAAATAAAAATAAAGCCCTAGGGCTGGGGGTGTGGCCCAATCTAACATGCACGCACAAGGCCCTGGGTCAATGGATCAGCACTACAAAATAAAAATGAATGAATGGTAAAAAATAAAGCACAGGACCACTAACTAATTAGACGAGCTTTAAATAGAATGATGTCCAAATAGGGTCCGTATTCTGTTTGAAAGGAACTAAGTATTAAGTCAAATATGCACTTAAAAAGATTTAGAGGTAACTGCTAACCTACCACTAACCAGTAAAACCCTAAACTACTAATTGTCGAAGCATTAGATGGAAAAAAGGAATAATCAAACATTAAACACCCCAGTAAGATGATATAACTGTAGAAAGGCTAAAATGTAAATAGGAAAACACAAAATGCAATGTTAGAAATGAGCCTAAATATAGAAGTAACGGTACTGAGAGTAAAGACATCAAGTAAAATACATAGATTTCCAGGTTAGCCTCTCAAGTTAAGCCTTATTATATTTATTAGTACCACAAAAGATGGTACATTTTAAAGTGAAAAAAATGTAATTTTTCTACCGGGCAAATAAGAAAAAGAAAGTTGTTGCAGCAATATACGTTGTCACTAACTTCCAAGACGTTTTTTATGTGTGCGTGTGTGTGTGTGTGTGTGTGTGTGTGTGTGTGTGTGTGTGTGTGTGTATTGCTAAAATTCCTCCTGGGAGGCTCAAAGGCTGTGCAGCCCCCTCCTCCCTTATGACAAACTGAGGTATAATTTCTGCAAACTATAGTTTGGGAAACTAAGGTGTTTATTGACATTACTTACACAGCAGTGGGCAAGGGGTTACTTACAGGAGGGTGGGGACTTCTTCCACCCCAAAGCCACACTGGAAAGTCTCCATATCGTGACTTTCCAGCAGCTATTCAAAATGGCGAGCGTCAACAGTCAGGTTTGTTTGTGGTGATCTTAAGCAACTGGGTGCAATGAAGCTTGGGAAGCTTGACATTCAGAGGATAGTTCTATGCTACAGTCTGTGTCTGTGTCTTTGTGTGTGTGTGTGTGTGTGTGTGTGTGTGTGTGTGTGTGGTTGTGGTGTGTGTAAGCCAGGAGAGGAAGTCAGATCCCCCGGAGCTTGAGTTACAGGTGATTGTGAACTGCCTGGAGTGGGTGCTGGGAACTAAACTCTGGAAGAGGAGTAAGAGTTCTTAAACCACTGAGTCATCTCTCCAGCCCCGTCATTAGCTTCTCTACTGAGCACTACCCACTGAGGTGAACTAGGCACTGCTCTTCAAAACCTCCCAAATGGTTCATGTCTTGATGCTTCATCTTCGGCTGGGGCTGGGGTACTGTTTGTTGGGAAGTGGTAGAAACTTTAGGAGGTGGGTCTGGTTAGAGGAGGTAGTCATTGGGGGATTGCTCTTGGAACCCAAGGTCTCCTCTGTCTTTCTTGCGTCCTAGCCACTGTGAGGTGACTGCTTTCCTATGTTGTGGGCCTCTGTTGTGATGCACTGCTTTGCCAAGGACTGAAAAGCAACTGGGTAAGTGGCTATGGTTAGAAACTCCTGAAACCATGAGAGAAAAGGTTTCTTTCCTCTCCTTCAAGTTTACTCTCCAGTGTTTCGTCAATGACAAAAAGCTAACAGAGAACAACTCTTAGAGTGGTTAGTTTCCCAGAGCCCTGCAGATTCTGGTTGTTTTGTGACTCAGATAAGTGTTTCTGCCTCCTCAGCTCCCCAGTGACAAACACAGAGCCCTGCACACCATCAATCACATAGGCAGACTGGCACTGCCAGCCTCTGTAGAGGCTGGCCTCTAGGACTGAGGCATCAGCTCTGCTTATAGATGACGATGCATCAGCCAGGAACAAGTAGACTCCAGCAGAGTCCACCTGGTGGGCTTTGAATTCTTTACTCTAGCCTGAATCTTCACCACTAGGGGTTCTTAGCCTGCCGTATATTGTCAGGACAGGAGCACAAGTCACAAATCATGAAAACTAGAACTGGATGGGGTGGCATATACCTGTAATTCCTGAGCTAGAGAGGCCAAGGCAGGAGGATGAGGAGCCCAAGGCCAGTCTAGGATTCTCAGAGATTCTTGCTCATAAAACAAAACATTCTGAGGGGTGAGAATTGAGCAGGTTTTTTTTTTTTTTTTTTTTTTTTCATTTAAATGGAATGGCTTTGAACATTTTTACATGCAGTCAAGCCAAGCAATTTAGGACTTAACATGCTAAGGTCTGAGTACAAGAAAGACAGTCTTTCTCCAAAGTGAAACAGAGAGTAGCCACTCAGTACAGACAGAAAACCTCATCTTTCCTACCTTCATGGGTAAGCTTTCTTCTCGTCTTATTTAATCCACACTCATACAAAAATGGCCTCTTGCTGCAAGTCCACCAACCAACATTCAACCTCTCAGGTGTTCTTTCATTCATTCAACCCATAGTTTTGTGCACCTCCTGCTAAGGCGGCAGCCACCATTGTATGCAACAGGGACATATGGACAAATGGAATAAGCAAGGCCTCATTCTCTTGGAGCCACCTTTCCTGTGTGAGAAGCAGGCAGGGGCCACCCAAGCAAGATATCAAGTGATATAAGATCAGGGAAGGACACCTCTTGCTTTAGAGGAATCCCACATGACCAGTCCTCTGTTCATGGTGAACCTAGCTGAAGGGGTGCTATCAACTATAAAATATAACATTTCTAGGGCTGGAGAGATGGCTCAGCCATTAAGAGCACTGGTTGTTCTTGCAGAAGACCTGGGTTTGAATCCCAGCAACCACATGGTGGCTAACAACCATCGGTAACTCCAGGTCCAGGGAATACGACACCCTCTTCTGGCCTCTGTGGGCACTGTGACACAGGTGCACTTACATGCATGCAGGCAAGCATTCATAAACATAAAATAAAATATTTTTAAAAAGCATTTCCATTTCAGTTATGTTTTGTTGATTTTCAGCTGATACCTGATAGCTGTCACTATTTTTCTTAAACACAATACAGTAGACACAACTGCTGCTTGGAAGAATCTGGAAAAAAATTTAAATATTTTATTTATTATTTTTATTTTATGTGAATGTGTGTATTGCCTGCATGTAGTTAAGAGCACCTGTGTAGTGCAATGCCTGCGGAAGACAGAAGAGGCTGTCAGATCCCCTGGAACTGGAGTTACGGACAGTTGTTAGCTGCCATGTGGGTGCTGGGATTTGAACCCGGGTCTTCTGCAAGAACAGTGTTCTTAACCGCTGAGCCATCTCTCCAGCCTCTGAAAAAAATTTTTTTTTGGAAAGTGGGGGGGGGCAGGGGGGACTTCCAAGGACGTAGATACTTCCAAGGAGGTGAAAAGGCCAGGGGAGAGGCTGTGATTTCAGGAGCTGCACATGGAGACTCATCTGCTCTTCCATTCTCTGCCTCCCCCCCGGATTATGACCCAATTAAAAATTATTTCCATCATTTCATAATGTGTAAGAGGCTTAGAGAATTCCTTTGCAGAGCCTTTCAAACCTATAAGGCAAGTTAATCTAGTCAAACATAAAATTGCATGTAAAATATTCCTGTATATTTTTCCGGCTGAACCTCATTTGACAGACAGTCACGCACCAGCACAGCTTGTGCATGGCTCTCGGGATCTCTTGCAAAAGCCTCAGCCCACAGAGGTGATTGTGTGAGTGAGCAGACACAAGGAGGAGGGGTCAGGGGAGTTGTAAATGTTCAAGGGTGGGGGGCGGGGAAGGGGGTGTTCAGACTGCCTTGGGGCAGCTGGCAGCATGTCACTGAGTACTGGCAGCAGTTTCACAGCCACAAACTCTGTCATTGTGCCTGAGCCTTGCTAAGGTGCTGTGTGCTCAAACAGGGCACGGAAGTCACACAGCTATGCCTCTGAGACACCGATTTGGGCTGGGACAAGGGTTGTACGAAGCTCTTCTCCACAACTCTGGATGGGGGACCCTGAGAATAATCAAGCTTAAATATTTCACCTAGTGGAGAAGCAAGAAGACCTGAGATGGAATTATGTTCTTGAATATCATGAGTGGTAAAGCTTTTGCCCCCTTAATTTCTTCCAGATTCATATTTGCACGTACTGTCATTCTCTCATTCACCTACTCAAAGTAGATTTACTTGATGGTGGGAAATATCAACATCAGAAATTATTCAGAGAAGATTCATCACTGTGGATAAGAGGGACAATCAATTAACTAGTATATCAATTATCTGACACAAGTAACAAATGGCACCAAATACAGTAACTTTTACACAAAGCTTTAATGTGCTCACAAATTTGCAAACTGATATTTTAGAAGTAAAGGCATGCTCAGTTGCTCACAGCTGGTCTTGCCCATGTGCCTGAAATCATCTAAGGACTGATCCAAAACTAACAAACATTCACAGCTGAGTGTGGTGTTGCATGCCATAACCCCATTACTTTGGAGATGGAGGCAGGAGGAGTGTCAGTTCAAGGCAGCCCGGACCTTGTTTCATAAAAATCAGCAGGAAAGGGGTTGGAGAGATGGCTCAGTGGTTAAGAGCAGTGACTGTTCTTGCAGAGTACCTGGGTTCGATTCCTAGCACCCACATGGTGGCTAACAACTATCCACAACTCCAGTTCCAAGGGAATTCAATGCCTTCTTCTGATCTCCATGGGCATTGCACAACATGGGTACACTTATACACATGCAGGCAATACACTCATACACATAAAAATTTTTAAAAAATTTTTAATCAGCAGGAAAAAAAATTCATCAGTGAGTCAGATCCTGTCCTTGCAAAGTCTCTCCACATGCAGCAAGACAACCCTTGGCTTGTTCCCATGGGTTCTCAGGGTAGCAAAGGTATCAGAGGATGATCCCAGTATGACAGCTTGCTTCAAGCCTCTTTGCCTTATGTCATAGTGATCAGGGCAAATCCGAGGTCAGCCTGGACTCACAGAGAAAAGAAAGACTCCCTGCATAGAAGAAATAGAATAGAATCAGAGGGGAGAATACACAGAGGAAGATGCTGCCGTATACTGGGTGGAGAATGACTGAAGAAAACATTTGCTATTGAAGACCTCTGGTCTTCATAGGCGGGGGCACACATGTGCATGTGCACATCCACATCAATACTACATCCACACACATACACATATACAGAAAAGATCATTAGTAAATGTAATTAATATGTTCCAAGCACCAGCAAAGCAATTCCTGGGGACAAGGAAGATGCACAGAAGTGGATGGAAAATTCCACCTGAGGCCTGGCCAGGGTAGTTTCAAAACTAGGTACTGGAACCAGATTTCAAGAGTAGATGGTTTCAGCTAGAGAGAATCTCAGCAATTAGGAGCACTGGCTTCTCTTGCAGAGGACCTGTGTGCAGTTCACAGCACCCACATGGCAGCTAACAACTGTCTGTAACTCCAGTTCCAGGGGATCCAATGCCCTCTTCTGGCCTCTGTAAGAATTGTGTACATAAGGTACCCTTACATACTTGCAGGCAAAACATTCATAACCATATAATAAAAATAAATAAATAAAATGTTCAACCTGGGCATGGTAGCACATACCTTTAATCCCAGCACTCAGGAGGCGAAAGTGGGCAGATCTCTGTAAGTTCAAGGCCAGCCTGGTCTACACAGCATGTTCCAGGCCAGCCAGGGCTGTTTGAAAAATAAAATGATTTTGACCCCATGACTTCTAATTATTCACTTCAGCAGATAAAACTGTGTAGTCTAACTGCCGGTGTAGGCTGAGTATGGGCCCTGTGCTAACATGTGCTTGACTCTGCAGCTCCATTCATTTTCAGGGTTAGTTGATTTCCCAGGGGAATTGTTACACACTGCTTAGCAGAGGTCAAATCCCATGGCTACTTCTCTGCTGAAGGTGGAGCCTTCTGAGGGCAGGGCAAGCCTCAATACTTCCTCTTGTTCCAGTGCTGCTTCAGCAGTTGCCATGGCTACTTTGTTGCTAAGTTGAGGCCCAGCTAGGCCTCAGAAGAGGGCTGTCAGCAATGATGTCACAAAACTCTTAGGAGCTGGCAGGACAGCGCTGATCCAGAGACTTCAGATGAAAGCAGAGTCCCAGGGGGTTAGGCTGCCACCTAAAGCAGCAAGGAGGGAACAGGGCCCTTTGAGGGACCAGAATTTGTACGGAACCCAGCAGGAGTGCAGAAGGAAGAGGAACAGTTCAGATGGGGAGGAGTAGGTCTGTTCCCTGCCATCACTGCCCAAGTTCTGTCCCTCCCTGGTCCTCTGACCCCTCCTAGAGTATCTCTTCATTTTACATCTCTCTCTGGAACTAGAACAACTCTATAGCCTCGTCAGCGCAATTTCTCCCTCTGTTTCATCATCCTGACCTCTGATCCACCCTCATGCCTGTAGATGTGCACTGAGCCTCAGGCTGGCATGACCCACCTAAGCCCACTTATTATCTGAAGACTTGGAATCAAAAACAGTGTCTAGACCTGGACATCAGTTTCTACCTTCACCTCAGTGAAGTTCGTCTGACAAGGGCATGTTTTGCTGAGCTAAGCCACTGCAACATTCTATCATTGCTTGCCTAAGAAAGTCATAAGGAAGAATTCTGCACGGAAAAGCCTTAGAGTACTGAAATGATTGTCTAACACGTTCTGTAAATGCTTTCCCTGAAGAGAGGTGGATGGGAGGCAAGCATGCCTGATGCTGAGGGATAACACTGAATTTTCTGAGAAAAATCGCTTTCCTAGAATATATCAGTGTGGTCACATATCGTATATTCTTCAAATTTTAGATCATTTCCAACTGTCAAGCAAATCTAGTCACGAAACAAATGTTGCAATAAAGGAAACAAGTGGAAGATTATGACCAAGAGAAAATTCCTCAAATGCATCATAGACTAAACACATCTATTTCCAGAGTGTGACTTCCAAGTCACTGCTGTCACTGCCTCCTTTGCGCACAGGGGCTATGACCTCTCATACCAGAGACTCAGATGCTGAGAGGCAAATGAGGGTGTGGAAAGAGGGGAGGTGTGATGGAGATTCACTGAGGGGGAGGATGATAGGAGTGGAGCCCCTTCTTCCTCCCACTGGGATAAGAGTTTTTCTTTACATACATCAGGACCCACACACATAACAGTCTCTTCAAAAGACTCTACTAGAAGACAGGACCACTTATCCTTCCATATCAGCAAAAAATCCCTGACTCTGAACCCCAGATGATCCCTAGAGTGTGGAGAGGCCAGTGTCTTTTAATTCCTCTAGCCTCTCTATGGGCGGGCCGCAGAGGAGCAGAACGTTGAATCAAGCATGTGTGCCTACAGCCAAGGAGCTGGGTGGCAGTTGAGTAGCAAAAGCCAAAGGTTCATTGTTCACTGGTGGACAAAAACACTCCTGCCTGGGTCTTTGAGGCCAAGCCCTCCCAAATCTAGCTTCCATAGGGTCCATGGCTGACCCTCTGAACCCCTTTCACAAAACATTAACTGATTCCAGCAACATATGAAATATGATCAAATTGGATTTATCATAGGAATGCAACTCTGACCAAAACTATGAAAAAAATCAATGCAATAAACCATATTAATAATATGAAGGGGAAATCCCAGAAGACCATCTCAACTGATAGAAAATAAAAAAGTATTTGATAAAATTAAATGGGTAGCAGACTAGGCATAGAAGGAAAGCTCTGCAGCCTATTAAAGATTTCTACAGGAAATACCCACCAATATCATACTTAAAGCTAAAACAGAAACTCCCTTTGGTATCATGGAACAAAAACGTGTTTTTGCCATTTTAACAGAACAAAGATATATCTTTATCACTCTGTTCATCACTGGACTAGAGCATTTAGGAGGGAAAATTGGCAGAAAAAGAAGGGAAATGTCCTATTAGGAAAGGAAAAGAAAACCTATTTGTAAGTGACAAATTATTTGTTTTGGTTTGTTTTTTGTTGTTTGTTTTTTGAGACAAGGTCTCCCTGTAGCCCCAGCTACCAACCATCTGTAATTCCAATTCCAAGAGACCTGGTGCTCTCTTCTGACCTCTGAGAGCATTGCATGCATGTGGTACACCCATGTACATGCAAGCAAAACACACATAAAATAAAAACTAAGTAATTAACCATCACAACTATGTGAGTAGTTGTGTCAGGAACCGTGGTATCCAAACCCTGAACTATTTACTATTTTATGGGGCATGCGCTCTCTCTCTGGGCACACTCCCAGAATGGCAGTCCCCCGCCGTGCGTCTGGAGGAAAGCTGGTCTGGTCCCACGGACTTCTCGGTGTCTCTATGGGCCTCAGGCGTGGTATGCGTGGGTATCTCGGCGTCGCTCTGGGCCCCTGGATCTCAGGGTCCCCGCCACACCTGGCTAGTCGCTGGCGGGTCTGGCCACAGGCATCTCTGGCCAAGGCGGTGGGTGCCCTGCAGGCTTTTCCCAGCGGCTCGGGTCCCGTGTCTCTGGAGCTTCTCTGCTGCAGAAGCGTTGTCTTGCCGAATCATGTCCCTAATCCACCCGTGTACTTTTCCTCAGGATGCGAGGTCCACTGGCCACTGAACCCCACGGGAGAAGTACGGAGACAGCGAAAACCTTTCACTAGGATGTCCACGAGTCGGTAACGAGGGAGTGCTGCCCCCCGGAGAGATTGGGCCGCCGGTAGTGACACAAGACTCAAGACTTGGCTTAGTCTGTGTTACAGCTTTATGTCCCAGCTTTCTGCGACCCAGCTCTCTGTCTATTAAGAGAAGACTAGGATACTTATACCATGGGGGTAGTGGTAAAAGCTTTGGCTGTTAGATGCTTTGTGAGGCATTCTATTTACACATGGAAGTGGGTTTCTGCCAGACTGCTGTCTGCCTGGAGAAATTACAGGAAGGCATGGTACCTCTCAGAGCCAAAGGCCATGTTTATGTTATGGCATTTGTGGCGGACACTTCAAAAGGAGAGACAGGAAAGATGCCCGGAAGACACCCTGCTATGAAAGGAGCCCGCAGCACATGATCCCGAGCTGCATGAGCTGTCCAGTCGTGAAGGGACTTCGACTTTGCATAACAGAGGCTCCCAACATTATTTGTCTCCTTACAGGAAATGTTTGATGACTCCTGGATTATTTATTGTATGTATGGCTTTCCTCATTGTCTTCCTTAGTCCCTGGCCCTTATCTGGTTGTCATGTGAGCTTCCATGGGGTGCACAAGTGAGAGTAACATCAATGATGATGTCACAGAGGGCTCCTGGAAGCCTTGCTGATCTGAGAATCTCCCTGAAGTTTGTGCTGCTGAGGACTTCCTGGGGAAAAATGACTTTATTCATCATTTTAGAACAGATGAGAGAAGCCTGTCTCCCCACTATTGGAGAAGAAAAGAAATTCCTGGAGCCAAGAAAGGTGACAGAGATCACCAATGGCCTTCCTCCATGGTACACAGAGTCTCCATGGTACAATGAAACATCAATTCAAAAACAACAGACCTGCCCTACATCCTCTGGAAAGATGGAGTAGATATCTTTCTTCAAGGATGGAAACAGAACAGATGGTTAGTCTCATCAGGAGGAGAGAATCAAATAGAGGAAGAAAAATGATATGGGCTGTGGTTGGGAGAAGGTCTGACTGAGCTGCAGCATAGAGCCATCTAGAGATACCACAGTGACAGGATCATTTTGTTTCCATCCCAGTGACCGAATGTTTGGTGAGGTGAGCACATGACTCTTACCGACTCTGAAGACCTGTCTGCCATAGCACAGCCTCATTTTTCCATTTCTCAGCACTTCAGTCTCCTTACGGTGGTCAAAGACATCTCAACAGAGAGTGTCAGCTTTATTTAAAAGTTACGAACTTTCAAAAGGCATTTTATTGTGAACACAATCGAATGGGCAGGGGAGTAGAAGGAAGGTTATCTGGAGAGAAGGAAGATTTTCTGGGACAAGAGCATGGGAGGAGAGTCATGTAGTCTGAATGGGCCTCAGGAGGAGGCTGGTGTTTCAAAAAATAAGTAGCAGGAAAGGACAGGAGGTCTGCCAAAGAATGGAGGACCAGGGTAAGGAATGACCACATTGCCCTAGCCCTATTGTGCCCAAAGCTAGGTTCTGTAGTGCTAATGGGCTGAAAGAAAACTTAAAAAAAAATTATTTAATAACCACATAATTAGAAGCATTTCATTACAACAACATTGACATATTCAATAACAATTTCCAGAGCTAAGATGCATCTCTTTCAAAATTGACTAAATTTTTAGGTTTACAGTTGAATTAATACAGTTATACAATATTGTACTCAGTATAAACCCTATGTACTGGATAGCTTTAGTATCAACTTGACACACCTGCATTGAGGGAGCCTCAGCTGGGAAATTGCTTCCATTGGACTGGCCTGTGGCCATGTCTGTGGGACATTTTCTTGATTGTTGAGTGATGTGGGAAGGCCCAGCCCACTGTGAGTAGTGCCACCACTGGGCAGGTGGGCCTGTGTTGGATAAGAGAGCAAGCTAAGCAAGGGCCAGGGGAGCAAGCCAGTAAGCAGTGTTCCTCCATGGCCTGTGATCCAGCTCCTGCTTCCAGGTTCCTGCCCTGAGTTCCTACCTTGGGCTCCCTGATGAACTGTGACCTGGGAGATGTAAGCTGAATAAACCCTTTCCTCCCCAAGTTGGTATTGATCAGAGTATTTTGCCACAGCAATGATGAACAAACTAGGTCACCCTATAAGATATAAAATTAAACGAGGATTTAACCTTCCAAAAAGATCTCAATTTCAATATTAAACTACACAGTTTCATACAGAAAAATTCATTTTTAATGCGATTAATACTAAGATGTTTGCACATGCATTTCTAATCTCCATATATCTGATTATTACTAGTCACAGTCAGTTACTTTCTGAGATACTTAGCATCTGAGCATGGATATAAAGTCATAAGGTAGATTTCCATGGTAATGTTTTTCACATATACTATTAAGGAGAAAAATTTTATGCTTTAAAGAATTATTCTTTTTCTTAATTTTTAAAAAAACAAGTAATAACCACCCTCAGCGCCTTGACTCCCCCAGCCCCATTCACCCTCCCATCTCCACTGCTATTCTCTCCACCGAGTTTGGGCCCTGCCCCATTCCTGGTCTTGGGGCCCCAGACACCTGAGAAACCAATACTTCTTCCTGATCCTTTTCATCCAGACCAACATAGTGCCTACTCTCAGTCCCAGGAGCACTGCTTCTGGGCCTGGCCCCGCCCTCAACTCCCTCTGCTTCCCTGGGCCTGCACCACCCACTGTCCTCTTTCTGGGACCCTGGGGCTGATCTTTCCTCTTCCTGATCCTTTGCATCCAGACCAACCCAGCCCCTCAGTGCAGTCCCCAGGGGGCCTTGGGGCTCTTCCCGCCCTATCTGCCTTTGAATCTCTCCATGACACTGCCACCAGCTGCCCTAGACCAGCATCTTTCCTGGACCAGACTCCGAGGCCGGTCCAACCCCCAAATTCCTGAGGCCAAAATCTTTACTGGAGGGATCCAGACCTTAGGAGAAAGCCTGAAAACATGATACTCACCTGAATTGGGCCTCTGTGGGAACTCCTGAAGACAAAAGCAATCCAGGCACTCCAATAAAAAATCAAAAGAGAGAACCTGAACTTAGACGAACCAGCTTTTCAAGCCCAAAAAGTAAACCACAGAGACACATAAAGTTCACTAAAAGAAGCAGACCTAAACTTGAAGGCCTGAGTCTCACACAAGAATCAGAAACTACAAAAGAAATTCACATGTCAAAATCACAGAGAAAAAATAAT
>NW_008355786.1:930682-932832 GCF_000622305.1 Nannospalax galili | reverse complement strand
AAAGGAATACTTTAAAAACCTATATGCTACTAAACTTGAAAACCTAAAAGAAATGGACAGATATCTAAAGGCAGGGGAACCACTAAAACTAAACCAAGAAGAGATTAACAACTTAAACAGACACATAACATAAAAAGAAATTGAAACAGTAATGCAAAACCTCCTGACTAAAAAAAGCCCAGGACAAGATAGATTTACAGCAGAATTCTATCCAGATGTTTAAAGAAGATCTGCATCCAATACTACTTAATTTATTTGAAAAAAAAATAGAAATGGAGGGAGAACTTCCAAATTCCTTTTATGAAGCCAGCATCACTCTCATACCAAAGCCTGGTAAAGATACAACCAAAAAAGAAAACTATAGACCCATATCCTTAATGAACATAGATGCGAAAATTCTCAAAAAGATACTTGCAAAACACATACGGACACACATCAAAAAGATCATCCACCATGATTGAGATGGCTTTATCCCAGAGATGCAGGGATGGTTCAATATACGTAAGTCAATAAACATCATAAATCATATAAATGGGACCAAAGAAAAGAACCACATGGTCATCTCAATAGATGCAGAGATGGCCTTTGACAAAATTCAACATGCATTTATGTTCAAAGTCCTAGAGAGAATTGGACTGGAGGGAATATACCTCAACATAATTAAAGCCATATATAACAAACCCACAGCCAACATCATTCTAAATGGAGAAAATCTGGAAGCATTCCCATTGAAATCAGGAACCAGACAAGGCTGTCCACTATCCCCACTTCTCTTTAACATAGTACTTGAAACTCTTGCAAGAGCAATAAGACAAGAGAAGGAAATTAAAGGAGTAATAATTGGAAAAGAAGAGAGAAAACTATCCCTTTTGCAGATGATATATTATTTCTAAGGCACACCAAAAATTCCACCAAAAAACTCCTAGAAATTACTAACACGTTCAGTAAAGTGTCAGGTTACAAAATTAACCTACAAAAGTCTATATCTTTTCTATATACCAATAACAAGCAATCAGAGGAAGAGCACATGGAAACACACCCATTCACAATAGCTGCAAAAAAAAAAATATCTCAGAGTAAACCTGACCAAAGGCATTAAAGATCTCTATAATGAAAATTTTAAACCTTTAAAGAAAGAATTCAAGGAAGACATCAGAAGATGGAAGGACCTCCCATGCTCATGGATTGGAAGAATTAATATTGTGAAAATGAACTTCCTACCAAAAGTCATATATATATTCAACACAGTGCCAATCAAAATCCCCATGACCTTTTTTCACAGAATTGGAAGATACTATCCTAAGATTCATATGGAAGCATAAAAGATCTCAGACTAGCCAAACAACCCTGAGAACTAAGAGCAATGCCGGGGGGGATTACTATACCAGATTTGAAGTTGTATTACAGAGCTACAGTCATAAAAACAAGGTGGTAATGACACAAAATAGACCCATAGACCAATGGAACAAAATTGAAGACCCAAGTATGAGCAAATGCAATTTGCTGATATTTGACAAAGGGGCCAATAACATTAACTGGAGGAAAGATGGCATGTTCAGCAAATGGTGCTGGCAAAACTGGATCTCCACTTGTAGAAAAATGAAACTAAACCCCTATCTTTCACCCTGCACGAAAGTCAATTCCAAATGGCTCAAAGACCTCAATGTAAAGCCTGAAACTCTGAAACTATTAGAAGAAAACTTTGGAAAAAACCTACAAGATATAGGCGTAGGAAAGGATTTTCTAAACCAGACATCAATTGCTCAGGAAACAAGGGTAAGAATTAACAAATGGAACCTCATTAAACTAAAAAGCTTCTGAAAATCAAAGGAAACAACCAAGGAAGCAAACAGAAAACCCACATAATGGGAGAAAATCTTCACCAGCGACACATCAGCCAGAGGTTTAACAACCAGAATTTATAACTAACTCAAAAAACAGAGAACCAAGACAAGAAGCAAACCAATTAAAAGATGGGCTAGGGAGCTGAACAGAGAGTTCTCAAAAAAAAAAGAAAGAAAGAAAAGATGGCTATGAAACATCTTAAAAGATGTTCAACATCACTAATAATCAGGGAAATGCAAATTAAAACCACTTTAAGATTTCACCTTACCCCAGTCAGACTGGCTAAGATCAAGAAAACAAATGAT
>NW_008355786.1:918779-930086 GCF_000622305.1 Nannospalax galili | reverse complement strand
AGGGAAGGGTATACAAGGAACCTAGGGGATAAAGGGAAAGAAGGAGTTCAAGAGAGGTAGGACCATAGGAAAAGGGTATTAGTAAGGGAGAAAGGGGGGAAATGGGGGCACCTTAAGTGGGAAAACCGTGATGCAGTGGTGAGACAATGTGAGAGATAAACAACACCTAGCTAGTTTTGAAAACCAGAGGGAACCATATTACTCCTACAACCTACTGACAAATTATACATAGCAAATCAAGAAATATATGTCTAGGTAAGGTTTATCTGAGAACAACTGATCTTTGCCCAAGATTTATCTACATGACACACAGTAAAAATACCAGACTGGTGGAACTAACCTTGTCGGGTGTTCAACAGACATACTTTGAGGCCTATAATAATTGGGTCAAAGGGACATAAAGGACACTTTTTGCTCCTTGCCCTCCTAGGTCAACTAGTTCCAGGGGACTATGAGCATCTCTCAAAATGTCCTATAATGGTGGTGGGTCACCTGTCCTCTTGATCAAGGAGGCCAAGGAGACCCCACCAGATGGACTTGAACCAGTGTCCAGTCTCCTACAAATAGGAGGGTCAACACAGAGAAAACATTTCCTCCATGCTTCCAAGTGAAGCCAACCATGGTCAAGTAGGACCTTTGACTTATCTTCACATAGGTGGAACTGGGAAAAGAAAGGAGCCAGGGGCTCCTTCCAAGCCCATGTGACCCCTGAGGAACAGATCCTCAAACAACCTTAAGTGTAAAAATAAATCAGTTTTATCTGGACCAACTGTATGGCCTCAAACACCCCAAAGGAAAGTATAACCAAAGATTAAATGGGCCAATATAATTTCTTAAGAGTCCATATGTATAGATAAAGGCTACATAACAAGCAACAATGCCAGACAAGCGTATGATACCTTCTTTTGAGTTGATGGCCAGGGTGGCCAAAGGTGTTCCCAGATAGTAACCCAGCATAGAATTGGGAAAATGAACAGCAGACCCCAATCTTATCCAAAGGAATATAGACATCTGATTACTGCTAGATGAAGAATAGCTGACCCTCCTAAAACAAAGACCTCTAGGTAGGCTGACTAGAGTCATCAGAAGGGCAAGTAGTGGGGATTGGCTGGGGGTGCTGATAACACAGCAGACAGTAGCAAGGATATCAGAGTATAAGGGCTCTAGTGGGGGGAGGGAGGCTATGAGAGGGTGCTACCTGGGAAGTGGGTATATAAATAAATAAAAAAGAAAAAATAATAATCCTTCAAAGCATAAACATTTTCTCCTTAATAATAAGTAGATGTGAAAAACATTACCATTGAAATCTACCTGATGACTTTATATCCATGCTCAGATGCCAAGGAGCTCAGAAAGTAACCAACTGTGACTAGTAATAATCAGATATATAGAGATTAGAAACACATGTGCATCATAGTGTCAATTGTATTAAAAATGAATTTTTCTTTATGAAAATATGAGATCTTTTTTAAAGTTTAAAACCTCTTTTAATTTTATGTCTTATATCAATTCAACTGTAAACCTAAAAATTTACAGCCAATTTTGAAAGAGATGCATCTTAGCTCTGGAAATTGTTATTCAATATGTCAATGCTGTTGTTATGAAATGCTTCTTCTAATTATATGGTTATTAAATAAATAATTTTAAAAATTTACTTCACGTTAATTAGTAGTGGTGATAAACATTACCATTGAAATCTACCTGACGATTTTATATCTATGCTCAAGTGGATCTCAGAAAATAACCAACTGTGACTAGTAATAATCAGATACATAGAGCTTAGAGACACACATGCAAACATCTAAATGTTAGTAGCATTAATAGTGAGTTTTTCTGTAGGAAACAATATATTTTAAAATGAAATGGAGATCTTTTTTAAGGGTTAAAACTTCATTCAATTTTATGTCTCATAGGATTCATACTGAATTCAATATTGGATAACTGTTATTAATTCAACTGTGAACCTAAAAATTTACAGCCACTTTTGAAAGAG
The DNA here is from genome assembly GCF_000622305.1 of Nannospalax galili. Classification (NCBI taxonomy): domain Eukaryota; kingdom Metazoa; phylum Chordata; class Mammalia; order Rodentia; family Spalacidae; genus Nannospalax; species Nannospalax galili. Next base: position 928,093 of record NW_008355786.1, on the reverse strand, counting down.
ATGTATCCTTGCTCTGGAAATTGTTACTGAATATGTTAAAGCTGTAATGAAATGCTTCTTCTAATCATGTGCTTATTAAATAAAAATAAATAAATAAATAAAATGAAAAAAATATAAATTTGTTTTAAAAAATTACAAAAAAATTTTTTTTAATTTAGAAAACTATTGGTTCTTAGTGGGGATATATTATTTTGATTTTTCATGTTATTATTTTTTTCTTTATGACTCTGATGTGAATTTCCTTTGTAGTTTCTGATTCTTGTGTAAGACTCAAGCCTTCCCTTGTTGAGTTTAGATCTGCTTCTTTTTGTAAACTTTATGTGCCTTTCTTGTTTACTTGTTGGACACGAAAAGCTGGTTGGTCTAGGCTTCAGGTTCCCTATTTTCATTTTATATTGGAGTGGCCTAATTGCTTTTATCTTCAGGAGTTCCCACAGAGGCCCAAGTGAGATGAGGCTCAGATGATTATCAGGCTTTCTCCTAAGGTATGGGTCCCTCCAAGAAAGATGCTGCCCTCAAGAATTTTGGGGCTGGGCTGGCCTGGGAGAAGGGCCCAGAATAGATGCTGGTCTCAGGAAGCTGGTGGTTGTACCACCTAGGGAAGTAAAGGGAGGTGAGGGCAGGACCAGGCCTAGAGGGTTCCTGGGGGTCGCAGGGAGGAAATGGGTTGGTCCAGATGCAAAGGATCAGGAAGCAGTGGCAAGTGGGTTTCCTCTCATTGGCCTGGAACTCTGGTAATGGGTGCTTCATGTGTTGGGAATGGAAGTGAGGAACATGATGAAAATTACTTCAAAGTTCAGTTCTGATGACTTCTCTGTCTCCTTAAAGCAAAGAGGCCATTGATAGTTTAGTCAAAAGGGTGTGATCAGTTTCCCAGAGGTCAGAGCCCAGCACACCTTAGAAAGGATACGTATAGGATAGGCGGGACAGAAGGGTGCCACTATTTCACTAAGAGGCTGGACTGAGAGCATCTCCAGTTGTCTGAGCTCAGTTTGGCAACACTTTCTGAGCTTGAGGACCTCCTTGAACCATTCTGTACGCTGAACAATCTGAGGAAGAGATATCCTCTGAGAGAATTCTGGATGAAAAATTTTATAACTCAAGAACTTTTTTGCTTTTTATCTAGTAATTATTATGCATGTGTCAATTGTATTGTCTTTCTTTCTTTGTTGTTTTGAGACCTCAAGATTATAAAAAAGAACAGCCTAGTTAACCCTGGAGGAACAAGAGAGATAGTGCTAGTTGCACTATTGGAGAGGCGGAGCCCCTGCCTCTGAGGCAGGAGTGGCATTGCTAATTCACTGTGGAGGAGTGTGGGGAAAGGCCACCGCAGCTACACTGTCTACACTGTCACACATGAGGAATAGGAATAGGATTTTTTTTTTGCTTGTGAAATAATGTTTTTGAGAAGTTTATATATGATTACTATATTTACATGATTTCCACCCCCTCTCCCTCCAACTCTTCCCATACTCCCCTACTCCCTCTTAATTTCATGACCTCTTCTTTGAATATTAATTTTTACATATATATGTAAAAATTATGTATATATATATACACACACACATATATATGTACTGAGTCCATTTAGTGGTGGTAGTATACACGTGCATTTAAGGCTGCCTATTCAGGATTGGGTAACCTATCAGGGAGCTTGTCCCTAGTTCTCTGTCCCTCAGCAGCCATTGATGGCCTGTGGGTCTTCATCTAGGGGTGGGACCTTGTGAAATTTCCCCTGTCCATATTGGCCTGTCAACTGGTGTCCTTACGCTGATCTTGTTTAGGAAGCCGCATTGTTGAGATTTCATAGATGCAAGTTCTCTGTCATGTCTAGAAGACATTATCTAGCAGCAGGAATCCTGGTCTTTTGGCTCTTACACTCTCTCCACTCCCTCTTCTGAGATGTTTTCTGAGCCTTACATGTAGGGGTTAAATTGTAGAGGTATCAATTGGGACTGAGCTCCCCATCGTCACTCATTCTCTGTATTTTGATCAATTGTGGAGCTTTGTAATGATCTCCATCTGTTGAAAAAAGAGCTTCTTTGATGAGTGGTGAGAGCTACACTTACCTGTGGATATAAGGATAAGTATTTAGAATATAGTCAGAAATTATATTGGTTTGTGCTGGGAATCTTTTGAGGTTCTGGGGATGACACTCTCTTCCTGGAGATCAGACCCAAAATGACCCCCAAAAGTTCTTTGTAACCCAGAAGTGCCTCCAAAAAGCTAGAATTGATGGGGGGTGGTCTAGAGATCCCTACTGAGCACACTGGGAAAAGGGACCACACTGTTGCCATGCTGAACACGGGGAACGAAGCCGAGGAAATGCAGGCAAATGGTGTGAAAAGCTGGGAGAGACCTCGGGCAGGACACACTGATGGTTGCATTTCAGGCCTTGGTAAGTCACCCCCTCCTGGATGTCATAAACTATGAAAAACTCAAATAGAATGTGTTATGTTGGTTTTGTCAATCCGTGTCAGGACCATGAGACTCAAGTGAGCAAAGGTCTCTCACTGGGAAGGGGAAAATTTAGTGAAACATCCTTCATGGATGAAGGGGAGGTGGCATGGGCTAAATAGTTGGTATGTAAACATTTATTTGGTGTTGTGTTTCTGTTCTTGATAGATAGTGGTGCTCTAGGGATATTTCATGCCTTGGAAAGAAGGAATAGGAAAAGTTAGGACTCTGTACATTCCTAAGCCTCAGAGGACAAGTCTGAGCTGACCTGAGCTGTGGAGAAAGGATCTTGCTTGCTTGGGCTTGGGGGCAGCCAGAAGCTGTGCTCAAAACTGCATCTGTGTGAGGGACATAAGCCAGACTTCCTGTTCTGAAAAGCAACCTGCACAGGGTAAAGCCCTTTGAGCTCTCTCTTGAAAACAAGTCTCAGATACTGTAGATGTATTTTGTTTTCTGTTTTAATTTTTTATTTTGTTTTATTAGTGTTGGAGACTGAATCTGTGGCCTCAAGTTTGTTAATCACATCTCTGTCACTGAGCTTCACCCCTAGCTCAAGGTGATTTATCTTTCTTTCCTTTCTTTCTTTTCTTTTTGTTTTGATTTTTGTTATTGTTGTTGTTGTTTTGTTATTGTTGTTGTTTTTTGAGACCAGGCCTGATTATATAGCCCAGACTGGCTTCAAACTCATGATTCTCCTGCCTTAACTTCCTAAGTGCTAGATTAACAGGTATGTCCCACCATGTGGCACTCTGAGGTGAGTTTTCTAAAGGAGAACATTCTGGAACCAGAAAGCTGCAGTGTATCAGTTATAGATACTATTTAAGTGGCACATTTACAAGGTGTGTAATTTTACAGTCTCCCTAGATCACTCAACTCACACCAAAACTAATGAGTGTGTAAACTTCACTTGCATTAAATATCAGAGAAGTGGTATTTGTCTTACTTGGTGTGGAGAAGAGAAGAGCATGTTAAATATAAAGAGAAAGCTAAGAAACCTTCCCTAGTCAAAGGCCCTGAAAAGGCCAATGGAAACACATTTGTTGGCCATAGTCTATTTCTCTGTATCTCTTATAACTTTATAACCAGCTTTTGTCTAGTGCCTACATATATCCTAAAATAGTTGTATTAGAAACATCCCAATTATACTTTACCATTCTCTGTGGGTTCTGTTAATATTGGGTATCAAGATGTACATATGTATTTCTTTATATTAAACATATGCACCAAAACAATAGACATAATTTTGAAGGCTTTAAATTTTTTATGTTTTTATTTATTTTTATTTTTCTTTGTATTAGTGTATTATCTGAATGTATATAAGTGCACTCATGTCATGCAATGTGGGCGAGTCAGAAGAGGGCATCAGATTCCCTGGAACTGGAGTTAGGATGGTTGTTAGCCTATCATGTGGGTGTTAGGAATTGAACCCAGGTCCTCTGCAAGAGCAGCCAGTGCTCTTAACTATGGAACTATCTCTCCATCCCTGGATTGAAATTTTATATAAATAGTAATATGCTTTATTATCCTGCAACTTGCTTTAGAAAAAGGAAACGTCCCATGTAGCTCAAATTTAATATCATCTAAAGATAATAAGGATGTTTTCAGTAAGATTTCAAGCAAGCAGAACAGGATCTGATATGCTTTGAGAGGACAAACATTTCTAGATTAAAATAATTTTATCAAGAATAGATGGCAAGGGTCAGTGAGGGATGCAGATGAACCTTCCAGAATCCTGGGTTAAATGCATCTAGGCAGGACACTGCTACTTCTGTTGAAGACTGCTTCCCAGCAGGGATGAGAGCCTCAGCTGGTTCATGGGAAATACTCCCTGCTGGGACAGGAAGTACCATCCGTGCAGAGGGGGGTTATGGAGACAGAATCACCACCAGACAATTATTCCAGAGACTACTTCACTCTTGTGTCAAAATGTAATTGAAAACTGGACTCTAATTCTCCTCCAGGTCCCTGACTCTGCTAAATCCTTCTCTTCCAAGGTTCTCTGAGAGCCTTGAAAAGATTGTGGAGTATTAAAACAAGATGTTCCTGGTTTACTTTCCCCCCTTAATTTATGTGCTGCATGGATTAAAATTCAGTACTGTCACTTTCACTGATAGTGACAGATCCTGTTCCCAGAGCATCTTACCTTCGTAGCTTTTATTCCTGTCCCTTCTCATGGCAAACAGATGTACTTCTGCCTTCACGGCATTCTCCCAAAGCTGCTGCTCCCTTGGGCTTCTGTGAGCTCCTGGATCTTAGAATAATATTTGACACCAATTATACTCACTGGGAACCCTCATATGGATCATTCCAGCGCTTCCTCATGGACTGCCCTACCAGACCAAACAGGATTCAGAAAACCCATATTTAGCAAGCACTGAAGTGGATGCTTTTGTTTTGAAGAGTCAAAGGACACCCTGACACATCCACGCCAGGCTCCCCTTTTTCCTTCCTTCTCACGTTGACCCCAGCTCAAGTGGAGCTGTTTCTGAGCACCCACTGTGTTTCCAACCTTGTGTTCCTGGAACAAAGCCTAGTCGTCTCTCAAGGAGCTCACAGGGTAGAGGGAGGGTTTCTCCAAGGACAGGGAAGATTGAGGTGAATCAAATCTTCTCTGGAACATGAAAGGTAGGTAGCTATGGGCATCATGCCTTATCTTCTTGAAACAGAAGTTAGGTATGATTGAAAGTACATTGTGCAGATCTGCTCTCTGCTCCAGCTTAAGTGGTAGAGGGATGGTTATTGAACATTTTGATTATTTTTTTCATTTGCAATATGGGGTTAGTAAAACCTATTCATCGGGCTAGCCTAAGGATAAAGTGAAATAAAGGATGTTAAAGTTCTTTTTAGGTGCCCATCCAATAAAGTGATACCCCATTTGAATTATAATATACAGAGTTCTCTATCTTGGGAAAATTTAGACGTGGTCAGGCAGCAATGTGTAAGTCATGCCCATACTTATAACAAACACTTGGTTGAACTTGTAATCATATGCCAAACACTATGGTTGGATTATTCATGGATTCCACAAGAATTTACTAAGTCCTCACTATGTGTTAGATATATGTAGCAGTTGAAGACAGAGCAGAAAACACATTGGAAATCCCTGTTCTGATGGATCTCCCTATTTAGCATGAGAAACAGTAAGATACCAAAGCTGTGGGGAAGTAGAGCAGTGGCCTGCAGGGAGAGGCAGCTGGTAGTGCTGTTACCAGGTAGGGCATCTGGGCACCCAGGGAGTGAGACTGAAGATGCAGCTATCAGAACAAATGAGGCTGCTGCAGGTTGACTCCCAGGAGATATTGGTTGTGGCCCAGGTGTCCTTCACGCTGGAGGGCCGGCAAGGGTCATCATAGCGGAGGCAGAGCAAGCAGGGTGGTGGAGGAAGGAGATGAGGCCAGTCAGTGTTATCCTGGGTTGTGTAGGCATGTGGGTCATGACAGAGAGGGCAGATTCAGTTGGAGTCCATTCAAGTTGAGAGCAGAGCCTGGGGCTTGCTTTATTATTTGAAAGTTTCCCTCTGGTTATAGTGAAGGAGAAGCATGGAGAGCAGAAAGAACCATTGCTCATCCAGGTGACCTGGTGTCTTGTAGCACAGACTAACGTGATAGGACAGGGAGAAGAGTTCCATGCGGAGTGTGAGTCAAAGAGAGGAGACAAGGTGTTAGCCAGACCAGCTGAGTGAACAACAGTGGTACTGCGTGACTAATAGACCACTTGGGGTAGAGCAGGGATGAGAGGTGGGGAATCAGGGGTTCCTCTTTTGGCTACAATTTAAGAAGCCCCTAGATATAAATGAAGCTATTCTAAAGACAGCTAGAGTTTACTGAACATGCTTTCCACACATCAGTAATCATCTCAAACAAACTGAGCAACTGCTCCCATAATACCCATTTATAAATGAGAAAACTGAGGCTCATAGAGGTTAGAAAATGAAACTGTTTGAATCAGTTGTCTTGTTAGGGCAAAAGGGTGTATTTCCTAAAGGAAGCAGGTGGAGGGAGAGAGGTGTTGGCCCATGCCATCAAAAACACTGGTGGACCAAATTAGTGATTGTGATCCAGAACCCAGAAAAATAAGGGCACAGGTGGGACTCCACCTCAGACACCACAGCTCACACTTTTTCATCCTCCTTTTAACCTTTGCCAACGGTCTCTTTCTCCACCTTGTGCTTTTCCCGCCTGTTGGTCCTGGATAGGCCCTGCTTACCTGGCTGTGGTGGGGAAGAAGTAGAAATCACTGTGGGATTTTCCCCATAGCCACTGATGTCTAGAATGAGAAGAGTCTCCCTGAGCCTAGGAACTTAGGACTGTGTCTTCCCCCACTGTGCTCCTCCGGGCAGGCTGTCTGAAGAAGCGGTGAGCTTAGGTGTGGGACTAGATCTTCATCGGAAGCTAGGTCTCTTTCTATTCGCTATCTGAGAAGAGTTGCAAAGTTACTCAGAATTTGGAAGGAGGGTGCTCCTCCCGGCACCTTCCAGATTTTGAGGGCTCTGTGGCACTGAAACCGCAGAAGTGAACAGTAGAAGGAGTGAATACTCCTGGGGCTGGAGAAATGACTCAGCGGTTAAGAGCACTGACTGCTCCTGCAGAGGACCCGGGTTTGATTCCCACATGGTGGCTACAAACCGTCCTTAACTCCAGTTCCAGGGAAATCCGACACCCTTTTCTGACCTCCGCAGCATTGCACTACACGGGTGCACGCACATACATGCAGGCAATACACTCATACACATAAAATAATAAATTTAATTTTTTTTTTTAAGGAATACGCCTTTCACTCTGTGAGCCTGAAACTTCCCTTTGTGTTTCCCATAAATGTGTTCCCTCTCTTCGCAGGACAACCCTTGGAAACCAGCAGCGAAGACATTTTTATTAAGTTCTAACCCAGAAAGCTTAATCAGTGTTGGCAGGTTTCATCAGGCACTGAATCATAATCTGTTCTCTCCCCTTTGCCCTCAGGTTTCGGCATCACGCCTGTGTTTATAGAATACCATAGCAGTTGAGACTGAGCAATGGAAAGCCCCCCAGTGCTTTGGTTGACCCCGTCTCCCACCCTGGTGTGGTTCCTCAGCACTTTCCAGCAGTCACCTTCTTCCAAAATTCCTTTTGAATCTGAAACAGGGTAAGGGACTTATAAGACACCATTCCTGAACCCAATAGGGAGAGGGCTCATTCTCATCCCATTAATTTTTACTGTGCCAATTCTCCAGTAAGTTAGAGAGCTGGGTGACATAGAAGCAGGGCCAGAGATAAGCAAGGCAGCTGGTGGGATTGTGGAAGGATCAGTGTTACAAAGCCAGCAAGCCAAGGCCATGAAGGCCCAGCCCAAGAATTGGGAGGGAAGGAAAGGATAAAAGAAGGAAGGGAGGGAGGGAGGGAGGGGAGAAAACAGTCCTAGCATGCAGTGGTGTAGGGAAAAAGACATGAGACAAGAGAAAGGAACAGAAGGAAGAGGTTGCCTACAGGAAAGGGACTAGAGCCAGAAGAGGAGAGCTGCAGCAGGCTGCAGACTGAGATGCCGGAGTTCACCTACTCTGACTGCTCAGAGGAACTGTTGTCATAATTTCGGTCTTTTGTGAGCCAGATGACATCACTTTAGCTACTGAAAACTGGCTATAGTGTTGCCTTACAGAATTTACTGAAGAAATTGGTAAATCCAGGTGCCTGTCCCTCCTCCAACCTCAACAGCCCATTGTTAAAATTCCCAGCACACCACTGGCCACCTTCCTCCTAGGAGCCAGTGGTTTGCAAACCCAGTGATCCAATGGCTTGGGAGGCAAGCAACCCGCTTACGGCCAGGCCCACTCCAAAGCATCATGGAGTTGTCCACTGCCTGCCTCCCAGTTACCAGGAGGGAATCCCTGCAAGAGAGTTAGTGACCACAGTCTGTAGTTCTCCAAGTGGGGCCCCACACAGTCAGTATCAGCTTTACCTGGAAACCTACTAGATACTGATTTCCTAGCTCCTTCCCATTCCTGCTTTTGTTAGAAACTGGGAAAGAGTCCAGGAAATCTGTGTTTTTCTTTCTTTCCTTTCCTTCTTTTTGTGTGTATGTGCTGTATGTATGTGTGTGTGTGTGTGTGTGTGCTATTGCACACACCTGTCTCTGCATGCATGCTTGTATAGGTGTCTTTCTATATCCCTCTCCATCTTTTTTTTTTTTTTTTAAGACAGGGTCTCTCTCACCTGGCTTTTGCATGGGTACTGGGGATCTGAACTTGGGTCTTCATCCTTGCACAGCAAACCCTTTTGGTCATCTCCCCAACCCCAACCTCATGCTTTATCAAGTTTTGTAGATGCCTGACTTTGAGAATCACTGGGCTAGATAGGTGGTGGTAGTGAGGGTTGGGGTCAATCTATGAACTGAGACAAAAAGTCATCATCACTGCAGGGATGCTTGAAAAAGAGGTGGGAAGGTGGGAAAATGGCCAAGCAAGTGGCTCAGGATAAATCCTGGAATGACAGGGAGGTTTGGTGGCTTAGCCATCTCAGGTTGGGGAGCAGATGATTAGCTCATGTGTCAGATATGGGTGTGGTACTTCCTATGCATCACCCAACACTGCACCACAGTGAAGTTTACAACACACATACTCATTGATTCATATACTCACTGAATGGTCACCTTGAGAGACTACCATTATTCTCTGGGGCATTAGGAAAGCAGGAATGAATAAGTCACCCTTTCTACTCATAAATAACTCATGACCTGGATGGGACACAAAAGGCAAAATATAATTACAACATGTAGGATGAAAAATGCACATGTGAATAACAAATGCATCTGAATTCAATGGAGGGAGGAAACCTCAGCCTCCCTGCCCTCCAGGTCCCCAGGCTCCCTGCCCCCCAGGCCCCCAG
>NW_008355786.1:907826-918639 GCF_000622305.1 Nannospalax galili | reverse complement strand
GCTCCCTGCCCCCCAGGCCCCCAGGCTCCCTGACCCCCAAGCCCCCAGGCTCCCTGACCCCCAGGCCCCCAGGCTCCCCTACCCTCCCTGCCCTCTGCTCTCCTGTCCAAAGGGGAAGGTTTTCCTTCTAACTGTAGTGTTTACTTCTCTTAAGTAACACATGCAGTTAATGATAGATTCCATCGCATAGAAAAGGAAACAAATGTGAGGGTGTCAAGGGAAGGTGATGAGCAACTTTTCCAAGGATGCACAGTACAGAAACATACAAGGCTAAATCCAATTCCCTTTTCTCTACTTGGGGAGCCTGAAGGACTGAATATTTCCAGTTTTGTTCTCTGCTTTTCCTGAGAGTCATAGCATTAATATTAATAGATTTCAAACAAAAGCAGGCTGGGCCTTTTATCCATGTAACACTTGAGGAATAGCCCTGCCATTTCTCACTGATACTAGAGTCTGTTTGTTGAAAAATGCCCAGAAAGAACATGGAGCATTAATATTTTTCTGTGGTGGGCATAATTTCTGAACCAAGAGCAAATGAAACTTCTAACTACATCATGATATACTGGAGTGTATCATGTACTGTTAATACATATTTATGCAAATTCCTGACAGAGTATTGTTTTGTTAAAATATCTGCTGTGAAGCACATGGTGAGAATGATGGCCAGAGTAACCCAGGATGATCCTGTGACATCCACTAATATTACTGCTCTTATCCATGCGGAAGAGCCTCAGAAGAAGTTCACCTCACTTAAGCACAAGTTCCCCAGATGCAAAGGGGCAGTAATAAAAATCCACCCCTCTGGGTAAATGGTGTTGTCAGTATTGTACATAATGTTCCAGGAAAGAATGTGTAGTCAGCAAATGGTGGCTCTTATTTTGGAGATTTTTCTCTCCTGAAGTTTCCCAATCAGAATTATAATTTCCCTGGTGAATAATATATGTGTGATGCATCAATTGCTGTGGATATACAGTGCTCAGTGTCAGGCTTTTATTGTTTTAGTCTGCCCTAAACTGTACTGGAAGACTTAAAAACCGTAGCTAATATTTGGCCTAGGAAAAGAGAAGGCTTGTGCTACGCCCTGTTCAGCACATGTCATTTTTTTTCTCATAAATTCTTTTTTTCTGCACCAGTGATAGTAGAATTTTTTAATATCAATAATTGTTCCTGTAATATTGTCAAGCAGTTCCTATTTTTTATTATATTTACATATTTTTGTGTGTATCTGTGGGTGTGAGGGGTGGGCGTGACGCATACCACAGCACTCACTCCAGGGTCAGAGGACAACTTGTCAGAGTCGGTTCTCTCCTTCCATCTTGTGGGTTACAGGGATTGAACTCAGATTTGGTGGCATACACCTTTACCCACTGACATATGTTATCAACCTAAGCCTATGTGTTTCTTGCAACACGTTGTGGATAATTCATTGCTTCCAATGTTGCTGCTTTCAGCAATAATATTAGATATAATTATCATATTATACACACATATATCTGGGTCAGGGTCAAGGAAAGTCATGAGGGAGAAATAAGAAACATAGTTTAAGATTAAAAATATGTGTTTAGCGTAGCTTGTAAAAGCCTAGTAGGATTGTTTATGTTGTGTTCCTACAGGTTATATTTACGTAAGCCGATTGCACAGTAGGGAAGCAGATTGAATAGTGTTAAGTGATCTCACAAAGGAAGATTAATTTAGTTAAGATAGGAGGCATTCCCAGAAAAGTCATTCCTACGTCTGTAGTTTGTAGAGTAAATCTTTCTTCCACAGAGGTGTGTGCTCTCTGAAGACATAGATTTGGGCAAAATCAGATACATTCTTGCAAACCTCTGAGTGTGAAGACTGCAGCACTAGGAAAGAAAAATAGATTCTCTCATGCGCTAGGCATTCAGTAAGCCATTAAGGACTTGGTTGACATTAAAGCTGTAGAGGGGCATCAAGATTCCTGCCCCCATATTCTGCCAACATCTAACCAGATGACTAACCACAGGAAGGGCTTTACCACATTTCAGATAAAAAGCAAGCAGCAAGAACAGTTCTTGTTATAACCCAGTGACAGAAGAGACCACTGGGATTACATAATTCAAATCCGATTTCGTGATAAAAAGTGACTTATTTCACAAGGAAATGCCCAAACTTCTGTTGAGTGAGTGCACATCTTGATAAAAACTTGCTGGTTGCAACAAAGGGCAACAATCCAAGTGGCCAAAAGGCCTGCGAGAAGGGGTGGATTCAGAAATTTTTTATGGAGCTCTGAAGCTTGAATGCTACAGATGGCCCCATAGCCAGAAAGCCAGCAGGTTCTAAGCAAGTGGTTCTCCCTACCTCTGCCTCTCTGTTGTCTGCATTTCTTCCATTCACCCTTGTCATCCCAGGTCCTGGGCAGGACTATGTATAGCAACCAGGCAACTGTAGCCCACTGGGCTAGCACGGGGAAGTTCTCAAGAGAATTGAGTGGTGATGCGGTTGGGACATCCCCCAGCATGTAAGACACTAAGCTTCGGTGTAGGATGGGGATGGAGCCTTTGTTCTCCAGAAACTTACTGTTCAGTAAAAGAAATAGCTCAGGCTACACAGTCATGAAAATGGCAAAATGGAGTCAGCATGATGAGTGGGCCGATGAGGTGATGAGGGAAGCCAGAGGAAAGCTTGTTCAAGTTGGGGAGAGAGGAGGAAATTGGTGGAAGAAGTAGAAAGAAGCTGAGTCTTGAAAGTTGCCACTAACGTGGAAGTAGGAAAGAACCCAAACATTTGAGAGTAAGGCAAGTGGTCAGAGTCCTATGTGTCCTGAGGTTTCCCGTGGTGATGTACCTGAGGACAGGAAGCTGTGAGCATCCTCAGGAAGCCAATCAGTATCCTTCAGCAGATGCATCTTAAAGGAGTCACAACCACCCTGGCCCGGAAGGCATAGTGGCCCAAGAGTGAGATGGCTTGTCACATTGCCTCTGCAGACAGGAAACAGAGAGAGAGATGAATACCGGTGTTCAGTTTACTTTCTTTTTATTCAGTCTGGGACCCCTGTCAGTGGGATGGTGGTGCCCACATTCAGGGGGTTCTTCTCTGTTTAGTAAACCTTTCTGGAAACACCTTCATTGACATACCTAGAGGTGTGTTTCCATGGTGATCCTAAATCATGTCAAGTTGACAATGAAGATTAATATCCATGATCACCCTAGTTTGTGTATTTGAAGTATTTTGCCTTTTACTTGTCAACTTCCACTAATCACAAAATCAGCATTGGATACATTGGATTTTTAGTTTAATTCTGACTTGTTTGCCTCATTTATTTCCTGGCATTTAATTCCATCATGTCTCAATGGTTCCACTAAGAAAATGACCTGCAATTGGCAATCACTAAGTTGAATGAGGGGACAGGGCTGAAAGTGGTAAATTTATGAAGAGTCCCAGCATGACATTATGAGATTACATGTCTGTAATCCAGGAACTAGGAAGGTCGTCTTTGGCTACATAGTGATTGGAGGCCACATGGGCCACATGGGCTACATGAGGCCCTGCTCCCTCCAAAAAAAAAGAGCAACAAAATTCTGGCACAAAATAAAAGGCTGAAAAGTAGAATTTTCCATGAGGGTGGTGGCGGTGGTGGTGGTGGTGGTGATGGTGATGGTGATGGTGTGTGTGTGTGTGTGTGTGTGTGTGTGTGACCTTTTATGTCTTTGGTGTTCTGAGCTCTTGAAATCGGCACTGCCACCTGTTTTCATTTACAGAGCCTCTCACTGTAGCATTATGGCTTTGATGAATGCTTTCAAAAGCAAAAGAACATTTTACATTGAGCACAAAAGGTCGAAAAAGTGCCTCTAAATAGAAAAATCTGTGTTTACAGTTTTATCTCATTTAAATATGAAGACAAATTTAAGCATCTTTGGTGTCAACAATTCCAGCCTCTTAAATCAGAAACCAACATAGTGAATACATGGGGCCGCATTAAATTGCCCCCCCCCTTTTTAACCTAATTATAAAGCACAGGGCTGAAATTCACATTCATTTACCAAATTTCCTATTGTCAAGTTCTGCGTCTATGCTTGATGTGATTATGTTAATCTGCTAATTAAATTGAGTGTCCTTTATTGAACATTCAGCTCCCAGCAAAACAGAAGCGACCATGAGTAGTACGTCCTCCTGGACTGTGGCCTGGAACAAACAGGGCAAATGCCCTGTGAGAGAGAGGAAATGTTATCTTTGGGGTTGAGTTGCCTTAGGTACAATTTAATTTGAACAATTGAAAGTATTTACGAGGTGCAAGAAGGGAAAAGAAGGGAACCAACTGTGCCAAGTGTCTTGCTGTCTTCCTGAGGCTGGAACAATAGTGAATATGTTTCTACACAGACCATGGGGGCACTGCAGGGAACAAAAGTCAAGACTTTTCTGTTTTTCCCTTGCACCTTAAACCACCTTTAACTTGAACTTATGACTTGTTCTTTTGAGTTCATGACTTCATGTATACAGACACTTTAATTATCTCACATGTCAGTATCGCTTCTGAATTTCCTACCTGAGGCTCAGGTCTTGTCTGAGATAACAGATTTTTTTTTTTTCATGTATATGAGTGTATTGCCTGCATGTAGGTAAGTGCACCCATGTCATGCAATGCCCACGGAGGACAGAAGAGGCTGTTGGATCCCCTAGGACTGGATTTACAGACAGTTGTTAGCTGCCATGTGGGTGCTGGGATTCAAACCCGGGTCTTCTGCAAGAACAACCAGTGTTCTTAACCACTGGGCCATCTCTCCAGCCCCATATGACAGATATTTCTTAAAAGAGACAGAGTCAATTGCTTCAGTTTGGAAATAAAACTTTAACACGATAGTTCACTAATACTTAAAACTTTAATATTCTTGGAAGAGCACATTTAGATTTCTTTAGATTCAAATTTTATCATCTACCAAGGCTATGCATACAGTGATCAAGTTTTTCTTCAAGCTGAATGGCATTTGGAGTTGTCCTGAGGCATTTTCAGGTTGGTCTGTGCCTGTGTTTCTGTGGGCAGTAGCATCCTCTGGTCCATCCAGAATGTGGGTGTTTGGGGAATGTCCCACAGGAGCAGCCTGCTGCTATCTCTGGGATATGCTGTAGGTCTCATGCTGAACTTTCCTCATCTTACCCAAATGATCATCGAACAATTTTTAGTCTTGGGACTGGAGAGTTAGCTCAGCAATTAAAAGCACTGACTGCTCTTGCAAAGGACCTGGGTTTGATTCCCAGCACCCACATGGCAGCTAACATGTTCCAGGTGATAGGATGCCCTCTTCTGGCTTCTGAGGGCATTGCCTGCCATGGGTGCACTTACATAAGAGCAGGCAAAACACTCATACACCTATTTTAAGAATGTGTGTCTGTTGGCCTGGAGAGCTGGCACAGTCATTAAAGGCTCAGACTCACAACCAAGAATGTGTGTCTGTTTGCCTCAAAACATGGATAATAGAGACCAAAGTTACAGCAAACTATGCAGTTGGTTGAACAGAACTGAGTACCAACTTGGCAAAGGTTCAGCTAGTTATGTTAGTCGTGGTTAACTGAAGGCACTGTATCAGAAAGAAGTTTGATACACAACCCCATTCTGGCAAAGTCTTGTAGCCAGTATGGCTGTAAGCTCAGAGATACAACCTATGAACAAGGATTTTTCTGTTGTAAAAAGTAGAAGTGTGTCACCACTAAGCACCCATTAGAAGAGCTAAAATCTGAACTACTGATAACACAAAATGCTGCCGAGACATGGAGCAACAGGGGCTCCCATTCATTGATGGTGGAAGTGCAAAATGGCACAGGAGCCTTGAAGCAGTCAAGCATCTTTGTACAAGCCTGGGTGTCCTCTTGCTGTATGAGTTGAAAATGTCTACCTATACAAAAACCTACATATGGCTATTTATAACAACTTAATTCATATCTGCACAGATGTCCCTCAGCAGGTGAATGGATACATTGTAATGTAGGCAGATATTTGAGGCTAAAAAGAAATGAACTATTAAGCAATGAAAAACATAGAAGGGGGCTGGAGAGATGACTCAGTGGTTAAGAACACTAGCTGTTCTTGCAGAAGACCCGGATTCGAATCCCAGCACCCACATGGCAGTTAACAACTGTCTGTAACTCCAGTTTCAAGGGATCAATCAGCATCTTCTATCCTCCACGGGCATTACACGACACGGGTGCACTTACATACATGCAGGCAATACAAGCATACACATAAAATAAAAATAATAAAATATTTTTAAAAAGAATAACATAGAAGAAAAATAACTGTGTATCATTAGATGTGTATAATTAAAGTGAAAGAGGCCAGTCTGAAAGGTGCACATATTGTGCAACTATCTGACAGCCTGAAAAGGCTTTGGTGAGAGTCAAAAGATCAGTGGTTTTCAGGGGTTGATGAGAGGGAGGAAAAGAGGGAGGTGGGAAGGATGAATGAATAAGCACAGAGGATTTTCAGGACAATGGGCATACATTATGGTACTGTAACAGGGGCTCCATATCATTCTATGTTTGCTAAAGCAAGAGTGGACTCTGGGTGTCAATGACACGTCAGTGTTGGCTCATTATGTCTGTTGAATGTAACACCCTATGGAGGATGTTGACAGTGGGGGGCACTATTGGGGGGACACAGAGTATTTGGGGACTCTATAGACTTCCCATTAAAATGTGCCATGAACTTAAAAGTGTTCTGAAAATGTCTACTTTTTTAAAAGTAGAAACATTCCTAGATGAAAGACAACTGAAGAGGCACGGAACCATGGCCACTAGATCAGCCCGTGACCCTGTGATCTTTGACTGGACCCTGAGCCAGGATTCAGTTTTTCCACAAAGGTCAATTTTTAGATAATTAGAAACAAATGAAAAACATTTGTAGCTTAGGTAATTATATTATATCAATGATAAGGTTTTAATTTAATGATCAAAATGTAGTTATATAAGAAAAAGCCCTTGTCCTTGGGAAATACACACTGGAGTGTTGAGCAGAAAGGGATGTGATATGTCCAATTATACACAGAGGGGGGAAGTATAAGACAAATGTGGCAAAATATTGTTAATTGGGCTATGGGGACAATGATACTTATTTGTAGTCTGTTTTTCACAGCAAAGCTTGCAAAACTAAAATTGCTTCATATTTTTTAAAATATAAAAAGTTGAAGAAATAAACTGCCCTAAAAGAAATAAGACTCACTTGGAACCAACAGCAGCATCCTGAATTCCCTCACTGACTTCCAGCATAGGCATCATTGCAGGGCTTCCTTCCCGTTCTCTAATCCTGCATTATTTTATGTGAACAATCTCCACACTTACTGTATTCTTGGAACCCCACCGTGTGGCTATGACTGGGTGATTCAGTTGCCTTCTTACTGTTAATTTTTTTACTTATTTCTGTCATTTACTAATACTTCAGTACTTAATTTTATTGTATAAAAGTATAAAATGTCAGTGGTGATATTACTTTTATGAATTGTAACAAGCCCTCCTTCCTCCTCCCTCTATTCTTGCACCTCCCTCAGCTTGTCATGTGCTCATCACAGGATCATCCATCCAATCACTATGACAACACAATGGCCATTTCTCAAAGTGGTTGGACTGTTGTCTCCCACGTCCATTAGTGTGTGCATCCACCTGGCTTTGGATCCTGACCATGCCATTCACCAGCTGACCTTCAACCCATTATTGAATTCACTCAGCCTGCTTACCTCTAATTTACTTGTCATTCTTGAAAGCTTGAGTGTGCATCTACACTTATTGAGCTAACCAAACTGCTGGTCCCTGCTTGCTCTGTTCCCTGCTTGTTTCCCCAAATTGCAGACCCCTCCTAAATCTTATTTCAATAATTTAACCAAAGAAGTTCCATGTCAAGTTTCTGAGTAAAAGAGGCATAACAGGGTTGAGGGGAGAGCTCTGTTTCGTATAAATCAATACTTTGAGATTGAGTGAGCAGGAACATTAGGGTCAAGTTTATCTGGATTTACATATTTAGCTATGTCACTTATTAGCATGTGACACTTCACCTCCTTGAATATCAGTCAGCAGATCTGCAAAATGGAAATAGTAACTATATTAGAGTGTTACACTAGACAGTTAAGGGTTAAGAAAAATATAGACAACAATTTTGTAATTTTTAAGCCACTTATAAACATAGTATATGAAAATGTATATTACAGATATATCCATATATAAAGTTATATGAAAATACACACACACACACACACACACACACACACACACACACACACACGGTGATGTAGTGTTTCCATAATGCTGTGGTTTGAATATGAAATTTCCTTTAGAGACTCATGTATTTGAACAGTTGGTTCTTAGCTGATGGTGCTCTTTCGGGAAGAGTACAGAATCTTTAGGAGGTGGAAGCTTGCTGGAGAAAGTGGGTTACTGGGGATAAGCCATGAGGCTTCATAGCCTGGTCCCACTTCCAGTTGACTCTCTGCTTCCTGAGTGGGGATGCAATGTAACCAGCCAGCCTCCTGCTCCTGCTGCCATGCCTTCCCCACTTGCTGCATTGTCTCCCTGCCAACATAGAATGGACTCTTTGAACTGTAAGCCAGAATAAACCCTTCCTCCCTTAAATTGCATCAGGCATTTGGTCTCAGCAGTGAGAAAAGTAAAGCACATTGTGTTGACTAAAACTAGAAATCAGAGAGATAGAGGTGCGCTTTGAGTAGATCAGGAGCTTCTCAGTATCACATGGTTGTGGTGTGACCACTGCCACAGCAGGGAAACTTGCTTTTGTCTCTGTGTCTCAAGCATAGTGCATCATGAGGCCCCCAGGAACAGACTGAACTGATTAAATGCCAACTGTTTTTTGCTTTTTTTTTTTTTTTAAACAGAAAGCAAAAATGGTAAGTACCAGAGTGACCCTGGGGCCTGGTCATCACATTACTTCATAATTAAAAGTAGTGGTAAGAGAGCAGATTACATGCTGAAGGCTGTAGAAGAGAGTGTGAGTGTTGGGAGGGGTTTGAGAATAAAGTTGAGTGACTAGAGATGACAAAGAGGGCTTTGTGGCTGGATCACTGCGTGTGACAACTTGATGCTCCACCTGTAAGGAGAGGAACCCACCTGCTTAGGTCTTGGACCAGTTTGTTCTTTGCATGTTCTTTTCCAGGATTCTTTATCTACCAGCCTTTCCCATCAATAAAGGAATTCTAGAGCCTGTTGACTTTTTAAGTTTTAATTTTTTTCACTTGTAATCTCTCTCTCTCTCTCTCTCTCTCTCTCTCTCTCTCTCTCTCTCCTTATCTTTAGCAGGTCTTGCTTGTGTTTTCAAGCCTTGTTCTTTCTGCTTGTGACCCAGGAGAGTCCTCCCTTGGATTACTTGGATTAGCTTCTTCCTTGACAAGGTGTTCATTTGGGTCACTCCAGTTCCAGCTGTAGTTCCCTGCTGCTCTGGTCTCATCCAGATCCAGATCCATCATGTTCATTCTGCAAACTGTTCTCTGCTCCTTGGGCCCTGTTAGTAGGTAGGTCCTACCTAGAAACAGACAGCCCCAGAAAAAGGAAAAAGTGAGGTTTCAAAGGCAGCATGTATTAGCAGGCCTGGAGCATGGCATTCTGAAGGATGCTCACATCCTTGTAGTAGGCTCTCCATTTTCACAAATTCTTCTGAGTTCCATAAACATCAGTGCTGGGGATCACATGGAACAGATACAAACATGTTTTTGCACCAAATATTGGGGTTGTCAGTGACTTTCCCATTTGAAAAGGAAACTTTGCTAATGGCACCGTTCTGTGTGGTTGTCCACTGCCAGCCATGGTCAACCCCACTCTGTTGTGATATTGCTGTTGAGGGTGAGTCCTTGGGCTATGTCTCCTCCAATATGTTCACAAAATTCTAGACAGCAGAATACATGCATGCTCTGAGCACTAGGGAGAAAGAATTTAGTCATAATGTTTACTGTGTTCACAGAATTATTGCAGGAGTTACGTGCCAGTGTGGTGACTTCACATACCATAATGACACTGGGGGCAAGAAATCTGATGATGAGCATTTCATCCTAATCCAGGTACTGGCACCTTGTCAATTGTTGGACTGAACAAAAATGGTTCCTAGTTTTTCATCTGTTCTGCCATGATTGAGTGGTTGGATAGTAAGTATGGGGTCTTTTGGAAGGTAAAGCTGGATCTCCACTTGTAGAAGGATGAAACTAAACCCCTATTTTTAACCCTGCACAAAATTCAATTCCAGATGGCTCAAAGACCTCAATGTAAAGCCTGAAACTCTGAAACTATTAGAAGAAAACATTGGGAAAAACCTACAAGATATAGGCGTAGGAAAAGATTTTCTAAACCAGACATCAATCGCTCAGGAAACAAGGGCAAGAATTAACAAATGGAACCTCATTAAACTAAAAAGCTTCTGTACATCAAAGAAGACAACCAAGGAAATAAACAGAAAACCCACATAATGGGAGAAAAATCTTCACCAGCAACACATCCGACAGAGGTTTAATAACCAGAATATATAATGAACTCAAAAAACAGAGAACCAAGACAAGAAGCAACCCAATTAAAAGATGGGCTAAGGAGCTGAACAGAGAGTTCTCAAAAGAAGAAGATGGCTATGAAGCATCTTAAAAGATGTTCAACATCACTAATAATTAGGGAAATGCAAATTAAAACCACTTTAAGATTTCATCTTACGCCAGGCACATTGGCCAAGATCAAGAGAACAAATGATACCAAATGTTGGATAGGATGTGGGGAAGGGGGAACACTGATCCACTGCTGGTGGGGCTGCAAACTGGTTCAACCCCTATGGAAAGCAGTGTGGAGAACTCTTAAAAAACTACAAATGAACCTACCATTT
>NW_008355786.1:906819-907310 GCF_000622305.1 Nannospalax galili | reverse complement strand
GGAAATAGGCCTTAATAAGCGAGATATGGATAAAAATTAGGTTAGTTTAAGGGAGGGGGAAGGAAGGGTCTACAAGGAACTTGGGGATAAAGGGAAAGAAGGCGCTCAAGACCGGTAGGACCATAGAAGGGTATTGTTCAGAGAGAAAGGGGGGAAATGGGAGCACCTTAAGTGGGAAAACCATGATGGTGGGGTGAGACAATGCAAGAGATAAACAATGCCTAGCTAGTTTTGAAAACCAGAGGGAACCATATTACTCCCACAACCTACTGACAAATTATACATGGCAGATCAAGAAATATATGTATACATTTCTCTTTTTTTAATTTAATAACCACATGATTAGAAGAAGAATTTCATTATAGCTTTAACATATTCAGTAACAATTTCCAGAGCAAGGATACACCTCTTTCAAAGCGGCTGTAAATTTTTAGGTTCACAGTTGAATTAATATAGTTACACAACATTTAACTCATTATAAACCCTGTAAG
>NW_008355786.1:903060-906717 GCF_000622305.1 Nannospalax galili | reverse complement strand
CAGTTGAATTAATACAGTTATACAATATTGAACTCAGGATAAATCCTATAAGACATAAAATTGAATAAGGTCTTAACCTTTAAAAATGATCTCCATTTCATTTTAAAATATACTGTTTCATACAGAAAAACTCATTTTTAATGCTACTAACACTTAGGAGTTTGCACATGCATCTCTAATCTCTATGTATTTGATTATTACTAGTCACAGTCTGTTTGTTACTCTTGGATCCTTGGTACCTGAGTATGGATATAAAGTTATCAGGTAGATTTCAATGGTAATGTTTGTCACCTCTACTAATTAACATGAAGTAAATTTTTATGTTTCCTCCTCAAATATGTCTTTTTCTTTAGTTTGTTGATTTTTGTGTGTGTATATCATACAGAACATCCCACACCGTTTTATTCATCTATATACCCATTTCCCAATGGCACCCTCCCATAGCCCCCCCACTGGACCCCATATACTCTTGTCATGCCTGTTACTGTCCACTGTGTTGTCAGCACCCCCAGCCATTCCCCAGTGTTTGTCCATCTGCTGAATCTAGTCACCTTATCTAGAGATCCTTGTTTTAGGAAGATCAGCTGTTCCTCATCTAGCAGCAATCAGTTGCCAATATTCCTTTAGATAAGATTGGGGTCTGCTGTTCATTTTCCCAGCTCTATGCTGGGTTACTGTCTAGGAGTCTTTTGGGCCACCCTGGCCAATTAACTCCAAGGAAGGTATCTCCTGTCTGACATTGTTTCTTGTTATGTAGCCTTTAGCTATACATATGGACTCTTAAAAAAATTATATTGACCCCATTAATCTTTGGTTATACTTTCCTTTTGGGTGTTTAAGACCCTACAGTTGGCCCAGATAAATCAATTTATTTTTACTCTTAAGGTTTTTTGAGGATTTGTTCCTCAGGGGTCATATGGGCTTGGGAGGAGCCCCTGGCTCCATTCTTTTACCAGTTCCATCTATGTGAAGATAAGCCAAAGATTCTGCTGAACCTTGGCTGTAAGCCCTAATTTAAAGATGACCAATCAGAAGCTGTTTGTGGTACTGAGCCCTTAACCTGTGGGATCTGAAACTACTTCCAAATAGATGGTGTCAGAGTGGAATTCATTTAAACACTCTGCTGTGCTCATTCTGGAATTGATTGCTTGCTTGGTGTGTTGGGATGTTGGTGTGTTGGTGTGTGGTGTGTGTGTGTGTGTGTGTGTGTGTGTGTGTGTGTGTAAAATCCACTCATGTGGTGTCAGGAATGATCTTCATTGTGAGTATATTGGAGAAACTAGGTTTGAATTTTGTTTTTCCATCTGTGTCCCCTTAAGTGAACTCCAATTGACCATTGCTGGAGGTTCCCTGTCCTTTGGGGAGATAGAAGGGATGAGGACTGCAGATAGGACAGGCTAGGGCACTTGGCTGATGAAGGGTGTGCACATAGAGGCAGAGAGAGTAGGTGGTGCTGACCTACTTGTGTTTGGCTTGGTTTAATTTACAGTTTATTGCAAGCTGGATTTTAGTGCAAATAGATGAATGAATAGTGTGTGGAAAGGGCCAGAAGCTACTGGAGAGGTAGCTGGAGGTCTTATCCCAGGTGTTGAGAAGGGATGACAGAGTAGGGATGGCGTTTTTGCAAGTGAGAGCTGAGACTGCCCTGAAGGTGCCTAGGTTGACCTTGGTGTTGATCCGGTGGCTCCTCCCCAACGTTCCAGAAGCACAGAAACTCACCAGACTCACTAGGAGAAACGAGCTGGTCTGAAGAGAAAGCTGGACTAGCTGTGTCAAGGAAGTGTCCAACCTGGGAGGCAAGAGGAAACCAACAACATGTGTGGTAAGCTCAAATTCCCTGAGGATGTCTTGGGAAGGGAACCTTGTAAAAAACTAAGATTTCTCCTGACAGGGCAAGGAGTGCCTGTGTAAACCATGAGTAATTGCTTTTCTTTCCCTCCAGATGACAATTCTTCCCTTCTTTCCCTTTCCCTCCAGATCACAAACTCTTCCCTTCATAGTGCTAACATGGTATCATCCTGTCCTCTCTCAAAACTTTAATCTCCTAATATGTACAATAAGCCAGAGAATGGGAACCTCAAAAGGTTCACCCTTAAAACTATGTACTATGTTTTTAGCTATACATCCAGACTCTTAAAAAATTATATTGACCCCTTTAATCTTTGGTTATACTTTCCTTTTGCGTGTTTAAGACCATACAATTGGCCCAGATAAACCAATTTATTTTTACTCTTAAGGCCGTTGAGGATCTGTTCCTCAGGGGTCACATGGGCTCTTTTACCAGTTCCATCTATGTGAAGATAAGTCAAAGGTCCTCTGTGTTGACCCTCCTCTTTGTAGACTGGACACTGGTTCAAGTCCATCTGGTGGGGTCTCCTAGGCCTCCTTGATCAAGAGGACAGATGACTCACCACAGTTACAGGACACTTTGAGAGATGCTCATAGTCCCCTGGAACTTAGTCGACCTTGCTAAAAACTCCCCTTTATGTCCCTCTGACCAAATTAGCATAGGCCTCAAAGTATGGCTGTTAAACATCCAAGAAGGTTAGTTCTTTTTTTTTTTTTTTTTTTTTTTTTAGTCTTTTTGAGACAGGGTCTCCCTGCAGCCCCAGTGGTCCTGGAACTCACTATGTAGACCAGGCTCACCTTGAACTCAGAGAGATCCACCTGCCTCTGCCTCCCACGTGCTGGGATTAAAGGCATGCACCACCACACACGGCTAGTCTGGTACTTTTAATTACCATGTGCCATGTAGATAAAGCTTGGGAAAAGACCAAACGTTCTCAGATAAACCTTGGCTAAACATGTATTACATTCTTTGATCTAGCTGTATATATAATTTGTCAGTAAGTTGTTGGACTAATATGGTTCCCTCTGGTTTTTAAAAACTAGCTAGGCATTATTTCTTTCACATTGTCTAACCCTTCCACCATGGTTTCCCCATTTGAAGTGCCCCTATTTTTCCCATTTCTCCCTTGATAATACCCTTCTCCTATGGTCCCACCTCTCTTGAGATCTTTCTTTCCCTTTATCCCCTAGTTTCCTTGTATAACCGTCCCTCCCTACTCCCCTTAAAATGACCCCATTTTTATCTATATCTCCCTTATTAAGGCCTGTTTCCCACTGTTCTTCTCTTTCAGATTCTTTCTTTTCCATTACCTCCCTGGTTCCTTTTCATTATCCTGGTTCCTGTAGTTATGTCTGGATACATACTCAAAGGATTTGGTGCTATGATCCACATATGAGGGATAACATACATCGTGTTTTTTTTTTTGTTGTTGTTGTTGTTTTTTTCTGAATCTGTTTTACTGTTTAGCCAGATATTCAAAACACCAGAATCTGACCCCTCTGTGCCTAGCTGGAGGGTCTTCAAAATAAATTTTCCTAATCAGAAATGTGCTTGATTCCCCCTAGCAGTGTGTGCTACAGGAAGTTGTCACCTGAGTTTTGTTTGTAGTAATTTGCATGCTAATGATTAAGCAGTCTGCAACTAGACCAGCCAGGTGGATAATGAACTTGGTCTAGCTGTATGTTAGAATAACTGGTGTGGATGCCAATTGAATGTTGAATATCACTTGAAAGGGCTTAGTCATTAACCATCCCTATTCTCTTGACATTTAAAGCAAAGTTACCTCTCTCTCACTTTCTTTCTCATAT
>NW_008355786.1:852604-903014 GCF_000622305.1 Nannospalax galili | reverse complement strand
CATATATCTGGCATTCCTTACCAAAATGTCCAAAGAATTGGGTCACACTAAATACTAAAAGAAAAAAGACTACACAAAACCCAAGCTGTTCTCATTTGTAGGGCTTCCACTTTGGATTACTATAGCAAGAAAGTGGTTAGACATTAAAATCAGGGCTGGGGAGATGGTTCCGTGGCTAAAGAACTAGCCATGTAAGCGTGAGGACTGAATTTGGATTCCCCAGAACCTGCGTAAAGTAGGATGCCTTAGTACTCATTTGCAATCCCAGAATTTCTACAGCATGATGGGAGGCAGAGACAGGGGAGTCCTCAGAAGCCTGAAATTCAGCTAGCTTGGTGTCTGCAGTGGTAAACAACAAAGAGATCCTTTCTCAAACAAGATGGAAGGTGAGGACTGAAAACCAAAGTTGTTCTCTGACTTCCACCATGGTACAAATGTACCTGCAATCACATATGAAAACACACTCACATTCACACACATACACACTTCACACACACACACACAAATATAATTGAAATGATTTCATATATGTAACATTTATTCACTAAGACCAAAATCAGATATGTCCAAGCTAGTGAACTAATGTTGCTAAAATAATTTGAAAGTTAGAATGTGCTGTACATAGAAGTTGTTATAATCATGTCTTAGTTACTTTCTATTGCTGTGATGAAAACACAGACCAAAACCAACTTGGGGAAGAAAGGGTTTATATTATCTTACAATGCCTAGATCACAGTTCATCACTGAGGGAAGCCAAGGTAGGAACTCAGGGCCGGAACCTAGGGGCAGGAGCTGAAGCACAGACCATGGAGGAACACTGCTTACTGACTTGCTCCACTGATTGTTCTCAGTCTGCTTTCTTATATTATGCAGGACCACCTGCCCAGGGGTGGCACTGCCCATGGTGGGCTGGGTTTTCCTATATCACTCAACAATCAAGAAAATGCCCCCACAGACATGGCCACTGGCTAGTCCATTGGAGAAAATTCCTCAATTGAGATTCCCTCTGCCCAGGGGTATCAAGTTGACAATGAAAGCTATCCAGCATAATTGACCCCTTGCCAACTTGACACACAAACACGTCACTTTGAACCACAATCTTTCCATCTCTTATCCCTAAGACCTCATCTTAATATTACAACATAAAACAGTACAACTTTAAAAGTCCTACAGTCTTTAAAAAGTTCAAAGTCTCTCTTAAAATTCTCAACTGTTGGCTCCTGTAAAATCCAAAACAAGTAACGTACTGTCTTATCTCAAAAGGGAAGATTCTGGCACATTTAAGCAAAACCAAAGTCCAGCAAAGTAACTCAAGGCTGGACATATGGGATTCATGGGATTCACTCATGATCTTCTGGGCTCCAAAGGGCTTGGGCGGCTCCACTTCTCTGGCTCTGCCATTCACAATACACACAGCTTGTCTTGTAGGCTCAGGTCAGCTCCACTCCAAACCTGCCACTGACCTTGGTGGTCATCTCAGTATCCTGGCATCTCCAATATGTGGGGTTCTCATCTACGACTGAAGCTGTACCTTCAATGGCCTCTCTTGGCCTCTCAGGGTTCAAAGCCTCAGATTCTCTCCATGACCCTGTCAATCCTGCGGGTCTTCACCAAAACTGAGGCTGCACCTTCACCAATGGCCTTTCCTGGCCTCTCACAGTGCTAAGCCTCAGCTGCTCTACATAGACCCCTTCATGCTTCAAAACTAGTACTATATAGGAGACTCTTACACATTACCAAGTTCTGCTTCCAGCTTGAGATGGAGCCTTGGGCCAGCTTCTGTGTGTTGACCTGAAGGAAATACTTCCTAGAAGATTGCACCTCAATGATGCTGGCCTCTTGTTACAGCTGATAGTTCAGCCCCAGCTAACTGGCATCAGTTGCTTCTGTAAAGCAAAGGCTTCACTTCAGTGATGCTGGTCTCTTCCTAATCACAGCTGATTTTTCAACGCCAGCTGACCAGAAACCACAGATTCTCAATTCAAAATATCATACAAACAGCTCTGATAATCTTTGCTTCCCTTTGAAGCATCACAAGCCAGGCCTCCATTGTCTACACCTCTTTCATCATTATCTTCCCAGTTCCTACCGAAGAGCTCACTGAGCTCCAAGCAACTTTCCAGTCCAGAGCTCCCCAAACTTCCACAATCCTCCAAGATATATATGATCAGGTCCATCACAGCAGTACCCCATGATCCTGGTACCAATTTCTGTCTTACTTACTTTCTACTGCTGTGATAAAAAACACTGACCATAACCAACCTGGGGAGGAAAGGGTTTATGTGGCTTACAATCCATCATCAAGGGAAGTTAAGGCAGGAACTCAGGGAAGAAACCTGGAGCACAGACCATGAAGGTATGTTGTTTACTGGCTTGCTCCCCTGGCCTGTGCTCAACCTGCTTTCTTATATAATACAAGACCACCTGCCCAGGAGTGGCACTTCCCACAGTGGGATGGGCTCTCCCACATCACTCAACAATCAAGAAAATGCCCCACAGAACTGGCCACAGGCCAGTCCAATGGAGATAAATTTTCAACTGAGGTTCCCTCTGTCCAGGGATATCAAGCTGACAGCTGAAGCTATCCATCACAAATCAGCACTGGAAAACAGTTACTGACATCTTTCTTGTGGACTGAAAGAAAATGAAAACGTATAGTGAAGAGTACACCTAAGTACTGCATAGAATATTTTTGTTATATTAATATTTGTTTTCTTTTCCAGGAATATCTGATATGGCTTTTAACATGAACTAGAATTACAGCAGGAGATTAAAAATAAAAACCCAGCCTAGAGGAGCCAGAGAGAGAGACAGACCCAGGTATTCCCTAACACCGGAAATGTGTTAGGTCTGTGCCACCTTGCCATGGATGTGATAAAGGGATGGAAACAAATTGGGTTATTTGATCACTGATGTCTGACAGGATATTTGACTATTCCATAAATATGGAACAGGGAAAGGAAGAAAAAAATGATGAAGGCATACACTAGAGCTTGAAGGACTCAATTAACATATAAAGAAAATCAACTCAATGAATGAGAGATGTGCTAGATACAGGGAACGAGGGATCTGGAGGTGACTGACATGCAGTCTCACAATCTGTAAAAAATTCAAACACTTTAAGAGGTCAAAGTCTCTCTAAAAAGTCTCTTAACTGTGGACTCCTGTAAAATCCAAAACAAGTTAAGTACTGTCCTGTTTCAGGGAAGATTCTGGCACACTTAGGGAAAACCAAAGTCCAGCAAAGCAGCTCAAGGCTGGACATACAGGAGTCACTCATGATCTTCAGGTGCATTGCAAAAGAGGCACTTTGAGCCAAGGAAGCAAGGGAAGTGACAAGCAGCTGGGTTTTATTAGTGCATAACTATCGGTATGGGGTACAGTGATGGAGAATGTCAAGCGATAAACATGCGCAGGAAGACGGAATCACAGCTTCTTTTCGAAGACGTTCCTTGAGTGGCTTACAGATACTTCATGCATCAGTTTCTGCAATGACTGTTGCTCATTTTTCTTATTTTTCTCTCACTTTGTATAAGTCAGTTGTGGATTCCCGTCCTGCCTTTGGAATAGGAGCCTCATTCTTTCTGAGGTCTGCTTCTTTGTTGTTTCAGCCTCAGATTCCAACAGGGGATGCTTCCTTCTCCCATGGTCAACTGCCCCATGGACATGGAGGGTCTCTAGGGGGAGGGAGGTATGTTACTCAAACCAGGAATGCCCAGGCTTTCCTCACATGCCATTCTTCTCTGGAGTGGAGGAAGGGGTGGAATACCTCTCCGAACATGCCAGGAGCTATGTTCTTCACCTCAGGGAAGAAGGTGAGATGAAGGGAGAAATAATGACAGCAAGAAGGGAAGAAAAATTAGTCCATCCAGCCTATGTGAAGTTCAGGTCCTTGGTTTTACCTTTCCTGGAGTCTACTCACACCCTTGCCTTCTGGGTTTTGGTTGTTCACCTTTTCTTTGACTAACCTGGGCATTGTTAGCAACACACCAGGAAGCTGATCACTCTGAGTTGGGGAGCTTTCATATACAAAGGGATACTGATCAATTCACCCAAAGATTTTTGAGCAAACTGCTAAGTTCTCTTAATTTACATTCACTTCTGTTTAATAACCATGTACTGGCAGCTTTGAAATTTTCTTTAGGCATAGCTTTGATGTACCGTGTCATCACTATACTGTTTTCTAAACTGTTATTTCTTTTCTTTCCATTTGCTCCATTACAATATTAGCTAATGAACCCTACTTTGCCTTTCTGTAATAATATCAACAAATACGTCATACCAACCACATACCAGATAATATCAGCACCTGTGGTTCTCATAAAACCCCTCTGAGGAAAGCATTATCATTATCTCTACTTCCTATAGGAGGAACTGAGGCACAGAAAGTTTGACTGACAACACAGCAGGTACATACCATTGCTGAGATTTGAACATGGGACTAAATAGCTCCAAGATCACATTCTGAGAGTAGCTCAGAGTCTAAACTGCTCCATAGCTGATGCTCTGTATGGTGAAGGCCAGTCTAGAAGCAACTGAGAAAGTCAGAGAGCACACCCAAGAGCTCAAAAGTAAACCTTAGGATACCAGCTTCTAGAAAAACTCCCATGAGGCAGACAGGTCCAGAAGAAAGGAATGGCCATAGCCTCACAGCCAATATTGCATGACTCACAGGCATAGCAAAATGTCTTCCTCTCAGCTGCTTCTTAAATATGTACAAGGATTTACTGTTGCTTACATTTTAGCCGCATGTTAAAGGGGTACAAAAAGGCCATGGGATACTGAAGCATTGTTTGAGGCCCAGCTCTAGGCTATCTCTCAGGATTCCTGCTTCTACAGAGCCACCCTATGGGGGTTCCTCCTCAGCCCCTAAATGGGAAGCAGGCCTGAATCCCTCTGCCTTTGACTTTTCTGTCTACTCGTCCAACATGTCTTCCCTGGAGACTGGGCTCTAAATGTGTAGACCAGAACATGCGAGCCCAGCTGCTTGTCCAATACCCTTTCCTTCCTGTCCTCCCCATCCCCTTCTCCCCTTTCTCCTTTCCTCACCTCACTCCTGAACAGGCTCTAACATTGTGGACTTGCTCTTCCTATCTCTCTTTTGGACAGAGAATTTCCACTCATATCCCTTCACCTTCTCATACAGCTGAAAAGCATTTTAGTCTCTAAAGTATTCAGAGCATATGGGCCACATCTGACAATTTCACCTTCATATGACTCAGCAGAAGAGGCAACATCATCCCCAATTTTGCAGGTGAGGAAGCCAAGACTTAGGGAGGCTTAATAAAGTACAGAGGGTGATAGAGTTAGTTAGCAACAGTGCAAAACCCTGCTTCAAGGGCAGAAAGGTGTATGCCTTATAATATTAAAACGAAGCTTTTGCTTTCATCTCCCTCTGGTCCTTGGTAACTCTGATTCCTCCAAAAAATAAGAGGCCTGAGAAAGGACAGGGATGTGTAGGTGGGCTGCCTAAATGGACCTACTGTTGGACAAGTAGAGCAAAAGATAAGCAGGCAAGAGTGGGGATAAGAGCGACCTCTAAATCTTTCTTTCTAGCAAAGAGAGAGAAATAAGAAAGAACGGAGGAGGGAGAAGGATGGAAGGAAAATGAGAGAAAAGCCTGTCTATGCAAAACGCAGCTTTCTGCAAGGGCATAAGTCTATACTGAGTCAAAATGAGTGACCATGGCCTGAGAACAGGGTTTGCCACAGATAATATGTTCCACTGTGGAAGTGGTTGCATGAACTTGTATAGACCAAGAACAAAAGAAATTCAAGGATCAGGGCAAACAGTGACAGGGACATCAGGTAGCAGGCTACAGCAAATCAGGCAAGCTGTATTATAGGCGTCAGATGCTATCTGATGACTCCCCCCACCTTGGGCAGGCTCTTCTTCTGTAGCCCAGGCTGGCATGGAACTCACTAAATAGCTCAGGCTGGCCTCAATTTTCCTATATCAACCTTCCAGGTCTAAGATTACTAGTGTGAACCATCATAAGGCTCTGATAACATTCTTGGCTTTGGGGTTGGTGGAAGCTAGTTTTCTACCAAGAACATATTCCAAAAGTTTTGCCTGATAACAGACTACTAGGTCAGATATAGAAGTGGGTGGTTAGTGGCTATTTGGGGAAGTAAAGCTAGCCCAAGCTAATGTTGGCTCTCAATCTGCAACATTCCAACTCTCCCACAGTCCTGGAAGTTCTCATCAGCCAGTCAGCTGCAGACTCTTCAATACAGGTATGGC
The DNA here is from genome assembly GCF_000622305.1 of Nannospalax galili. Classification (NCBI taxonomy): domain Eukaryota; kingdom Metazoa; phylum Chordata; class Mammalia; order Rodentia; family Spalacidae; genus Nannospalax; species Nannospalax galili. The sequence continues at coordinate 896,771 of NW_008355786.1, read as the reverse complement.
TTTTCCAGGCAACTTCCTTTCACAAGCGTGAGGTTGGATTCATGGTGGCCCACTCTTCAGCCTTCAGCTTCTCTCCTTCCATGGGCAGCCATGCTTCCTCCCCGAGTCTCTTGTGACCTAAGGTGAAGCCAAAAGAAGATGAGCATCCCTCAAATCATTGTGCATAATACAACACAAGTCATTGGTCTCTAGTGTCAGGACTCAAAGGAATATAGAGCAGACTAGGTGGGACTGCATCCGCCTACCAAGATGATAAAAGAAGTAAAGGGATTTGGGTGTTTATCAGAACTGTGAGGGCAACACTGGTCCTTTCTGGGAGCCCACACTCATGATCGTGTGCTATGGGCACACATTTTTAAAATGAAAATCTCAGCTTCAAGTCCATTGCCTCCTTTGGCATTTGAGAGTTCTGGATTGTTTTAAGGTTGAGTAGAATTTCTAAGCCTGTTACTGGTCACAGTTGGCTAACTCTCATAATTAGCACAGGACCACTGAGTTGTGTAAATGCCTCTTGGTGCACAGCAATGACTAACCACTCCATTTCAGACTGTTTACTTAAGAGGGGGGCTTTCATCCACAATCAATGTTTCTGGGCATTGAATCTATTTAATACTGAGAGACAAAAGAAAGAATGCCAACAAGGGCCTGCTCACCCATTTCTCCTCCCCTTCTCCACTACCTCCATCCCAGCCACCAAGTCCTGATGCTGGGAGTGACTCGGCCTCAAGTCTCATCTATCCATTAAGCTGTACGACCTTGATAAAGTCATTTCTGTAATCTCAGTTTGCTCTGTGGAAATGAATTGGTGACAAAGGCGCTTTCTACCTCAGGGTCAATATTGGAGGACATGAAATGTGTCCTTCCTTATGAAATTCAAACCCCAAACCCCAAAATGAGACAGATGCCAGACTATGGCAAGTGCTCTGATTTCAAGCAGCTGTTCACTTACTACCCACTTTTTATCATAATGGACAGTTGTAAGAAGGTGAGGGCAAGATCCAGTCAAATGTATTTACAGGGCCAGGGAGATGGCTCATCAGGAGGCATTTGCCTCCAAGTCTGACAAACTGAGTTTGATACCTGGAACCCACAATGTGGAAGAACAGACACTCTCAGGTTGTCCTCTGACCTCCACATGAGTACAGTGGTGGTATGTATATACATACAAAATAAACAAATGTAATATATTATATATATATAATTCAGAAAATGAGTACAATTATAAAAGAAAATGAGAATAATTATAAAATAATTATAAATATAAATATAAGTAAATTATAATTATAAAATAATTATAAAATAATTATAAAAGAAAATGAGAATAATTATAAAAGAAATTTTAAAATATTTTATTATTTTTATGTGTATGAGTGTATTGCCTGGATATATGTAAGTGCACCCATGTTGTGCAATGCCTGCAGAGGTCAGAAGAGGGCATTGGATCCCCCAGAACGGGAATTACAGAGGGTTCTTAGCTGCCATGTGGGTGCTGGGAATTGAACCAGGGTCCTCTGCAAGAGCAGCCAGTACTCAACCACTGAAACATTTCTCCAGCTTCTATAATTTTATTTTATTTTTTTAGGAAGACTATTAGGCACATACTTGGAGACAAAATAAGCCACCTGGTGTGGATGAATTGGTTGCTAAACTGCTGTGTAAATGCCAAGAAGGGATACCTGCTTACTTCTCAGGAATGTAGAAATTTGGAAGATGGGAAGAGCTTAGTAGTGATGCTGAGGGCTGCCTGAGATGGAATGCTTGGTGACTGGGAGGGAGGGGAGGCAACACGACAATGACGATGACGCCGGCGATGGGGACCTTAAGGAACCTCCTATCAATTAGGTGTGGTGGTGCACACCTGTAACCCCAGCACTCAGGAAGCTGAGGCAGGAGGATTTTACAGCTTAAAGCTGACCTAGGCTATATGATGAGAGCTTCCATCTTAAAACACAACAAAAATATATTACACATTGATTAAATACTGATGGGCGTTTGAACTTGTTGGGGGAATACGGGAGAGTGGCTGGGTCTCACCTGGTCTGCCTCCAGGAAATTAGGGCTCATCTACTTAGGTGCCTGTTGAGGGATCAGTTCCCAACTCATAACCCTGTTGATCTCCATTTCTTGTTTTTATTTGGGCTGTCTGTGGCTGGATAGATAGTGTGCTATTTTTCCCTTGAAACGTCTTATTTTTCTATTTTTCTACATCCTAGCCATTTCCCCAAAACCGTATTCATTTTGGCCGAATGTCACCTCCTCTGCCCCTTTCACAGTGAGGGCTGGCTAGAGGTGCTTATTTCTGGGGTTCTGTTTAGGCTTTCAGGAGCCACTGCCCCTAAGGCAACAAGTGTCCTGTGTCCTTCCTCCCCCCCCCCCCCCCCCACTCCCAGTTTAGAAGCCCGGAAGGTCAGGACTCCTGTGTCCCTCAACACCCCATCTGTGCTGCGAACACAGCAAACTCTTAACATTTGTCCAGCTGATAAACTATTAGATCAGGAGAGACAAATACTCCCTCTAAGACAATGCTGATTTGAAAACACACCCCAAGAACTGTTTCCCTATCCTATCCCATGATTCTGTGGAGGGATTGGAAATAGCATGTATCAGAGGCCATACTGCGTTCTGCTCTTGCCTTCCAATCTCACTTTTTCAGGGCATCTATTGTTGGTTGTATTCTTAGGAATCCCAGTGACTGGCTGGAAAATAGCTCCCAAGTTCCTTGCACCCTAACTTCACCTGGATACTCAGATGAGATCATTAAAAACCTACTTACCCCACCTCCCAACACACACACACACACACACACACACACACACACACACACACACACACACACACTTTGCCATGTGAATAAGGTCTTCGCAAGGACCTCAGTGAGAAACACTGCCTGTAGCCATGGCCCGAAGGAGGGCAGAACTGGGCGCCTTCCTCAAAGCCATCCCTGGGCCCGGGTATGCGGAAGCTTTGCGCCCACCTCGGAGGGTGGCCTTGGGCATATCTGGGCGCCTTTCCCTCTGCACCCCACCGCGGCTCTGGCTCGGGAGCCGCGAGCCCGCGAGCCCAGCGGCGCGGCCCTGGCATGCTAAGTGGCAGCACTGGGGTGTCTTTGTTTCTGAGGCCGGCTGTCTTCAGCATCCAAATGGGTCGCTCGCTCTGTCGCTAGGGCACAGCGCCCCTCAGCGATGCGTCCCGGACACCCGGGGCCCGCAGCGAGCGCGGAGATGGGGTGCGCGGAACCCCCAGCCGGGACAGCACAGGCACCTGCATGGGCCCGAGGGGGTCCCCGGCCCGCAGCCCCAAGTCTCGCGGTGCTACGGCTCGGACCCGGGAGCAGCGGGCCGGGCGCTCCCCACCGCGCCACAAAGGCTGAACCGGGAGGGGGAGGCCGGGGGAGGGAGGAGCCGGGCGCGCGCGGAGGAGCGGGGAGCGCGCGGGGCGCGGGGAGCAGCGCGGGCAGGAGCGCCAGGCGCTCGGAGAGCGCGGGAGCGCGGGGAGCACCGCCCGCACCGTCCTTTGTGTGGCGCGGCCGCGGCTGCGCTGGCCCGCGTCGGGTCCCCGTCCCCGCCTCCGCTCGGCGCGCCGGTCCCTCCCGGCAAGATGGCAACCCCAGCTGCCGTCAACCCTCCCGGTGAGTAGCGGCCCCGTCGCAGGCCCAACCCAGCCGGCCGCATCGGACGCCCGCGGGGCGCGGAGCCAGGCAGCCTGGGAATGGGGAGCGGCCGCCACCCGGCGGGGGCAGCATCAGCATCCGCGCACGCCGCGGCATCCTCCTTCCCAAACCGTGCCCAACCTCGTCCCACCGGCCCGGTCACTGCTGCCCGTGATGCTAAGCTGGCCGGCTGGCTCCAGAACCAGAGGGGCTGACGGGTGCAAGGTGTCACGCCGACCGAGGGAAAAGTTTGGAGCTGGGATTCAACAGGGCAGAACTCCCGGGATTCACCCCTGCCGGCCCCGCCTCCCCTGCGCTGGTCCTCCTCGCAGGTTACACCTGGCCACTGTGTTTCCCAGTCCTTCTTGGACACGAAAAGCCCACATGGTAATAAGGTAGCGGGGAGCAGGCTGTCTGTGGGGCTGGCGGCCCCCAGAGTGCTGCCTGTGACCATGGTGCTCATGCAGGCAGTTTCGAAAAATGGAAGGAGTTCATGAGCGAGTGGGAGTGTTGGCTTGTTGTGGACCTGTAGCAGGAGAACCCCATTGTCGCTGATAAAGTTCTGTGGTGCGCTGCAAAGGTGTGAGTATGGGGCATGGGACTGCTGCCAAGTTTTAGGTCTTCTACTGACTGCCGTGGGCCTGGAGGGTGCTAGGGAGGTCGCTGTGGATTGAGGCAGGGACAGTCACAGAGCCCAGCCCTCAGGAAAGTCCCAGTGGAGGAATCATGTGTTGGGGTGTAGACCCATTGGTTGTTCATTAGGATGAACAACCACAGTGCTTAGAAGAATATTATCAGAGTTAGGAATGAAAGATCCCCTCATCCAAGTTGGTCAGGGAAGGCTTGGAGCATTGGACATTTTCGCTGGATGAGTGTGCAGATGGAGGCTGAGAAGCATTGCAGGCAAAAGTCATGTATTCATGATGGGCATGCTCTAAGCTGGGCTGGAGGCCAGTGAGTGAGGTGTCAGAGAACAGAGAGCATTGAATTGCACTCATGTGGCTAGGTTTAAAGGGCCTTGAACCTTAAGGACTATGGAATTTCTCTTTCCATATAAGAGAGGGTCTTTAGTGGCACTGAACAGAGAAACCACTTATCGTTGGTTTCCTGAAAGGTTAATTTGTCATGCATGTCCAGGTAACATAGAAGATAGCAAGACTAGAGAGCGGGAGGCTTCACTGAAAGCAGGCAGGTGTTGGCGAGGTCAGACTTCACAGCAGTGGTTTGAATAAAGGGGAAAGAAAGTGCCAGTAGGCAGGTAGAGTTCAGATCTGGCCCTGGTTAGACTTGGGGTAAGAGCAGATGAAACTGAGGAGACACAGAGGCAGGTGCCATGGGGCCATGGAAGTGAAGAGGCTGGTAATTCCAAAGAAGGTTCATTAACAGAATCAGAGTCCTAGAAGAGCAGGTGTGGAGTCCCTGTCTGGAACACTGAGTAGGAAGATGACTGGCTTGAAAACAAGGCTGTGCCAGTTTATTTACAGCTGAAGTAATTCAACCTTTTCAGCTACTTAGAAATCAACAGAAAAATAGTAACTTTAACTGTAATGAGATTAGAAAAAGCAAAGGAAATTAAATGAAGGTAATAGTTCAGAATAGGCTTATATTGGGAAAAAGAATAAACTCTGGTGATTTACATAATCCATCTACCATTACATCACTGTTGAAAACGATTTTGTTTGTCACCTTGATCTGTGTGCTATGTGAAATAGATATGGGTTAGTCAGCCAGTGTGCTACCGGGAGGGCCATGAGACTTGGTTGGAAGATGCGTTGTCAGTCACCACCTGGTCAGCTTGACAGACAGCCAAGTCCAAGTCTTTTCTCAGTCGACAGACAGAGATACCAGAGACTTTGAGTTTAGCGAGAATTTCTCAAGCGATTGCCTATTCATTTCTTTAACTGGTGACCTGTGATGGCATGCAGGTCTGTGGGGATGTCTTGGTTTGGCCTCTTGTGAGCCATCAGCTTCTTTGAGGATGAGGATTTAGACTCAAGGTATATGGCTAAGCACTTGAACCAATGAGAGAGATTTCAGGTTGTATGGGAGATTTACAACAAAAAGAAGTGTGGCACCTGGCTGGGCTACCCACTCTCATGAGCAGAAGTCACGCAGCATTTCTTTGGACTCCTACCTCCACCTCACCCTAGATGTTGCTTTGCACAGAATGAGCTCTTGGTAAACACAGCTAGATGGACTGAGAAGCACAGAATTTATTTCTGTTGCTGATCTGCACTCAGGGTACCATGGCCACCTCTCATACTCACCTGTTTGCTCCTTTATTCCCCAGCTGTCCACTGCACTCCAGCAGCACTTTTGCAAAGATACTATGCTGTGATACAGTGGTAGCATTCTGGGGCTTCAGTTATGGTGGATGAAGATGTGTCTTCTCACCTCATGTTATTCAATTGATATGATCCGGCTTCAGACTCTGATCCTCCTAGGTCTCCTGTTTCAGATTTAGGTTAGAATTCTAGCAGTTACCCTAAGGGTTGAGAGGTCTGGAGGAGGGAGGAAGGAACTGGCGGTATTTCTATTGCCCTTGACACCTTGCTACTTGTAGGTCAATTCCACTCCTTACTGATCCTGTACTGTTGTATTGGCTGAATTTTCTCTGTTGTTTTTGAGCAGGGATGATGCACTCATCCCCTGGAATAGAGAAGAGAGTTCTAGAGAGAGTTTTAGAGAGAAAGAGAGAGTTCTAGATTGAGAAAGACCATCTTTTTGAATGATATTTAAGCATTTCTAATTTTTATAGAAAATTTCAGGCATGCATTAGCCACAAGCATTAGAGGGTGTCTGCTACTGACATGGCGCAGTTTAAAAGAGGCTTTTACCCAGAGCTGTGGTTCCATCTTAATCTTTTGTAATTTCAGCACAAAGAAGTTAGGTTCACACTCATTCAGAGCAGTCATTAGAGTAATACATTACTCAGACATTCTCTGAAATGAGTTTTGAAGAGTAATTAATAAGACTTGTGATGGTTAATCTTGATTCTTAACCTGACAGGGTTAGAATCACTTGAAAGGAGATCCACCTCCCAGCATATCTGTGAGGATATATCTAGAGAGGTGTAACTGAGGAGGGAAAACCTACTCTGAATGTGGGCAATGCCATCCTGTGCACCAGGGTCCCAAGCTTAATAAAAAGGAGGAAGGGAGCTGAGGACCAGCATTTATCTTGCTCTGCTTCCTAACTGAAGATCAGTGTGATCAGCTGCCACATGCTTGTGCCCCAGTATTTCCCCCATCATAATGGGCTGTATCCACCTAACCTATGAGGCAAAATAAAACTTTTAACAGTGCTTTGGTCAGGTATTCTGTCACAGCAACTAGAAGAGTAGTTAATATAGCTTGCATATTTTAAAGGAATGGAAAGGTATGTTTTAAGAGATTTGGAAGTCCACTTTTTTCTGGAATCAAGTATTACAACCTCCCCTCTTTGGCATTTTAATTTGGAATTGATTATAGAGAACAGGAAGATTGTCTGAGCATGTTACTCTAAATGGAAGGGCATTTGGAATGATTCCATAATCTTGAATATCTTTGGTGTGTCAAGCACTCTGGAAGATGCAGAGTAATGAGGAAGAATGTCTCTTTAGGGAGTTTGGAGACTCATAGAGATGTATAAGTTGACTAACCTTATTTTTAAAAAGGCAGAATAAGGATTATAGAGCTGGGCCAATGGGTGAGAGTGTGCTTGCTGTGCAAGCATGAAGACCCGAGTTGAAATCTCCAGTAACCGTGTAAAAAGACAGGCATGGTCATGCATGCCTGTAACCCCAATGCTGTTGTGGGGTGGGGAGGCAAGAGAATTGCTGGAGTTTGCTGAATGCTAACCCAGCTTCAAATTTAGTGAGAGACTCTGTCTCATGGGAATAAGGTGGAGGGTGATAGTACAGGACACCCAATGTCCTCCTCTGACCTCTGTGCACATGTATGGGGGTACACACCACACACATACAAGACACATACATACTCACACACACATAACACACACACAACAAAAAAATTAAAATTGTAAAAACCAGTGGAATAAAATGAATGTTGACTAGGTGTATACATGTCATAATGGGGACCCACAGGTAGTCTAATAGGGGGATGGCTTCCGAAACTGGGCTTTTTGAAGAGGGACACGTTGACCTATGGAGAGTTAAATTTTAAAATTTTATTTATTTTTATTTTATTTGTATGAGTGTTTTACCTGCAAGTATGTAAGTGTACCTGTAAGTGCAGTATCCTTGAAGGCCAGAGAAGGCATCAGATCCCCTGGAACTGGAGTCACAATGGTTGCTAGCCACCATGTGGGTACTGGAAACCAAACCCTGGTCCTCTGCAAGAGCAGCTAGTGTTGTTAGCCACTGAGCCATCTGTCCAGCCCCAACAGAGAATTTTAGAAGGACCCTTTTGAGCTGGTGTTGGGGATGGCGGGGTGGACAGACTTGTGGATGTGTGGGGATCATTAAGTGGTGGTCTCTTTAGTGCTTTTGGGGATCACCAGGGCACATGAGAAGGTGAGGTGGACTTAAAGCTTTTGAGAGATGCACACTGTGCTTGTAAGCTGTCCGCCTCAAGTAGCATTGGAACAATGAAATAACTATGATAATAAATGTGTCAATGCTGTGAAGGAATGATACCCTGAGAGAAAATAAGCAACGGGCCTGATTAGATTAGAGGGTTGGTCAAAGCCCATGAAGGCAGTTGAAAATCTGTGTAAAGAGCTGACTTTTACAAAAAATTTTGTTTATTACAAATTCTAGACAGGGAACCAGAAAAAAGTCAGAACAGGGCAAATTTCAAATGTTTATATCAGAGTCCATTGGGATTTCTTGACAAGAGTTTCCAAAAGCATCCCTCTATTGGGTTCTTCCTCATTTTTCTTTTGTCTGCCAAGGCTGGATTCGAGAGTGATGGACTCAGGGTTTATTTTCAAGCACTTTGATAGCTATTGGAGTGGTTAGAATCAATGTTGGTTCCCTCTCAAAGGCTTTTAGATAGGGGGAGAAAACAAATTTAGCTATCATTTTAGAATAATGGGTTATCTCCCACTAAATAGGGGGAGAAAACAAATTTATCCATCATGTTAGAACAATAGCTGGTTGTCTCCCTTAGCTACAGGTGGGCACTACAGTATTGTAGACCAAGATGTGAAGTCTTAACATCTGAGCAGCACTTTCTGCTTAGGAACAAAATCATCAATGAGAAATAATTGTCTAAACATTTTACATGGACTTAAGCCTAATGTCTGGGAAGTGTAATCCCTTGAACTCTTAAAGAAATATACTGATCACTTTAATCTTTGGTTATGCTTTCCTTTTGGGTGTTTAAGACCATATAGTTGGCCCAAATAAGCCAATTTATATTTACTCTTCCGGTTGTTGGAGGATCTGTTCCTTAGGGGTCACATGGGCTTGGGAGGAGCCCCTGGCTCCTTTCTTTTACCAGTTCCATTTATGTGAAGATAAGTCAAAGGTCCCACTCAGCTGTGGCTGGCTTTACTTGGAAGCATGGAGGAAATGTTTCTTCTGAGTTGACCCTCCTCTTTGTAGACTGGACACTTATTCAAGTCCATCTTGTGGTGTCTTCACGGCCTCCTTGATCAAGAGGACAGGTGACTCACCACAGTTATTATTTTTATTTATGTGTGTGAGTGTATTACCTGCATGTATGTAAGTGCACCTTTGTGCAGTTCCCACGTAGAACAGAAGGTGGCTTCAGATCCCCTGGAACTGGAGTTACAGATGGTTGTTAGCTGCCATGTGGGTGCTGGGAATTGAACCTGGGTCCTCTGCAAGAGCAGCCAGTGCTCTTAACCACTGAGCTCTCTGTCCAGCTGGATGAGCTGACCTTTAAGTCAGGCTCTGAACAATGGAAGGAGGAGTGGAGAAGCATGCCTTTACTTCCAGGCCCCTGTGGTGAGGAAGAGCCTGGCAGGTTGGAGCCCCTAGAAAGGGCAGCATGGCTAGAAAATGGCGAGCAAAGCAAAGGAAGAGAGAGAGACTGGAGGTGGGTAGAGGCAGACCTTGGAAGACCTGGCTCTTGAGTTGAGGTTCTGATGTAATTCTAAAAGTAATACAAAGTTGTTAAAAGGTATTGAGCGTGGAGAGGCATGGTCTGGTGAGCTCATTCAGGTGCTCACCCTGGCTGTTGTGGGAGAGCAGGTTGAAGGGAGCTGCCAGAAGCCAATCAGAGGGTTCAGAGTTGGAGGTGAGATAGATGTATATAGGGCAAAGATACTATGTTGAATAACTCTGGGCCCTAGTCACATCCCTGTCCTTCTTTGCAGCTGACCAGGGCATGTCCTGTTTAGAGTGGAGTCGTTCTGACTTTATGTAAAGCGTTGGGGGATGAGGTGAAGGGTGAGTCCTAGGCTTCAGTCCTAAGAACTGAGTGGATGAGATGCTGGGGGACAGCAAAATGCAGGTGACCACTGGGGCATCCTGGAGGCTTCAGGATGGGACACTTGTATAGGGAGGGTCAGTGGAGTTATGGAGGAGGCCCGGACATCTGGCTAGAGATATAACAGAGATGTTAGGCAGCCTATCACCAGGTCCCTCAGTGCTTCCCTCAGGTAAGTGAGGTCACAGAATGCAGAGCATTTTGACTGAATACCTTAGTTCCAAAACAGTGCTTCCGCTCACTGCTTTATTGCTTGTCTTACCGAGCTGCAGTATAACACAAGGTCATAGGGAGACAGTTTCTGCCTATTTTCCAGAACCACTTATTCACTCATTTCCTCTATGCATATGATCTCAGACTTGTGCTGGTGTGTAATATAAACAAGGATGTCCTGTAGTTGGACGTTCTAGAGGAATGTGCTTTGTGGCAAGGCCGTGAGGTTTCCCCAACAGAACTCTGAGAGCCTGTTGGGCTGGTAGTTAGATTCCACTTGAGACTTTTCGTTTCAAGGATAAATGTCATTTCCCATTTCTCATCAGGCTCCTTCCAGCTGCTGAAGTAAGGAACACCTCAGCATCCTTTCTTCACTCCCTCCCTTCCACACCCGACCATTTTCCTATCCCAGTTCTATCCCCTCAGGCCTCAGTGTGAACTCTTGCTACATTAGGGAGACCTTTATCTAGGTAAAGTGTCCCAGCAGTGGCCCCATCCAGAGCACTGCTAAGTGCTCTCCCTCACCTGGAATTAAATGGATTGTGTGGTTGGGTGAGGGGGTGCCATGTCCCTGGCCTGACTGGAAGCCCAGAATGGCAGGAAGAGCCCTTGTCCACTTAGTAAATCTCCTGCTGTATTGCCTCCCAGCTGCTCTAGAAACAGCCCAATCAGAAAAAGACTGCCTGGGTTCCCCACGCTGGAACCTCCTGCCTGTTAACATTTTGGCATTTTTGTGACTGTGCCTGAAAGGTGGCCAGGTGTTAGTGGATAGACATCAGAGGAAATTGTCTTATAGTTTCACATGTGGTGAAACTATATGCCTGCCTTGAAGAAAAGAAAGCATCCGCCTTGTACATGTGGGTCTTTGAGATGTGTACTTTATGCTCTGACTTTTTTCTGGCAACTTGATTTCAGTGTGAACATCCTATCAAGATAATCCCTACCCCAACCAGTTCCACTAGACTTTATATAATAAGGCAAGAAATCTTGCAGCTCACAAAACATACAGTTCTCCCCAGGAGGAGGGGAGGCTGGCAGCTGGAGTGGAAGGACCCTTGGAAAGCCCTCCTGTGGTCCTCTTGGAGACGACTCTCTCCTGGTGGCTTCTCCTGGCTGGTTTGGAGTTGCCCTGACCCACAGGGTGTCAGGACCCAGGTAGCAGCCAGGGCCAGGCTGGACGCATTGCCTCTACAGCTGGTGCTGAGGCTTTGCAAATGAGTGCAGCCCTGTGGCTGCCGAGAGACTGTCTGACCACCTTTCATACACATTCACAAAAATGCCAAAATGTTAACAGGCAGGCGGTTCCAGCTTGGGGAACCCAGGCAGCCTTTACCTGCTTGGGCTGTGTTTCTAGAGCAGCTGAAGCCCAACTCCTAACTCTTCAGAGGTGTGATCTGCTTTCTTCATCTTAACTACTTACTTTTCCCTGAATGTGGTAAAAATACAGGTAGATATAAAAATTTGGAAAATACACAGGAGCACAAACACAGTGTCACCAGCCACAACTGCTAGATCATATACTCCTAGGGCTTAGAGAGCCAGAGTGAGATTTCTTGCCCTTACTGCCTATGCTTTGTGACCTAGACAGCATGTTTGAACCATAAATGATATGGATTCAGGAGGTATTAATAACAGGATGACTTGCTTGATTTTTGTTTAAGATCCCTGCTTGCCTTCTACAGTGGGTCTCAGCTGTGGACAGGACTGGACACCTGCCTATTTGTCTCTCCAGGCATGAGTAGCAGAAGGAAGGACTGGAAGGCAGGATGGCCTGGAGGAATCAGGATGCCATGCCCAGGGTGGGAGCATCAGGGAGGGTGGCCTGAGCTGAGACCAAACACTCTGGGTACATCTAGGAGCTTCTCAGGGACATTAACTGTGGATCTTAGCTGGGCAAGCGAAGTGGGGCCAAAGAAGAGGGTGTTCCTCGTGATTTTAGATACTCAGTGGGACTCTTTGGGACCCACTTTATCCAGCAGAGCCTCTCGGGCCTGGTGAGTCAGGCAATTTCCTGCCTGTTTTTACCTTAAACTTCAAATTGCTCTGATTGTCACCTGATTGAAGGGAGGCCAGAGAAGGGGTGTAATTGCCCTGTGTAAGACGCTGAGGCATGCATGCAGTAGATTTTTTAAATTGCTGTGATGAAATATCTAACAGGAAGCATTTGTTTTGGCTTACAGTTTGACAGAGTTCAATCCATCATGTCAGGGAAGACACGGCTTCAGGAGTGGAAGGCTGCCTGCTCATATCTGGGTAGATTGGGAAGGAGAGATTGGATGCAGGTGCTCAGCTGGCTTTTTCCTTTTTCCCTTTTTATTCAGTCAGCGACCCCAGCCCGTGGGATGGTTCCACCCACATTCATGGATGGGACTTCTCCAGTTAATCCCCCCCAAAGGGTCTTTACAGATATACTATAGGCGTACTTCACTAATGCCCTAGATGTTTCTTTTTTATTTAATTTAAAACATTGTATTATAATTGTGTGTGTGTGTGTGTGTGTGTGTGTGTGTGTGTGCAGGCACACCCATTCCATAAAAGGTCAGAGAACAACTTTGTGGAATTGGTCTCTCCTTCTACCTGTATGTGGGTTCCTGGGATGGAATTCAGGACACTGAGGTTACATAGTAAGTACTTTTACCCAATGAACCATCTCACTGGCCCACCCTAGGTGTTTCTTAATTGAATCAATTGACAAAATTAACCACAAGAAGGAGTGTAGTTCCATACTTTGAGGAAAACAGCAGGAAGCCTAAAGTTAATTTATGTCCTCAGTATTTAATATTCATAGTTATACAAAACGTATTATTTTATTCTTGGATATTCCTCTGAGTCAGTTAGAAACATGGACCCAGGGGCTACAGGTGTGTTCACTGGGTACATCTCAGCTGTGGACATTTGCAAGGCCTAGAGACATTTCTGGTTGTAACAGCTCCTGGGTTGGGGTGATAAAGTATCTGTGGTTGAAGCCAGGATGTTATTTAACACGCTCTAGGGCACAGGGTGACCACTTCATACAGAATTTTCCAGCCTCATTCACCATTAGAGCTGAGGTTGATAAGCTCTGACCTACAGCGGTAAAACTTGTCATGAGCCTCTGAACAGTGACAACTAGAAAAGGAACCTAGGTTCCATCAGGGTGTGTGATCCATAAAGGAGCTTTCTATGAAATGTGTTTAGAAAACATGACAACTTTGAAAGCAAGGTGATGCCTCCCCAGCCCTTGTTTTAAAATAGAGTTTTGCTTTGTGGCCCAAGCTGGCTTTGGATTCTCAATCTTTCTACCTCGGCCTCCTGAGTGCTACAATTACAGGTGTGCACAACCATTCCTCGTTTACAATAATACTTTTGGGATAGTTATGAATCCATCATGGAAGTTAATTTAAATATGAAACAACAGAAGTGCAAGAAGTTTTCTTCTCGTTTTTAGAACAGCATTGTTGATTCTATCGCATCAGCAGTTTGAAATGAGGCATAGTCTGGAATCATTTGCCATAATTTGATATGCTTGATGGATTCCAAGTCCCCCAAAGAATAAAATGAATGAATGTGATCAAGGATCACAGCTGTGTTCTTGTGTTCTCTGTTTTTTTTTTTTTTTTTCTTTTTTAAGCATTTCACACCAGAAAACTTCCAATTCAGTTCAGCCAGCCTCCCTGAATACGCCCCTCTTTTCTGAGTAGAGGGCACTGTGCTGGGAGCTAGGCAAATGAAAGATGCTGCTGAAACAGGCTGGCTGCACGTGGTATGTATTCAGCCAGTCCCTATAGCAAGCAGCCTTGGGACAGGTTTATGCAAATTTATTCAAATGATGACTGTCCATGGTGAGCAGAGATGTGGACCCTCTCCACTCTTTCCTGCAGGCAAAGGAAGAAAGTTAAGGGAATGGCTTAGAGGTCTGCAGCACTGCCCTGACCAGAGTGTTTGTCTTTTCCTAGTCAACATTTTGAAGGGCAGGTCTGTTTCCAGCTGCCTGCTGGGTCTGTGGGGTCCCACAGACTGCAAAGCCCATGTCTCTACTCCCGTTGGTCTCTGTGGCTGCTAATGACACCACACTTCATTCATTGGCTGAGGCCAGACAGTAATTATTTTAATTGCCTATCCACCTAATTAAACAAATATGAACTGAATGCCAACTATGTACTCACAGTGGTGTGCAAACCCAGGCGTGGCTTCTGCTTTCACGGAGCTTTACTGTGTGACTGGTGGTTGGCCATTTATTAAGTGGTCTCATGCACGGGACATCATTAAAAAAGGTATGTTGAGAGAAGAGGGCCTTTGTTTCCTAATGTATGAGGAAGCCATTGAAGTGCATGCACAGGGATGAGTGGTACCCAGAGGTGCTTTTGAAAAGATCTCTGTGCAACTGAGTGAGGGGCATGCTTGGTGGTCACAGGTAGGTCAGGTGAGGAGATCTGCTGGCAGGTCCCCTTACCAGGCCTGGGCTAGGTAATAGTGGACATGGAAAGAGGTGATGGAGTCTCAAGATATTTTGGAGGTGAAACCAATTGAAGAGAGGATGGGAGAGGAAAGAGCACGCAGCAAGCTCCTTGTTCAGCCATCAGGTGGGTGAGTGGCACATCATTTTCTCCCTATTGACCTTGTGGAGGTGTAGGGTGTGGCTTGATAGAGGCTTGGGAGAAATCTCAAGTTTGAGTCATCTTGAGTTCAGAAGTGGATTTGTCAAAAACTACCCTCTGTAGGCTGAACTTGACTTTTTCTTTTGTTTCTTTTCCCTTCCTTCCCTCCCTTGCTTCCTTTCTGCCTGATGTATAATTGGTGCATAATGAATGTCTATTGGATGAATGAATGAATTTGGGGGATCTCCAAGTTCCCCAAGTTCCAAACCAATGAAGAGAAAATGTTTTTGTTTGCGATGACTTCATGCCCACAGACACACAGAAAAGTTTCAGGATGGTGCAGAGAGCCTTTGTCTGTTGCTCACATCCCCATCTGCTGGTGTTGATGGCTTATGAGTTTCTGCACCACTTGAGAACAAACAGCAGGCAGGATGCACTTTGTAACTCTGAGAACTTCAGTATGTCCTAAGGATGACATTCTCCCACCATCCGTGGCCCTAGTGAGAAAGCTGTCATGAACCTAACAGTGTTGTATCATATTCATAGTCTGACAATTAGTCCTCATCACACAATTATTTTCTGACTTAATCCAGGATTACAAACCCCATTAAGTTATGATGTTTCCTTTAATTCTGCAAGTATGGTTATTTTGAGGAATGGCTTTCAACTGACTTTGCCCAATATTTCTTCACAATTACAGTGGGGTTGTGCGCTCTCTCTCTCTCTCTCTCTCTCTCTCTCTCTCTGTCTCTGTCTCTGTCTCTGTTTCTCTCTCTTCTCTCTTCAAATTTTAAGTGTTAAATAAAGGAACAGCACACAACTCACTCAACTGCTGTTGTATCACAAGGTTATTTTTGACACTCTTTGAGTGACAACATCAAGGTCATAGGGAGACCAGGCTAAGGAAAGGTGACCTCTTGGGCACTACTCACCATAAGTAGAAATATGCTTTGTAGAGTACAGGTGTCGGGGCATTTTAACCTAAGACTATAGGGTTAACACTTCTCTAAACTAAATATCAATTTCATTTGATAAACAGAATATTATGAGTTAACTATGCCAAGATTACCATATCTTTAATAAAG
Source organism: Nannospalax galili (assembly GCF_000622305.1). Taxonomy (NCBI): domain Eukaryota; kingdom Metazoa; phylum Chordata; class Mammalia; order Rodentia; family Spalacidae; genus Nannospalax; species Nannospalax galili. Next base: position 880,849 of record NW_008355786.1, on the reverse strand, counting down.
TCAACAGAGAGCTGAAGGGTTTAATTATCAACTTTCCTGACATACCATTTGAAAGGCCTTTCAGGTAAGCTGTTGCTCCTGTGGAAAACCTGAAACATGCTGTGATTAACAATGGGATCGTCAGGAAGCAGTAATTATCCTGGGATCTGTCCCATTCTTGGGTGCTGGTGCATATCCAAGTTTAGATGAGTATTTGTGTCTATTTTGGAAACTTAATTCCCTACTTCCTTTAATTTTTTCTTAGAAGCAAGTTCATGTTTTACTCTGCTTCATATAAAAAAAAAATCCAATTTGGGATATAATTTGCCTGGAGAAATTTGCTGAGCTTTCCATTCTTGGAATTTTGCTCTCTTTCCCTCTTTTAATACTCCTCCTTCCCTCTTTCTTCCCCCCTTCTTCCAACCAGACCCCACCCCCAGCTGTAGTTTGTCCACCTTTATGTTGAAGGGTTGGCCCCAGACTGTGGTGCTGCTGGGAAGTGGTGGAACCTTTAGGAGGTGGAAGGAAGGTCATTGGGGCATGTCCTTGAGGGGATACTGGAGCCTCTGCTGTTTCTGGTCTCTCTCTGCTTCATGTCTGTAATAAAGTAAGCAACTCTGCTCTACTACTGGCTCTCTGCTATGGAGCAGCCTTGGAAGCCTTTCCTCCTTAAGTTGATTTTCTCAAGTAGTTTGTCACAGTGATGGAAGTACAGTTGTGTTGAAGATTACAGAGTTTGATTTTCCAGTGTTTGTGTTGCTCCTCCCAGTGCTGTCACAGCGGCATGGCACATGACGTGGATTGGAATCAGAACCAAAAGAGCTATTGCTGAGAGGGGCTCCCTGGTGACGTAAGAAGCATGGCCTTTCCTTGACACTCTGGGGCTGCTGGGCATGTGCAGATCACCAGCTGACCCTCTCTGAGCACTCTTCCTCTATGCTCATTGCAGGGAGATCCTCAGGGCCCTACTTCTGCTGTCCCCAGGGTGCTGGTCCAGATCTGTGGTGTTCTGGTATCCCCTCCTCACTTCTCCCTGTGCCTGTAAGGACACACAATCATGGCCCAAGGATGCTTTGCCTTCCTACTCCCCCTGCATGCTCTGGATACCTACTATGTATGAATCCTCTGTGGATAGTCCAGGGCTGTACCTGGCATGAAGTAGCCCCTGCAGGCACTTGTGTCCCATCTCCTTCCACCTCTTCACCTGGCCCTCTCTGCTGAGTCTTGGCTGGGTTCTGTGTAACACTAGGAGTTAGGACAAGTGCCTTTTTGTTCAGGTTTGTTCACGTTTATCATTCTTATAGTCAATACATTTATTATTAATATATAATAATAAATATACTTATTAGCGATCTGCCCTTTGTTAATCCCAGCCTGTGGTGCTGAGTGTGTACACTGATCACCAAGCAAAGCTCAGTCCCTGCCTTTAAGTCTTGACATTCTAGAAGCAGTGTCTTCCCCTCATCCTCCACAAGAATGTTCAGCACTGGAGATGAGCCCTTTTCTGTACAGAACCTGGGGTGTGATGTTCATATATCAGGGATTCACAAGCCTGACCATACTCAGAAGTGCCAAAAAGGTTAGTTCAACATAAAGGACTGCTCCACTTCCAAGGTCCTGAGTCAGTAGGGTGGGGCTGGGGGTTGCAATAGATTTGACTTTCTGACATGTTTCTATGCGCTGTTGCAGCTGGTGGTGGTGGTGACAGTGGCAGTGGTGGTCCAGAAAGCACACTTCAGGTCCTCACAGGAAAGGGTCATGCTAAGCCAGTGCTATGCTCTCAGCCAATGGACTCATTCCCTTGGTTCAGAGCTTCTGTGTTCCTGACCTCAGCAGATTCTGTGGTGGTCAGGTGCAGATGAGAAAATGGAGACGTGGCTAGGGAACTGAGACTTGGAACCTGTTCACCTGATCCAAAGTGTTCCCTCTTGCTGCTGTCACACTGACTTTCCCTGAACAAGGTGAGGGCAGAAAGGAAGTGGGTTTAACTAATGAATGGTACTGAGAAGATATGAGTACAGGAATCAGCCCTTTATCTGGCAGCAGGAAAGGGTAGGAAGGGTCAGCTCTCAGGGCTAGCCTTGACTGTGACTGAGTGTCCATGGGCCTGCCCTGTGCTCAGAGACACCTGCACCTTTACTCCCTGGGCTTCCGTTTGCTCAGCTACACCCTGAAGGATTGGTCACAAAAGCACCTCTGATATGGGAAAGTTCAGGGAGTAAAAGCTGAATAGTCAAGGTCCTGATTCTCAGGGAATCTTAGGGTATTTGGGGAGATAAGTGTAATGATTATCTGTCTGTGGGTAAGCGGGGTGGCTCTAGAGGGCAGGCATGCTTTGCTGTGCAATCTCCAGTGTAAGACTTTCACCAGTGATCTTAGGATGAGAGATGGAGTAAGAGCCCAGAAGAAGTTAATGAAGAGTGTCTATGTGGAGAGCCTGGAGCTACAGGGGACTGGCAGCCGAGATGCATGATGCCCCCACACCCTCCTCCAGTCAACCATCTACCTGTTTCTTTGAGTCTCCCAATTCTGTCATCTCACACCACAGACCATGTTTTGGATCTGTCTTTAGAGTTCTTCTATTATATTCTCTTTTTGGTTAAAAGATGTTCTTATGAGCATATGATTATACATTATGAACATAGGAAAAGATAATGTATTTATATTCATGCCAATAAAAATGGTGTGCCTCTGTCCTGAGAGTCGGTGAGATGTGGTGGGGAGAACAAAACCATTTCTGGGGTGGAACCCCATTTCTGCCACTTGGGTAAGTAATTTCACCTTTCTGGGCCTCATTTTCTGTCTGTATTGTAATAGAAAAAGAAAAATAATATGGTTTTTCCTCATGAAGAATCCACATGTTGGAGGACTGCTGTAAGAATGCAACGTGACAAACACATAATGCATGTAGAGCAGTGCCTGGCACTGAGCAAGGATTGAGCAAATGTGTGCTGCCCTTTATCATCAGGTAGCAGGAAATGCGTACTTGGATTGTTTTCCAATTGCAGATTCCTAATCACCTAAAGGGAAGAGAAAGAAAAACACTCATTGACCAGGCTGATATTCAGTCATCTGGCTAGAATTTTATTTTTCTCATGAAAGTGAACAACAACACCCTGGTTGTCAGCTGTCCTTGGCACAACTGGACAGAGCTGAGCCTTCATTCTCCAGGTCACCAATCTGGGGATGTCCTTGGGGGAGCAGCCTTGTCAGGGGTAGCCTTGGGTAGGTGACCTGCTGTGTGCTCCATGCTGATGATTTAGGGTAAGGAGTCAGTCACTCATGGATATTTAGTTACATTTTGACAACATTCACAGTTATATGGTTAGAGACTTTCCTCCATTTGCTCAGGTGAAGACCTGCAGATCCCAGACTTTTGACAGACTTCACCCACTCCTTGACTCACCCTCTACTGGAGAACATTGGAGGCTCCTGGATCAGGTGTCTTGCTCTTCTGCAGTTGACTTTCTCATTTTGCTGAGTCTGTTGTAGATGCTGCCCAAGAAGACCTGGGCCTTTGCCTGTTTGGTAGTGTCTCTATTTTGCCCCTACTCTTGCCGGGTTGGTAAGTGGTTCTGGAATGCCAGATTTCCGACTGGTGGCTATGGCATGTTCAAGGATACTTCTCTCTGCTGCCTTGTAGCATCTGTGCTACTGATGAAGGTTAGGGCTAGTGGTTGCTCTTCCCTCTGAGGTGACTCCGCCACTGAACCCCAGGACTTTAGGTCCAGGGTCTGCTGTCTGTCCTTTACTGTGTACTCATTGGCATGGTCAGTCTAGAAACTCTGACTTTCAGGTTGAATAATGAAAAATAAATTCCTGTTCTCTTTTTAGAATTCTATTAACTGGAATCCTGGCTTGATCTCCATCTTTTGTCTTCTCTCATTTTTCTATTCTAGCTCCTTGATCACTTCTGGGAGATTTTAGGTTTTTAAGACTCCCCTACCTCTCTGCTCAGGGGCCAGCTCACTGGCATTCGAAATTAGAATTCTTTTCCTGTCATTAATGGGGTGCTGGGAAGGACAGATGAAGTCACGTGTTCATTCTGTTATTTTCAACTGAAAAAGGTGACTTTTAAAAGAATCACTTAGATAAGTTTTTCCTTTAAAAAACATGTTCACTAGTTGGATGGAACAATAAAAGCCATCTGTGCCGTTAGGTGCTACTGTTTATATCTTGAAAGAAGTGATCCAAATTAAAGATGGAAGGGTTGGTAGTGGTATGTCAAGCCAACGCAAATGCAAGGAAAGCTATGGTCACAGTATTAAACTGGCAAAAATAAATCACCATAAAATGTATCCTATAACACAAACAAGGTTATCTTATCCTATTATTCATTGGTTTTGAACAACATTGAACCTCTGATGTAATGTCTGGTGTTGGGGAGTGCAAACCCCATCTTACTGAATCATTTCCTCCATCAAATTAAACCACCTAACTAACCTCTTCCAGCTTGGAACTTTGAGCATCCAGTCTCATCATTTATTTTGGGGAAAGTGCACCTTTTCCCTAGGGTAATTCATGCCACCTTGGGCCTTACACAGCTTAGAAAAATTAGGTACAAGCCTCTGGTCTTTAGTTAAGGCTGGTTGTCATTTAATCTAAGTGGATTGTCAAGAAATTATAACAATAAAAAATAAACAAATCTAGTAAACCAATGACATATTAAGTCCTAAGCACAGATGAGTAGAAAATTGATGATTTAGAAATAGTGGAGGAAATTTCAGAGGACCTGAGGGTTATAGCTTAATTGGAAGAGTGGCTACCTAGGATGCTCACAATCCTGGATTTAATCCCTAGCACCACATAAACTAGGCCAGCTGCATGTCTGTAACCCTAGCACTTAAGAGCTAGAGTCAGGAGGATCAGAAGGTCAGGGTCATCTCTGGCTACATAGAGTTCAAAGCCAGCCTGGGATATAGGAGACTCTGTCAGATGGTAGGTAGGTAGGTAGGTAGGTAGGTGATGATAGATAGATAGATAGATAGATAGATAGATAGATAGATAGATAGATAGATAAAAAGAAATAATAGAGAATTCAGCACAGTGACAGAATTGGAAATTACGGAAGACAATGCTTCAGATAATTGCAGTGTCCTCGTAGCTCGGTTCTGCTCTAGGACTTATCCAAATAACAATGGGCAGAAGGCGTTTCTACACTCATAGGCTTAGCTGTACTAAGTTCCTTACTTTCTATCATAACTTAGCTCTGTTGACGTGATATGGTGCAGTAGGGGTTTCTGTGTCAACACTGGGGAATATTGGAGCCATAGGAGGCAGATACCAGAAGAATATCTGGTTCCTCTTGCAGAAAAGCACCATTGAATATATATCTCAGCTGAGCTATACCATGATATAAATGAGAAATAAACTTTTATTGAATTATAAAAAGAGTAACAGACAAAGAGATGAGACCTCCTTACATAGAGTTCTCATCAAAGAAAGTGAGAACAGGGCAAGAAACATTTGAAGAGGCTGGTAATTTTCTAGAACCAAAGAGTCATTCAGCTTTAGTTCATGTGATGTTTAGTTTTCATTGTCAACTTTACATAGCCTAGAATAACCTGGGAAGAGAGCCTGGATGAAGGATTGTCTACGTCAGGTTAGCCTGTGGGCATGTCTGTGGGACTTTGTCTTATTTAGGTTAGTTAATGTCAGAAGACCCAGCCCACTTTGGGTGGCACCGCTCCTAGGCAGGGGATCTGGAACTCTGTGGGAGTAGAGAAACCAAACTGAGCAGCAAGCAAGCGCCATGTAATCATTTGTTTCTCTCTGTTCTTGACTGTGGATGTGATGTGATGAGCTGTTTGAAGTTCCTGTCTTGACTTCGCCACAATGATGGACTGTAACCTGGAATTGTGAGCTGAAACAAACCCCTTTCTTCCCTAAGGGTATTTTTGTCACAGCAACAGAAATGAAATGAAAACATTTAGACTCAGGAGCTATAACAAATCTTAAGCAAGATAAATAAAAGGCATCTGAACCAGCAAATACTAAAACTAGCAAATACTAAAGACAGAGAATCTTGAGAGTGGTAACAACAGGTGGGAATGGGTTAGACTGATAAACAATTTCACAACAGTGATAAGCCAGAAGACAGTAGAATACTTTCTACACACTTGTTGAAAACAATTGTAAACCTAGAATTCTGTATTTAGATATTGTTTTTGTTTTGCTTTCCTGTGCTTAGGTAAAAAGTTCAGGGCCTTCCACTTGCTAGCCAAGTATTCTACCACTGGGCTAAATTTCTAAGCCCTATACTTTGACAGTTTATCTTTTAGGAATGACAGAGAAATGAAAACATTTTCATAAAGTTAAATTGAGAGAATTGGAGGTCCTATTAAAGGAATTTCAAAAGGATCTACTTGTATAGAAGATGAGATGTAATCTCATTGGGAATTCTCAGACACAGAGAAGAGTGATTGGCAAAGAAAACAACGAACACAATAATAGAAACAGATGTGCTTTGACCATCAATAACAACATCATATGCTGTATGGGATGGCCAGAGGACAATCTGTGTGGTTCAAGACTACTGACCTTTTGCTATAGTGTTCACGATACTATTTCTAGATTAATAGTTAGTGCATATAATAACCTCCAAGTTGGTAGGACAACAAATAATAGAGACATCTGTAACACCTTCCCCTCAATGAAATAGTAACAACTCAAATAAAAAGAAAAAGTTGGGCAAATAGGCAGCAAAAAAGAAGCTGTAGAACTAAATCTGTATATACAAATAATTCTTACAAGTGGGTTGAATTTTATGCATGAGGAAACAAAATGTCATATTAAAGACAGACCCAATTGTGGTCAATAAGAGACATTTAAAATACAATTTGGATTCAATTATGACTTCAGTTGTATAGATAAAATTTTGTAAGGAGGAAGTGTATATATGTAAAACAGAGGAAGAGAAACCCAAGTGGAACACTTTTTTAAAAATACAGAAACAGACAATTCAAAAAGTAATAAAAAGTAATCTCATAAAACCACATTTAGATTCATTAATAATATGAAATAGAAGTTGAAACACATGTACTTTTGCTGGTCATCTTGGCAATGATTGAACAGCATGATAATCTTAGGCCACTTGCAAAGTCTGCTTGTTTCCTGTTGGTGGGACTGTAAATCAATGCCCCATTTATGGTGGTGGTGAAGTGTATAAATTGTGAGTCAGTAATTCAAGTGTGCTCATTGGTTTTAAGAAAGTAATCAAAATTACAAACAATGCCAAGAAGAAACTATCTTGCAGTGTTGTTTATAAAGACAAAAGGACTCTAAGTGTCCAACAACGACAAAACAAAACCACAATGGTTTATATATACACTATTTTTTTTCGAGACAGGAACTTGGTATGTTGTTCCAGCTGGTCTTGAACTCCTGTGCTGGTTAACCACCTGCCTCAGCTTCCTGAGTAGCTGAGATTACAGTCTTGTGCCACTTCATGTGGCTTGTACATACGATGTATTTTAATAGCTTACCAATTAAAGTGATATGGTTTTATTTTTATTTGTAGTAACTTTTTAAAAGTAAATAATAGATGGTAATCTTAATTGTATTATAATTTCTATATTATTTGCATTTATATATGTGTGGAAAAATTGTACTTTTACTTTGTGTGTGTGTGTATGTGTGTGTGTATTTTGTGTGGTGTGTGCTTGTCAATGTGTGCACATGTGACTGTCAGAGATTGATGTTGGGTCTCTGCCTCTATCATACTCCATTTTATTTGAGATAGGGTCTCCCACTGAGCTTTGAGATTGCCTTTTTGGCTAGACTAGCCGATGACACCTTTCCCCGCAACCCCTGTGATTCTCTTGACTCCATTGCAACCCTCTCATGCTGGCTTATACATGTGAGCCAGCATGCCTGGCTTCTTATGTGAATTGTGAAGATCTGACCTTGGGTCCTCAGGCTTGTGCAGCAAGCACTTTACCCACTGAGTCATCTCCCCCAGCCTTGTAAAGTACTAAGTGTTTAACATCCTGTTTATTTATGTTTCCTAGCTTTTTTTGGTCCTGTAGTTTATAATAAAGTATAAAAAATTTAAAGAGAATATATTTCTAGATTATATGTTGTATTTTGTGTTGTGTTCCTTAAAGTATTGTCTATTAATTTATAAGTATGTTGGTTTGCATACATTCACTTGGTTGTGTGTGACTTCACACGTGCTACTCATCCTCTTACTTTTGACTTCCTTATCTGTAAAACATGAATGATGGCCCCTACCTCACAGAAGCATTGTGTGTCAATGAGATGTATGTGACTGTTTCATTTAGCACCTCAGAGGACATGGCAGGAAATGCCAGCTGTTACTATCATCACCACCATCCTGGACCTGAGGACTGTTTAAAAGCAGTTAAACAGTGACTTAAGATGATCTGAGCAGTGACCACATAGAGGAATAAAAATGGAAACTGTATTTCCCACTACTAAGAACACCTTCTAATGCTGAGAACACTTATGTCATCATGAGTCACACCATCACTTAGGTCAGATGCCTTTTTTAATGACAATTGAGCTAAATACACATACATGTTTTATTTAAACTGCAGACAAATCTTCTAATGTTGAGCTATATAAGCAGTGGTCCCCTTACCCACAGCTTTGCCTTCTGTAGCTTCATCTACTCAGGGTCAATGAGGTCTGAAAACATTAAGTTAAATTTTCCAGAAATAAACAATTAATATTTTAGTTAAATTTTATCACAGTATGCTGTTGTAATTGCTCTGTTTTTACTAATAATTATTGCTTATTTCTTACTGTGCCTAATTTATAAGTTAAACTTTACCATAGGAATATGTAGGAAAAAATAGTATGTTTGTTACTAAAAGTTATGCTAAGATCTAAAATATTAGTGAGGTGACTAATTTCTATCCATATTAGTAGTGAGATTCTTCTGAAGGTATGGTGGAAGTGCTTGATATTTTATTGACTGTGAGTATGTGAGAAAGGAGAGAGAGAGAGAGGAGAGAGAGAGAGAGAGAGAGAGAGAGAGAGAGAGAGTGAGCTTTTTAAATTTAACATTGAGAGAGAGAGGGCAGGAGAGAGAGAGAGAGAGAGAGAGAGAGAGAGAGAGAGAGAGAGAGAGATCAGGGTAATAAGGTTATTTTCCAGAATTCTTTCATCTTTAAAAGACATTTCAAACCAGATTTAGTTAGCCAAGCTTGGTGCTTCGACGTCCTAAAGAGCTGCCGATGTGCCTGAGGTACTTCTCTTCTTCGGAGCCCCTCAGCCCACCTGCCTCATGCTGGTTTTATTCTCTAGCAGGTCCCACTCAAGGTGGTGGCCCAGTTATGTCTCATCATTGGGAAATCCAGCAGAAGTGCTGGATGGGATGGCTACCTAATGTGGATCAGTTTCTGGTCAACAGACGCTCTCTCTGAGTGGACAGATGTGAGCATATTCTGAGGTGCTCTCCTAGGAGCAGACTTACTGGAGTCACATGGACCAAGAATGAGAGAGAGGACATACTTCCCATGAGGATCTCTGTGCTGTCACCAGAAGGGAAGAAGAGACAGGACAGGCAGTATGATGTAGTCTACCCCGGTTGGTAAGGGGTTTTTTGTGTGTCAAAGGTTTTGGCTACTTTGGTTGGCACATTACTCTCACAGTTTTATTTATTGAGGAGACAGCCTCTGTGAAGATTATTCTTCACTGTCAACCCACCTGTATTTAGAATCACCATAGAAACAGACCTCTGAGGTGCCTCTGAGGGGACTTCCAGAGAGATTTAGCTACAAATGGAGGGCTCATTCTGGATGTGGGCAGCAACATTCCGTGGGATGGGCTCCTGGACTGAATTAAAAAGGGGCAAGTGAGCTGAGCAGCGGCATTCATCTCTCTCTGCTTCCTGACTGTGGACACAATGTGAACAGCTGCTTCATGCTCCTGCCACCGCAGCTAGAGTGGATCTGGCCAACATACCTTCCTCACCATGATGGACTGTTACCCTCAAACTGAGTCAAAATAAGCCCTTCTCTTTGAGTTTCTTTTTTCAATTATTTTGTCATAACAACAAGAAAAGTAACAAATACAGCCTCATATGTGCTCTGAGACTTGGTGCTTTGGTGGGATGGTGATGTGGACGCCACAGTCTGAGCTGAGGGCTCTCATCAATGAGATCACTTCTTGTGGGAAGTGTCCTCTTCTCTGAGCACCCTCATAGACCAGCTGTGGCAGTGGCATTGCCCATGTCCCACTTGGTTTTATTATGGTGTCCTGTCTCAAACAGCAGGGTGAGATTTTACATGCTGGTGGAAGCCAAAGTGATTATCTTAGTACTGCTGTGCTGCCTCTGGGATTGTCCCATTAATTGAGTGATCTTTTTTGTTTGTTTATTGACAAAACAACTATTACTGCTTTTTTTTTTCCAAAACAGCCCTAAAAAATCAAATAAACAAACAAAGAATGGATTTCTAATTTGTCTCACAAATGAGGCCTCCAGAAATCATTGAAACCCAGGGTCTGTGTTTTGAAGATGGTAAAGTAGAATTGTTAGTATCTGTGGTTGTTCCTGAGAATCTGGCATAAGTTTGCTACAGTTCCTTGTACAAAAATAAACCTATTTTGTAGCAAAAATGAGTTAAAGGATTATGTAAGATGTCCAACAAGTTATTAAAATAAAAATATATCCCATCAGTTATTTTGCAACATAACTTAGGCTCCTGGACCATATCCAGATGCCTGTGCTTGAGCCTTGGCACACTGACTTTTTGGTTTGTGTGACTGAAATCTGTTCTGTACAGCCCGTTACATTTCAGAAACACACACCCAAGAATGTTTGTCCTTCTCAGGAGCCCAGAGTTCTGTGTGGTCTTTGACTTTGGAAGCATAGAGTTGGCTTGCTGTTTTTGCCAGCAGCTCCCCACGTGGCTGTGCTGTCACTGAAAACCTGAACAATGTGTTTCTCTTCCTTTTTCCTTCATGATGACGAATTCTTCAGGAGCATATCACTGTGGGACAGCCTCTGAGTGCCCAGCTCATAATATACTCCGTTTGCAATTCTGGGGTCTATCCACAGTGCTCAATTGCATGAAATACTTGCTAGAATTGGACATTTAGAACACAAGAAAACACTATTAATTGGGTATATGGATAAAGAGAAAAGAGAAGTGAGACTGGTTGCCTGCCTCTTTCGAGGGTCAGAGCAGAAGATACTTGAAGCCTGTGTTCCTATGGTCAGCATTGGTTTTGTCTTGTCTGCTTTTTTTTTTTTTTTTTTTTGGTCTTTTTGAGACAAAGTCTCCTTGTAGCCATAGCTGGCCTGGATTCGCTAATGGAGACCAGGTTGGCCTCGAACTCATAGAGATCTGCCTGCCTCTGCCTCCCAAGTGGGATTAAAGGCGTGTGCCACTACACCTGGCTTGTCTTGTCTATTTTGAGCACAGCTGGAGAGGTACTGTTGGATTTTAGAGTGTTGACATTTGTTTCATTTTGTGTAACTTTTTTTTTTGTAGTACTGGAAATAGGACCCAGGACCTCTTGCATGCTAGGCAAGCACTCTACCTCTACCGTGGCCTATTCCCTCAGCTCTAGGGTTTTGTCTTAAAAGGATAAATATAACAGCGGACACAGGGGCTATAGCGACTATCAGAATACACAGCAAGATGCAACTTCTCAAGTGCCCCTTTCTACAAAGGCTACTATGTTGGGAAGGTAGGGACCTATGGACTAGGAGTGTTGAATAAACAGGTCATCACCTTGCATTGAATGCTTTTTACTGGGGTTTATGAACAAGAATGATGATTTTGTTGTTGACTTTATTATATTATTTTTAGAGATATATACTTCACAAATTAAGCACATCCTTCTTGTGGACCAGTGTATCATTCAGATCAGATGGCCATGACAGACTGTCATAGATGGGGTGACTAAAACCATAGATATTTATTTTCTCTCAGGTTGGTGGTTGAGAAGTCCAGGATCAAGATGTCAGTCAATTCAGGCTCTCCTCGTGGCTTATGCAGCTGCCTTCTTGCTGCGTCCTCTCATGGCAGAGATGGGGGAAAGCCAGGTCTCTGGTATGTTCTATCATAAGGACACTAATCCCATTATGAGGCCATGACCTCATCAGTACTTGGTCACCCCCAAAAGGCCCTTTTCCAAATGTATCATACTGTATCCATTTTGGGGGATACAGTTCGGTCTACAGCACCAGCAAAGGTTATTTTTGCTAGATTGTATTGTAGTGACTCATCTTTGAAGTCAGTGATAAGGACACTGACTTGGAGGGAGAAGCAACAAGGCAGTGAGTGGCAGGTGTGCTGATTGGAGAGGCTAGGCCTCTACTGTGGCCCCTAGTCCTGCTGAGGCTTAAGCAACTGTGTCTTGTGTTTCTCATCTGCCTTTATGAAGACATTTAAAATTTGTTAGTTCATAGCTCTAATTACTTCTGTATTGGACTGTCCTCAGTTTTGAGCATGAGGACTTGGCGTGGTCTCAGATACAAGATGGGTGCCCAGAAATCCTCAGTAGAAGGAAAGCAGGGAATTTTGAGCCTCTAGACATAAAAGAAGTGAAGATCAGCTGAAGGGGTATATAAGCTGGGATGCTAGACTGTTTAGGGTGGAATTAATTGACCTTAACTTTAGAACAGGGTGTGGAGTTAGCTGGGAGACTTCTAGGGACTTGCAGAGTTGTGATGATTCTTAGGAAGATGCATCATTTGCACTGACATTGTAGTCATGATAGATCTTTAGGATACACTGTGGCCTGATGTTACTCTGGCCTTGCTTGGTATGCTATAGGGACATGCAACTCTTTAGGTTATGGAACAAGCCTTTTACATGTAGGCAGCCACACCCTTAGAATGGTCTCAGTTACTGTCTGTCCTGACAATCTGACCTTCCTCTTAGATCTGGCTTCTGAAGGAACACAGCCTACATCTAGCCTTGCTAGTTGTTTTCTTGACTTCAGTGCATAAGGGCTCTGCCTTGTTGGTCTTGACAGCGTCCAGGGGAGTCTTACCTTTGGATTGTGCTTGCCTGTGGGTTAGTAAGTTCCTTAAACACTACTATGTTTATATAGCAAGAACTGTGCTTGTTGAACAACTCAGGGGAACATTCCCTATGGGTCAGAGGGACACACTGTCTAGCTTTTCCCATTCCTGAGTGGCAAGAAATACAAAATTCACCTTAAAGTACATAAAAGTTTATTTGTAGCCAAATAAGAGTGACCATGGTTTGGGAATTTACCCTAAGTTCCATGTTCTAATGTAGTAACAGTTTTATGAAGTTTGTTTTTTATCATAACAGAACAAAGAAAACAAAAAAATCAAGACACTTTTCAAATACATTGGTGGAAGCATCAGGTGGGCAGATGGCAGAAAGTAGAGCGAGGTCTCTGCTATAGGTCTCAGATGCTGCTGACATTCTTAGTATTTGGATTGGTGAACATTAGTGGTCTATGAATACCAAAAGGTTTTACCTAAATTCACAAGAATGTTAGAGCAGACACAGAGGTGGGCAAAGAATACTTACTAAGGGGGCTAAAGACAGCCTAAGATATTCTGAACCTGCAACATTCCAACCTTCTCACAGTCACTACTGAAGTTCTAGTCAGTTGATAGTCTTATGGAAAGTTCAGTGTAAAGTATGATTCCTTTTTGGGAACTTTCATACACAGCTCACAGGCCAGAGGGGCCCCTGAAACAGCATCATACTCACCTGTATCCTGACATTCTACCCTTGTTAACGATGTTGTGAGCATCATCTCATAAGGCACAGTGTAAGATGTGATGTATAATCTACAGACAGAAGGAGTCAGACTAGTTACGTGGCTCCCTAGGTGGGCCAGCAAGGAATTGGACATGGTTCCATCAGTCTGTGTTCTTAATCAGTGTCACACTGAATTTCACACAGTGCCTATGCAGGAACTTAGAACCCCTACCACTGTGTGGAAACTGAGGTTGGAGAACACTGAGGTCTGAGAGGAACGTGTAGGACAGAGGTTTGAAGCCTTGCCTTCCAACTGCTTTGAGACAGACATCTCTATGTAACAGGAGTGAAGTCTCCTGTAGGAGAGAGGAAGAAGATGTGAAGAAGGCAGCAGGAGTTGGCACTTTAACACACAATCCCCAACATTTATTCCCTGCCATCTTCCTGGACACTGGATCTAGAAGTAGATAAAAATAGTTTACACTGTGTGATAAGATGAATCCTCAACATTTTGGCAGTACAACTTTACATTAGGAAGTGTGTATGTCACTGGAAGATCCTTTCTTCTTAACACACCCTTGATGACCCAAGGCTCCCTAGCTGACCTGACACAGCAGCTGTGCTCAGGATGTTACAGTGCAGAAATATAATTCTGGTTCTTCTGACTAGGAATTGAAGTTCTGCCTTTTCAGCTCTTTTTTTTACAGGCTGTTGACTATGAGGAAGGGGTCTAGTCCCAATGTCCTCCAAATCCACTGGTCTATAACTAGCCACCTAACAGTACCAGGAGGAACAGCCCCCAAAACAAAGTAGATGCAGATGTCTGCCTTCAGTTTGATGTGCTAAGAGCACTGGTTCCGTCAGACTTCATCCCTTTCCTCCCATCTCTGCAGGGTTGGTTTCCACCTGATACTTCAGGGTACTGGTTTGACCTCAGGGTTTTTTATTCTACTGTGGTAGTCTCTTTTGGTTTAGTGACATAAGAAAATAATAACTAAAAAATGATGTGGTAATAAAGGACTACAGGCTCCTGTTACCAGTCCTCCTCAAAGAACTTCAAAAGCAGCCAGGTAGCCTGTGCAACTCAGTATTGGACACTGAGGAGCAGATCTCCGCTTATGACCAGTCTGTGAGCTCAGCTACACCTTTCTCAATCTGGGCTCTGTTCTGGGTAGTGCTGGTCTCCAGACTTGCCCAAGGGGTCCACACAAACCACCAGCTTTCACATCTTCTTCCTTAGAATGCCAGTCATTGTGATTCTTCATAGAGCATGGCCCATTGGTCAGGGGTTCTTACGTGATGCCACTTTTGGGGGAAGAAAAGCCAGCCACATACAGCTACTGCCACACACACTAAAAGCAACAATGAACCCCAAATCCCCAAACCTGAAATTGTCCCCGGGAAGTCAGCAGCCTTGGGCCTGTGAGGCTCGTAGTTCTGTCCTTTCTGTTTGTCTGACCTCCTGAGGGTCCTACTGGGAGCAGCAGGACCGGTGGTAGTTGGATGGAGCATTGATAATCATTGTTCTTGCTTGTGACTTTGTTATGACAGAATCAGACCCACCCCCTGGTTCCACAGTTCAGGCCATTCCTAAGGCCCTCCTGCTACCAATGGCTTCCCTCTGAAATCTCAGTAACAGGAGACCACCATCAGGGTCCCAAAGCTGACCCAGATGGCACGGCCACCCTGTCCCTTGGAAACCAGCTCTTCTGTACCTGTTCCAGGGTCTGTGGGTGGGAAGTATGGGGGGTAGGAACAGACAGCATCTTAGAGTAGGTCATCACACATGGGTCCAGACCTTTCTCTGTTGATCACTCTCTTCTGGTCCCTATCTTGAGAATTTTGACCTCAGGCTCCTGGACAGGAGCCTTATCTTGTCACTTATCTTGTCAAAGCCCCTCTCTACATGTGTCTGGCTGTTCTCAAGCTCCTGGCGGTGTCCCCACTGAGCCATCTGCTTCTGTAGCCAGTGCAGCCTTCTTTGATTTGCCCCATTTCTGTTTGGGTGGCCATCGCTAGCTGCTGCTGTCTCCTGGGTTTCCATTTAGTACTGAGGGTGGTTTTATATCTTGGTACATCTTCAGGGCTCTCCTTCTCTGTGGCCTTCTGATGGGAAACACATGTTGAAACAACCTACTCTACAGTTGCTTCCTCTAGCCTCTCCTTCTTTGCCTCTGGGAAAGGTATGTCATGCCAGGATCTGTCCCCTCCTCAGATACCTGTGGAACTGACCACTGTCCTAGCAAGAGTTTCACTCCATGGAGAACTGTTTGTGCTTTTTCCCGGAAGCTCAGCCTTCAAGGTCAAGGGACTTTCCTTAATAGCAAATGTACCATTTGTTTCTCATTCTGGTGCCACCCCAGAATGGGACAGGTGTATCTGTATAGTGCTCCACCTGGATCTCTGGAAATGGTGGGAGGGCAAGGCTAACTGAATTACTCACCTCATCTGGACTTCCTGGGATCTGAGGCTTAGATTAGTGCTTAGCAAATGATGGTCACTGGGCCACGTGTGGCCTGAATTCTGGTTTTGTGTTTTGTTTGTTCGTTTGTTTGTCTATGGGTCATGAACCAGAAATCATGCTTGCATTTTTAAGTAGATACAAAACAACGTGAAGAGACTCTCTCATGACATGTAAGACTTACAAAAAATTCAAATCTCAGTATTTGTGGAGTGGAACCTAGCTATTACCAGTGGTTTATGCATAGTCGATGGCTGCAGAGACAGGTGCAGCACAAGATCTGATGGTGTGCAGACCACAGAGAACTGCCTCCTGAGAAGGTCCAAGCTGAAGTGAATCTTCTGTTTGAGCTGAGGTCTTGGGAGAGCAGAGCGGTGTTCCCATAACCTGTCTGTACTTTGTACCCTTATCCACAACTGCAATGTGTTTCTTCCTGTGCTCCCAGGCAGCCAACAACCTTCTTCCTCTCCAGAAGCTTCTGCTTCCTCTCTCCAAGTGGTGGGTCCCCCCTTTTTTTTTTTGCCACTGTGACAACATAGCTGAGAGAAGCAACTTAAAGGAGGAAGGTTTATTTTGGCTCATAGTTTTAGGGGAGCCTTTCATGGTAGGGAAGGCATGATGGCAGGAGGCTTCAAGGTAACAGATGCATATGGCTGAACTTCAAACCTCCTATGTAGGTGGAAGAGGCTGCCAAGACTGGGCAGGAACCTCAGCCAGGGTTATAAAAACATCAAGCAAGTCCCTTCCCCGGCATCCCATTTCCTCCAGTGAGGCTCTACCTGATAAAGGTTCTACATCTTCCCCAAACAGTGTCACCAGCTGGGGACCAAGTGTTGAAACACACGAGCCTATGGAAGACATTTCACATTGAAATCACAACAGGTCCTAAGCAGAAACAGGGCCATGGGGGACAGATCCTATTTGGTTTATAAAGTGTCACAGAGCCCAATGGTAATACCTTATCCACTCTGACAAGAATAGCAATTCTAATGCCTTGCATGCAAACAGTTCTACTATTTTGCATATTTTATATTTGTAGAGTAATTCACTGTTTAAAATTTAACACAAAATGTTTTTGTTGAATGATGGATGAATATATTCATCAAGGAATATATTCAACAAGGAAACCACTTCATTTCCTAAGACTTCCTGGAGAGAATGTTGTACTTATGGAAGGATATGTGATTTCCTTAATAATTTGTTGTGTAAACGGGGAATTTTTTTTTTTTCCTTTTTAGAAAAGGCATTTTGTATTTTGGAATGACAAGCCATTTTTCTGGCTTTGTAATATTTCTGAATAGAAACTTCTGTAGTTGAAAGGGTAACACTGGGTATTCACTTGAGAATAACAGAGTTGCCTTCCTATACAGATGTCTTTTATTGACATCCATCTATTCGTGGAGTTGAATGGCAACATGGCCTGCGCTGCACACCTGAAGCCAGAAGCAGAGTTCAAAAGGACACAAGCAGAGAAGAGAGACCTGGGGAAGAATGTGTGGGAAAACCTGAGTATATCACTGGTGCTTTTGCTGGAGGGATGGGAGAACCTAGGCATAGGAATCAGAGCTATCCAGAGGGGCAAAGATATGGGAACATGAAGCAGGCATGGAGGGAAGGGTCAAAGAGACCTGGAGAGCGGCCCAGGAAGAGAGGCAACAGCCAAGAAGGGGAGGAAGAAGAAAGTGGGAGGGAAGGTGGAGTGGTGCAGGGAAAGGACTGAAGGAACGGGAGCAGAGGAGGGAGGGCACGGGTAGACTTAAGAAATGGAGCTCGTAACTCCTACAAAGATAGGTCCATTAGTTACGTTTCTCGATGCTGTGCAAAATACCTGACAAGAGTGACTTGGGGAAGAAAGGTTTATTTTGGCTCATACTTGGAGGGTACAGTCATGGTGGGGAACGTGTGGTAGCTTGAGCTGTGGTCACGGAAGTGGAAGGCAGCTGGTGATGTTGCCTGTAGTGACACAGCATAGGGAGATGAATGCTCGTGCTCCCTCACATTCTCCTCTTACCGTTTCTGTTTTCATTCAGTCCATGACACCAGCCCATGGGTTGGTTTTGCCCACATTCAGGATAGGTCTTCCCTCCTCTGTTAAAACCTTTCTGGAAAACCTTCACAGACATGCCCAGAGTATGAATTTTTGGTGGTTCTAAATCTAGTCAAGTTGACAGCGAAGTGAACCATTACAATAGTAGAAAGACTGTCCTTTCTGGAGGCTTTGTGTGAACAGGTGAGTGAGGGTGGGAGTGGGAGTCAGGCAGACAGGACGATGTCCACTGCCCCCTTTTTTATTGTCTGGCCAGTTCCTGCTTCCAGAATGGCAGGTATTGCTGAGGCTGTGCAGTCTTTGATGGGCCTCCTTTCTGTGCTCTCTTAACCCTTCTCTTGGTCACTTCCCTCCCAGTCCCAGCAGCAGCCATGTCCCCTGTGTATTTCTGACCACAGAATGTTCTCCGGGTGTAACTGAGAGCCGCAAGGTCCCTCTGGCTGCTCTCACCCTTTACCCTGACCTCTGATCTGGTGGCAGCATCTCCCTGACCTTAAATAACAAATCTCCCTGTACTTTTTTCCTGGAGCCTCACCTTCTTCATTTCTTTCTAACCTCATCTTCCCACTCCTTATGTTTCCTGAACATCCAAATTGTGGAATATTCTGGATTATTTACCATGCACAGTTACATACCTGTTCTAATCAGAATACACTAACTACCACCTCACCTCCCCTGGAACATGGTGATAATGCTGTTTTCACAGCCCTGGAGCAAGAGCCTGAGTTTACTTAGTCCTGACACCTCTTTGGAACTTAGCAGGTACTTTGTCATTGAATCCTGCCCTGTACCTTCCCAGCACACTCCCTTCCCTGGAGGATAAGTTTGCTCAGCTGTGGATGGCTGCAGGATTTCAGACCTGCGAACTCTTGTGACATTCCCCCTGGCTCTGTGATTCTCATTCATACTCAGCCTGCCTCCAGAGTCCAGCATCCTGGCACTCCTGTTTATTTGTTTATTTTTAGTCCCACCATTTGCATTGTTCCCATTTCCATTCCCAACTATAAGAATATTGTATTCTAAGTATTAGAAACTTAGAGATAATAGAAGTGGAAATAAATATCACATGTAATCTTTAAACTTTTTCTCATTTATTTTTATTTTATGTGTATGACTGTTATGTTTTCATGTATGTAAGTGCACCCATGTTGTGCAGTGCCTCTGGAGGCTAGAAGAAGGCATTGGACCCTCTGGAACTGGAGTTATGGACAGTAGTTAGCTGCCATGTGAGTGCTGGGATTTGAACCCAAGTCTTCTGCAAGAGCAGCCAGTGCTCTTAACCGCTGAGCCATCTCTCCAGGCCCATGATCACATGAAATCTTGACATTCATACACTGTCTTTGTTTCTTTGTACTTACCTCAAGACACGCACACACACACATACACACACACACATACACACACACACACAGAGACAGACAGACAGAGAGAGAGAGAGCCATTCTTTCCTTGCATGAACATATATTGGATGTGCGTTGAATTAATTCACTTTGACTTAATGCTGATAGAGCATCAGAGTCATTGTGTGGCTATGATCAAGACTGAAGCCAAATGTTACAATCATTGAATGACAATATACTTTAACAAAAATGGGTATCGTTACTATTTTTATTATCATTCATCAATAGTATTCATATTGAAGAAATTTTATTTTCAGATCAGAGTGGTGTCTGGCACTGCTCTGTTAGTTGTGCTTATACTTAGCATGTGCAAGCTATGGTATTTTATAGTCGTTTGTTGGCAACTGAGTTTTATAGGGAAACAAGGCATATTAGGGCTTCTTCATATCCCCCTAGAATTTCTTTTCTCTTCTCTCTTTGTTTGCTTAATTGTTTCTGTGTTGGCCACGATTTATTTTAGATGTGATGGTATGAGTTTGGAGGTTTCCCTTGAGAATTTTCCAACTGCAAACTTTTAATTTATACTTGGAAAGATATGAAAAGTCCAAGTGTGTGTGAGTGTGTGTGTGTGTGTGTGTGTGTGTGTGTGTGTGTGTCTGTATGTGCATGCATATGTGGGTGCCTGAGGAGGCCAGAAGAGGTCATCAGATCCCTCTGGAACTAGAGTTACAAGTGTTTGTGAGCCACCTGATGTGGATATTGAGAATTGAACTCCTGTTCTCTGCAAAAGCAGCAAGTATTAACTGCTGAGTCATCTCTCTAGCCCCTATTTATTATTATTGTGCATATATACATAATGTGAGGGGTCATGCACATACCGTAGTGCACATGTGGAGGTCAGAGGACATTTTTGTGCATTTGATTCTCTCCTTTCACCTTGTGGGTTCTGGAGATGGAAATCAGGCTGGCAGGCTTGCATGGCAAGCACCTTTCCTGCAGGGCCATCTCACTGGCCCTTGTTGGTGTTCTTAATTGTTTTTAAACCTAAAATTTTCCACATAAAGTTAAGAGCATTCATCATATATTCCTGGAATATTGCATCACTCTTGTGATGATAATTTTATATTTATAAACCATCTGATTGAGAGAATTGAAACATACATATATGAGGGAAATTTCAATCTAAGCACGTATTCAAATCTACATTTGAAAATAAAAGCATATTTACATTTTTAAGTGAATATTCAGACTCAGTGAGTTCACATGTTTGTAGCCTTGACACTGTTATGTCATACATGAAGCTGTGATGGTGATCTGCATATCATATGATCACTGATACAAGTTCAGAGATGACCTTGTGATCTTGAAACCCGGGGTACTTGATGCCTGTCCTTTTAAAAGCCAAGACATGCATTCAGAATGTTAGTCAACTTTCCCTCACCACAGCAAAAATACTTAAGACAAACAGCTTAACAGAGGAAAGATTTATTTTGGCTCATGGTTTCAGGGGCAGAAAAAGGAAGAAGAGGGGCCAGGGTCCCAATATTCCTTTCAAGAATATGCCCTCAATGATCTAACTTCCTAACACTAGACACCACCTCTTAAAGGTTTTACTACCTCTCCAAAGCACTGCAGGCTAGGGACCAAGTCTTTAACATCTGGGCCCTTGGGGTACAGTCAACATTCAAACCGTGATACAGAAACTAAGGCTGCATAGGTTTGGGGGCAGATAGAGTGGTTGAAGCTGAATTTGATGGATCCCTGACAAACATCCTGCTCTGTTCATTTACTCTTGGCACTTTCCTGTAACATTATTCTTTGACGTGGTGTTTAATGGCTGAGTGACTTTCATCTGTATGGGTATTCTATAATTTATTAGCTTTTTACTTTATATCAGGCATGTCCACTCATTTGGTTTCTGGTCAGCTTTAGACAGTCATTCCTTCTGTTCCTTACCCTTGATGTCTGTCACCATCCCGAGGAGACCTCTGCAGTAGAGAACTAACCTCTTGTTCATGATGCAGGGAGGCCCCTCAGGTATTTGAAGATGGCTTCATCTCTTCTTCTCCCTCAAAGACTGTCCTCCAGACCAACAGATTCTGTCTCACAGTGGATTCTCCTCCATGTAGCATCTGAATCCTTTTCTACCTAGTTCCTACATTTCTGAGTGTGGAGAAACAACTGCAAACCCCTTGCAAGGTCTCCCACTGAGTACCCACAGCGTATGTTTTCTTCTAGAATCTCTCCTCCATCACAGGCAGATTATCTAGGCCAGGCCTTGGTAAAACCCAACCTGGACTTAAGCCCTCTTGAAGGCAGTCTCTCCTGGTACTGTAAGCCCCAGGTGTCCAGGGAGAGACCCCCTGTAGGTGAAGATCCCACTGTGAACAGGCCTGTGGCCTTTGTTCATCACCTCTCTCAGACGGCCATGTTGAGCTTGGTGTTCCAGAGTCATACCCTTGACAGAAATCTCCTCACCTTCCCTCGATTAGAATTGCTATATGCCCATCTTCTTACTGGGTCAGTGTTGCTTACTTTAAAAACTAAAGTCCAAGCTGGGAATAATGGTACACGCCTTTATTCCCAGCACATGGGAGGCAGAGGCAAGCAGATGTCTGTGAGATCAAGGCCAGCCTGGTCCACATAGTGAGTTCCAGACCACTCGGGGATGCAGAGAGACCCTGTCCTCCCAAAACCAAATAAAAAAATAAAAGTCCAATACAGAAACCATGGGCCTTTGACCAGCATAAAGGAAACTGGAGCTTGTGAGCACCAGTGCTGATGGGAGCATGTGTACTGACACTAGTGTTTCGAAGCACAGTGGGGCTTGGGGAATCAGGATCCTCTGGTGCCATTGTTGCTAGTGAGGGAGGGAAGGCCACTCCCCAGTCTCTGTGGGGCCTGCTTCTTGTCCCCTAAGGCTAAAGCCTGCCTGCTAGGAGGGGCTCAGTGTCCAGGGTACGATGGTAGCCAGAGAGGGCAGGGCCTGGCCTTTCCCCTTTCCTGGGCATTTCTGCCACCCCCGGCCCTGTTGCAGAGCCCATCTTGCCTGTGGGATGGGAATGACTTACAGAGGGTTACACGGCTACTTAAAGCCCAACAAAAACCCAGGCACAGAGTCAGGGGCTCCCAGTCTAACATTTTTTTTTTCCTGTACATTGTGCTACAAAAATCCCACCTCACAGAGGAGGGCCTTTGGGAACCGTGTGCTCTGCTTTCCCTTTAGAAGAGAAAGGGACCATCCTTCACTCATGTTTCCAGAAAAATCTTTTATAGACTCTTACTGAAATGTTTTGGTAACAAGCCAGATCTTTCCATTATAGATCCCAGCTGCACAAGAAATCCAAGTATCCGTTTTTTCAGAACCTAAGCAGTTAACACTAGAAATTTTGCTGCAAATAAATTGATCAGTATGCAAGACAGTTGTCACGGCTGAATCATGGTCCACAGTTAAGGTAAACAGATCTGTGATGACATTTTCTGAGCAGAATACAAATGCAGTGCGTTTGCTCCCAGAGGTTTCCGACATTTCTCATACACGGGCAGCATATTCTTCTAAGAAGGTGTTGGTCACAAGGGAGAAAGATCTTTGTTCAATCCTCCGAGAAGGTAGGCTGTGGCTTTTGATGTGCTTTCTGTGATGAGCATCTCTCTGGGAGAGATGGGTGTTGAGAGTGATTCCTTTGCTTAGCCGCCTCCCCTCCCTCTTCTTTCACCAGTGGAGAGAGCATTTTATTTATGTGAATGATCATGGAAATATTTCATGTGCTTACATTGGGAAAGTTCGCTGTAATTAATTTTTCCCATGTGACGATCAAGGGATGTCTTCTCCTATATGGACTCCCATTGAAACAGTGAGGAGAGCAGCATGCCTTTTTACATTCCCTCTTCTTCCTTTCATCCTAATGCTCTCAAGTTTCACATTTTCCCAGGTTATTCCTGCCAGCTCTGTCTTGCAGGAAACCCACACAGCATGGCTGCATCTGAAATGCGAGTGTCTGTAGCCCTGTGCGTTGTGTTGAAGTTCACCTTCCGCCCCGCTGAGGCTCTGATGCACTCACAGCCTAGGCACAGCGCTACCTAGGAGCTGGCAGGCAAGCTTTTATCCATTCTGTGGTGGGGGAAACACCTCTTGCTGGGGGATACTTGCATTTGGGGTTGGACTGGTGGGATGCAGATATCTCTGTTTCTGTATTGACTGTCAGTTATGATCAGGGACCCCGGTCATTACAAGAGGGTCACATTGGATGTGAGGGGAAGAATTGGATCTATTGTGAGTGACACTTGGGGGTCAAAAGCTAGAAGGCTCCAGTGACTAAAATGAACCCCAGAAGAGGCTGAACCTGTCTGCTTGGACACTGGGGAGCAATCAGAGGAACACATTAAGGAACAAGCTTCTCCTGTAGTATTTCTGCAAGCCCAGGGCTAGCCTCCTTCAGGAAGCCCTCTAGCACTTACCCAGGCACCCACAGAGCATAGGCCCCTTGTTTCTGAGCTGGCAGTTCTCAGAGTGAAATGCCCAGCAACTTGTGTGCTTTCATGCTAAAGTCCCAGGTTGGGCTTTTCTTTGTGTGCATGTGCCCTTTTGAGACAGGGTCTCCCTGTAGCCACAGCTGGCCTGGAACTTGCCATGGAGTCATACAGATCTGCCTGCCCCTGCCTCCCAAATGCTGGGATTAAAGGTGTGTGCACCACCACGTTCAGCCTGGGTTGGGCTTTTAAAAATCTCTGGTTGCCATTCAACTTCTTGCACAGCCTGTGACTCAAAATAAGCTTTGCAAATGCTGTTCATATAGGACTTGGTTTCTGACAACAACCCAAGGCAAAGAAAGGAACACCTGGTCAGCCTGTCTCCTTAGACCAGAGAATGGGTGGAGAAATGGAGTCAGAGAACTATTAGGGAGGCAGTAGCCGGCTCCTGCTGGGCATGTGCTCCTCTGAGTCAGACATAAAGTGCTAGGATGTGCTTGTCACTTGCAACATGTCCTGTATGAGCTCCTGTGACATGGTGTGTGTTAACTTGCAGTCAGCCCAGCCGTTTTTTTCATCCTTCTCTAGAATTTTCTGCCCCATTTAGTGTAGGAGGATCAGGTGACCAAGGTTTTTTTGGGTTTTCCCTTTTTGGGGCCTGACGCTGGCACACCATTATTTTGAGGCAGTGACATCATCTTTCCTGAGGCTCTATCATCTCAGCTCTGGTATGTCACTCGGACTGATGTGACCTTCATTCTTTCCCAGGAGAAGAATAGGTAGAGTGGGACCAGTCACCAGGACCACACCTACACTGAGGAGGAAGGGACAGGTTGGAAACAGACCTCCTTGAGATGTACTGTTGGAGCTGAATCTAAATGACTAGGCAATTAACTGGGTGAAGAGAAGGATAAGAGCTTTCTTGCCAATGGACGTAGCATGTGCAAAGGTCCTGAGGCATTGTGTAGTCAAAAAAAGTACAGGGAAATGTGGCTGGAGCCAGAGTGGTGGGCAGGAGAGGTGGCAACAGCCTGACCCTACAGGAACTGGTTGGTCATGGCAAGGACTCCACATGGTGCTATGAGTAAAGAGAAGGTGCGAATGAGGATGAAGTGGCTAGCCTTATCCAATCTAGCTTCTGAGTGGGAACAAATGAAAGGGGCAGGACAAAGCAGGAGGCTGGGGTGATGCTAGCCAGGCCAGCAACAGAAGGTGGAGAGGTGTAGCAGGGACAGCAGGCTTGCTGGCTGGACTTGGGAATCAGCAGAGATGGGGTTGATGTCACATACCTAGATGAGGTCACTGGGGGAGAACAAGGATAAAGAGGTTGCCTGGGATGCCCTGGAGTCCTGGTGAGGAGTAGCTGGCAGAGGAGACCTGGATAGGGGGCGGTGGGGGCATGAGGTGGATGGCCATGGATGTGGCTCCTGGAGAACTAATATAGGTGCTTGAGTGGGGCAGGGGAGCCGGTCCTGCTGGTTCATGGTTAGTTAGATGTGGCCCCTGTGGGATGGCAGCTCCCTAGTGGGGTGACAGGAACCAAATCTGAGTGGAGAAGGAAAAGCAAGCAGGAGGGAAAAGGCTTGGAGCAGAGAGGCAGCCATTTGGTGGGGCTCTGGCCTTCCAAGGAGACAGAAGACTTTGCTGCTGCTTCCAACTTCTGCTTATAGAATTGAAAATCCTATATGTGTTTTAAGGTGGATTTTTATTTGATGTGTGCTGTTGCTATCATAAAATGCATTTGAGTTTCTGTGTAGCACCAGACCCTCTCCTTGCTGAATATGGCAAACCCTCACTTATGAAATGTGTGATGCTCATGTCCCTGGCTTCTTCCAGCTGAACCCTGACCAGGCTCTGCTTGACCTGCCTGTAGGGAACAGGAATTAAGAGCAGGGTTGAGTATGCACCAAGAATTTCTAGGTTCCTTCACCAGCACACATCAGCCTTCTAAAAGGGAATATGGGGCTGTAGAATCCTGGAGCAGGGCTAGGGACTGTCTCTGCCTTGCCCAGGACTGAGAACAGGTACCAGTGAAAGAGAAGCTGATGTGTGTGTGTGTGTGTGTGTGTGTGTGTGTGTGTGTGTGTACAGGTTTCCCATGTATATCTCCAATGAACCCACAGCAGGTTGTGTGTGTACACACTGTATCTGTATGGTGTGTATGGTTTGTATTGGTGTGTGTGTCTGTGTGCGTGCGTGCGCACACACTGTATCTCTGTGGTGAATATGGCTTGTAGTGTGTATGTATGTGTGTGTGTGTGTGTGTGTGTGTGTGTGTGTGTGTGTAAAGCCCTGAGGGGAGGTGAGAGGAGTTGGGGAGGGGAGCACAGGAAGTGGAAGCTTACTGTTTCACACAGCTCTGCCTGAGGGATACAGTGCCTGGTCTGCTGACTGACCCTCCCAAAATGTGGCTGGGTGCCAGCTGGTAGAAAGGCAGAGCCATAGGGGTCCAGTACCAGCTTGGCTCAGGAAAAGACTCATCTCAGCACAGGTTGCTGTCATCCAGTCTCCTTTCGGCCCTGCTTTCCTGCCTTGATTACAGTCCCAGGTGAGCACTCTGGGAGGAACAAGGGGCCTGGAATGTGGCCAGGCTTACCCAGACCCCATGCCCCAGTCACTTTCCCAGCTCTCCTGTGTCAGTGGGTTAGAAAGATAAAAATCACAGAAACATGCTTTCATTCTCATGCTAAAAAGATGATTAAATTTTGTTAGCATCTCTATGTATGCTTTTAGCTGAATAAACACAGGAGTTTACTCTGTGCCATGCCCTGAGTGCTCTGCACACTAATATCGCAGATCCTTATAACTTCAGGACTCATGCACTATTATTAGCTACCCTTTACAGAGAGGAAATGGAGGCACAGAGAAGTAATTTGCTCAGCGGTTGTGAGTTACACACACACACACACACACACACACACACACACAACTGTAATGAAAGATACTCTCTTCCTGGGGAAAGGTAACAAGGAAGAAGGGAAATGTCTTCTGGCAGACATCAGACACTCTCTGGCCTCACAGCGACTCTCCCTAGGCATCTCCCTAATTTTATAGATAGGGCCTCTGAAGCTTGTGAAGTTAATTCCCTTCCCATGGCCCCACAGTTTGATTGAGTGACTCCAAACTAAGACATTTACTGAGGTCCGCACAGTTTCCACTGGGGCTTTAGTCTAGAATCTCAGTGTTAGTTTATGTCTTGTGGCAGTTGGGGTAGGGTCTGCCAGGGCACCCCACCTCTGCATGGGCATTTTGAGGGGTGATGACCCTATAGTAGGTGGTTAAAATACAGTGGGCTTTTGACCCTAATCACACATGGCCTCCTGGATTTGGGGAGGGCTAAATTATACAGTCTGGGGAAGGCTAGGAAGAGAAGGCATGACCCATACTGGGTAAAGGCTTTCCAGTGTGCATACCCTCAGGTCATACATATACCTCAGCAACCTCTCAGTTATCTCAGTAAGTCAATAAATTCATTGGTTCCCCAGTAAAACTTTAATAACTTTAAACATTGGCTTGACACTAGAACCTTAAAAGGGAATAAGTATTGCTTAGCGTCCCCAGGAAAAGAAGTCTCACAACAGATGGAAAATTTATTTGTTAATGCTATTATGTCTCATAATTATTTTACAAAAAAGAAAATGAGAATGTAGAAGATGTTAAAAGGATATGGGAATGGAGACATTTTCCAAAATAGAAAAAACGAGAAAGCCTAAGCACGTGATGAAGTTCTGTTTAGGTTTGTAATGATATATAAAGGATGAGACAAAAATGATATACACATGATCTTAAAATTTCTATGGTCATAGTTTAGTCAGCTAGTTTAAGGAACAAAATATATATCTAGTCAAGGTTTATCTGAGAATATTTGATTTTTTTTTTACCCAAGCCTCATGTACATAGCACATGATAATTAAAAGTACCAGACTGGTGGAACTAACCTTATTGGATCTTTAACAGCCATAGTTTGAGGCCTGTACTAATGTGGTCAGAGGGACTTAAAGGATAGTTTTTGCCCCTTGCCCTTCAAGGTCGACTAAGTTCCAGAGGATTATGGAATAGCTCTCAAAATGTCCTGTAACTGTGAGTCACCTGTCCTCTTGTTCAGGGAGGACATGGAGATCCCACAAGATGGACTTGAACTGGTATCCAGTCTACAAAGAGGAGGGTCAGCTTAGAGGAAACATCTCATTCATGCCTCCAAGTGAAGCCAGACATGGTTGAGCAGGACCTTTGACTTATCTTCACATAGGTGGAACTGGTAAAAGAAAGGAGCCAGGAGCTCCTCCC